>NC_069804.1:87854904-88210652 GCF_027406575.1 Nycticebus coucang
CCCCAGTGCAGCGTGGAGTCAGGAGGAGCCACCCAGCAAACAGAGCAGTCTGGGAAGGTTGACGTCTCCTTCCCCACTTTGCCCCTCCGTCGGACCCAGTCACTGGTATCTCTGCAGATGGCTAACCCAGTTGCCTGCAGTGAACAGACACTCCAGGGGTTTGCACCTGCCTGAATCGCAAGGAAGTCTGCCAGGCCCCCGCAGACTGCCGCTATCTAGCAGGAGGAGATGGGGCCTGACATCTTTGAGTGTTTGATGCAGGTGATGGGAAGGAGGTGTTCACTCAGGCTTAGCCCCGTCCCTGATGCATGCTGCTAACAGAACAGAACAGAACAGACAACTTTGTGAGGTTCTGTCTCTGTTCCTGTCGTCGCCTACAGAAGACGGGCTGTTTTGAGTTCAAACGTCTTTGCTGCTGGAGAATTGCATCCGAACACCTCTCTGGGTTGGCCCCGGCCTGGAAGCTTCCTGGTTTTGTAAGCCGTGTCACCGGTGGCCTCCTCTGGTTGCCCAGGGAGACAGGGGGTGTGGCCTCAGAATATCCAGAAGTGAGCGTTCTGCCGTTAAAGAAAAAACGGCTGTTGATCTACCTCCAGGGAACTGCTGCTCTGGTGTGGGCACTCAGGAGACCCTTTTCTCCTCTGTCCCGCGCCCCAGAGTCAGCACTGAGCGGCCGCAGTTTGTGCTGGGTCCACACCCCTTAAGAGATCCCCCAAGAATCAGAACTCTTGGGGGATGGGCCCCCAGACCCCGATTGGGAGTGGGGGGGGAGCTAGAGTGTCATTCAGTTTTACGCAATACTGCGGTCCGGGGAGGGCTCCTGCACTGCACCGCAGGGAAGTGCCGCCAAGGCTTGATTTCCCCTCAGCAGAGTGCCCTCTCCTCGCTCACGTATCCCAGAGTCAGCGCTGACCTGACGCAGCTCAGGCACTGTGCACTCCCCTCGAGAAATCACCCAAGGATCCCAACTCCTGGGGGATAGGCCCTCAGACCCCGAGTGAGAGTAGGGGTTCTCAGCTCTCAGCGGGGAGGCCAGAGTCTTATTCAGTCTTGGGCCCCGTAATGTTGCCCAGGGAGGGTTGGTGCACTGCACCGCAGGGAAGTGCCGCGAGGCGTGACTCCCCCTCAGCCTGGTGCCCTCTCCTCACTCGCGCGCCTCGGAGTCAATGCTGACCAGTCGCAACTCGGGGACTGTCCACTCCCCTTGAGAAATCACCCAAGGATTCGAACTCCTGGGGGATAGTCCCTCAGACCCCGAGTGAGAGTAGGGGCTCTCAGCTCTCAGCAGGGAGGCTAGAGTCTTATTCAGTCTTGGGCCTGTATGCCCGGGGAGGGTTGGTGCACTGAACTGCAGGGAAGTGCCGCGAGGCGTGACTCCCCCTCAGCCCGGTGACCTCTCCTCACTCGCGCGCCTCAGAGTCAATGCTGACCAGTCGCAACTCTGGGACTGTCCACTCCCCTTGAGAAATCACCCAAGGATTCGAACTCCTGGGGGATAGGCCCTCAGACCCCGAGTGAGAGTAGGGGTTCTCAGCTCTCAGCGGGGAGGCTAGAGTCTTATTCAGTCTTGTGCCCGGGGAGGGTTGGTGCACTGCACCGCAGGGAAGTGCCGCGAGGCGTGACTCCCCCTCAGCCTGGTGCCCTCTCCTCACTCGCGCGCCTCAGAGTCAATGCTGACCAGTCGCAACTCGGGGACTGTCCACTCCCCTTGAGAAATCACCCAAGGATTCGAACTCCTGGGGGATAGACCCTCAGACCCCGAGTGAGAGTAGGGGCTCTCATCTCTCAGCGGGGAGGCTAGAGTGTTATTCAGTCTTGTGCTCGGGGAGGGTTGGTGCACTGCTCCGCAGGGAAGTGCCGCGAGGAGTGACTCCCCCTCAGCCTGGTGCCCTCTCCTCACTCACGCGCCTCAGAGTCAATGCTGACCAGTCGCAACTCGGGGACTGTCCACTCCCCTTGAGAAATCACCCAAGGATCCGAAGTCCTAGGGGACAGGCCTCCAGACCTCAGTGGGCGGGAGGGGAGTGCCGGGGATTCAGGGTTGCCGGCAAAGGATTCCCAAAGTTTTATTCAGCCCTATGTCCGGCAGGAGAACGCCACGGCACCCCAGTAGGGGAGGTAGGTCCAGTTTTTAGAAGGTCTCTCCCGTGGAGTGTAGTGGGAGGGCCTTTAATTTCTGCCCGCTTGTTCAATTTTGGGGCTCTTGAGCCGGTCTCATGGGGGAGGGGGACTCCCGTCCGCTTGGTGGTGGATTTTGTACCTTTTGTTTGTGTCCTTGTGATCACAGCTTGCCTCAGCGGTGTTGATGTGCGTTCTTCAGCCTTCTCTCTTGGTGAGGCTCAAGTCCACCAGGATACTTACTAAATTCCTGTCCCTTAACTCTCCTTCTGGACGGGAGCCTTTGTTGAAAGCTGGCTTCAGTCCGCCATCTTGTCTCCCCCCTCTCAAAACCACTTTGTGATATCACCTAACTCAAGTAAGATTAGCCCGCATCACAAAGTACCAAAATTGCAGATGCTGCCATGGATGTGGAGTGATGGGGATATTCTACAAGGCTGGTGAGATTGCAATCTAATGCAACCTTTATGGAAAGAAGTATGGAAAATCCTCAAAGAACTTCAAGTGGACATTCCATTTGATTCCACAGTTCCATTACTAGTTATCTACCCAGAAGAACAAAAATCATTTTACCACAGAGAGATTTTCACCAGAATATTTACTACAGCCCAATTCATAATTTCCAAGTCATGGAAGAAACCCAAATGCCCATGAAGCCATGAATGGATTAACAAATTTTGCTATATGTATACCATGGAATACTATTCAGCCAAAAAAATGGAGACTTGAGGGGTGGAGTAACATGGCAGACTAGAAGGATTCTTTGGGTGATCTGTCCTAGTATGACTAGGGGAAAAAAGAGAACCCACCCATATCTTTCATGGGGACCTTAACTGAAGTTGTAGCTCCAGGAGCACAGAGAGTTGGTGGGCTGCAGGAGACTGTGGATGTCTGATTTAGTAGGCAAGTGATGAAGAGCTGACAGAAATGCCACCCCATGGGTGTCTGGAGACAGGAGGAAGTTTTTCCACAGCTTTTGGTGTTCAGGGGGAGCTGCACATTCAGTGGAAAGCTGAGAAGAGTGGGTGGCCCAAACAATATACAGCAACCAGATTTGAATACAGGGTAGAATAGATTTACAATTGGTTTGGTGGCTAGCAAGGCAGCCATGCTTGGAATGTCAGAGCTGCCAGAGGTCTGCCACTGCTGGAAGGTTGTAAGAAGGTCATGAGGATGGGCCTCGCAGCAGGAGACTAATGAATGGCTGATCTCTGTTCTGCCTACCTAGATTTGTCTTACACTTGTGGGGCAGGCTGAGTGGCTCCTGAACTCCCTGGGAAATGTTGTCAGGGGACACTGTGACACTTGCCTCTGAGGGATTCTGGAGAGCTTTAAGATCCCAATACTGTGGGAACTGAATTCTTAAGAAACAATCAGGTGATCCCCAAGGGCAACTAAGTTAGGAATCAGAACCATGAACATGAACAGAAACTAAAGAGAGATTTCTGGCTGTGTTCTTGTCTCCTAAAACCCATAGTGCCACCTGATGTCTCAGCTATATATATTATATATAACATTATATTATTATATTATTTATATATATTAATCTGTATATATAGAGAGTTTAATATATATAAACACACACATATATAACTATCATATATAATATATGATATAATTTTGTGTGATATTCACACACACACATATATTACTTTGTGTGATACACACACACACACATTACTTTGATATATATTACTATCAAATTTTGTCCCTTCCACTATACATTTTTTTAAAGGATTTTTTTTCCTTTTCTTTGTTGCTGAAATTGCTGCTGTTTTGGCTATTTGAGCTTTTTGTGTTGTTTTCTTTTGTTGTATTTTGTTTCTGCTAATTTGTTTGTTTGATTCTAGTCATAACCGCATTTCTACTTCCATCAAGAACAAGGGCTGCTATAATTTGGCTATGGTATTTCAGCCTCATTTATTCTATCTCTCCTTCTTTCTCTCTTCTGATGAAAACTTTTCTACTTTTCTCATCTTTCCCACATAAATCACTTGTACAACATCTTAGATGTCCCCAAATTTTTTGATCTTTCTCCTGTCTTTCTTTTATCTATTTGTTTTTCTCTCCATTACTTGATTCAACTGTGTTTCTAATTTTATCTATCTATCATTCTTTTATTATTATTTTTTTTTTCTTTGAGTGCTGGAATGGCACAGCATTGGTCTTCCTGGGAGGTCACAGCAGTAGTCTGGCTCAAGGAGGCCAAGAGTCATGGTATAGGAAGTCCTTCTACCTTTTGCCCTTAGAAGATAGTACTGGGAAGTTCAAATTACAGAACATTTTTTATCATTTTTATTTATTTTTTATTTCCTGTTTTTTGTTTTTGCTCTTTCCTTTCTCTTCCTATATTTGGCAGAGTTAGGGGCTGGCTTTGCTCAAGCTTGTAAGGAGCTTTTCTTTTCTTTTCTTTTCTTTTCTTTGTTTTTTTAAAGACAGATTCTCACTATGTCATCTGTGGTAGCATGTGGTGGCATCACAGCTCACAGCAACCTCAAACTCTTGGGCTTAAGCAAATCTCTTGCCTCAGCTTCCCAAGTAGCTGGGACTATAAGCATCTGCCACAACACCCAGCTTTTGTTGTTGTTGTTGTATTTGTTATTGGTGTTTAACAGGGCTGGGCTGGGTTCAAACCCACAAGCCTTGGTGTATGTTGCTGGCACCCTAGCCACTGAACTACAGGTGCCAAGCCAGGAGCTCTTGTTTCTATGAACCCACCCAGCCCAGCTTCCAAAAATTCTTGAGTTACTGGCATGGTCTTAGCAGTGCTGATCAATAAAATTACTCCTACCACTCACATCCTCTCTTCCTGTCCTCTGCTTACTCTTCTTTCATCCCAATTCTTCTTTTTCTCTTCCCTTGTTTTTTCTTCTTTCTTTATTTTCCTCTTGTTTCTTCCTCCTCTTTACTTACACTTCTCTTACATTTAGCCTTAAACCAAGAGGCCACCTCAACACCTAACCTCTGAAACAAGGTAATTTAAAGCAAAAGAAGAAGTGAGAAGGAAAAAAGAGGACAAAGAGTTGAACAAGAAGAAAACTTACACGAGGAGGAGCCAACAGAACAATTCAGACAACATGAAAAACCAAAACACAGAAACTCCCCAAAAGGACTACTATATAGGACTCCACCATAAAAAATTAATTGATTTGACAGAAAGATAATTTAAACTATAAATTATAAAGGCAAAAAAATGGAATGTATGAGAAAATGGGAAGACAGAGCCAAAAGATGGACAAGAGATATGTATCATATAGAAAGGACACGGTAGAACTTAAAGAAATGAAGAAGAAAATCAGGGAATGTATAGATGCAGTAGAAAGTATCAAAAATAGATTAGACCATAAAGAAGAATGAAAATCAGAGCTAAAGGATAAACCAGGCCACTAAAGTGGCAGAAAAGAAGGGAGAGAAAGCATAACACTCACTCAGAGAAGTACGAGACTTCATTAAGTGTTCAAACATATGAATAATAGGGATCCATGAAAGGGACAAAGACTGTCCCCAAAGAATGGCAGCCCGACTAGAGACTGTTATAAATGAAAACTTCCCAAGTTTTACTAAAGATTTTGATGCACTACTTTTAGAAGGATCCTGAACCCTGATTCATCTCAACTCAATCAGAGCTTTTCCAAGAAACATTGAAATGAACCTGTCCAAAGTAAAGATAAAAAAGAAAATTCTGCAAGCAGCCGGGAGTATCCTCCATCTGACTTACAGAGGCAGAGAAATTAGGGTGACAGAGACTTTTTAACTGAAACTTTTCAAGCCTGAGGATAATGGTTTTCTACCTTCAACAATCTCAAGCAAAATAATTTTCACCCAAGGATTCTGTATCCTGCTATACTAAACTTCAAAATTGATGGAGAAATCAAATCTTTTGAGGATGGGCAAAGACCCAGGAATTTCACCACAATAAGACCAGCTCTGCAGGAAATATTTAGACCCATTAAACACACTAAACATCGAATGGATCACCAGCAAACTAAACCCAGAAGATAAAGGTCAATATTTACCTTCCACAATAGTTCAAAGGATAAAACTATTAAACATACTTTAACAAAATAAAATGAATAGAACTCCACCATACATAAGAATTCTCTCAATAAATGTTAATGGCTTGAATTCCCCAGTGAAGAGGCATAGGCTGACTGATTAGATAGAAAAAGCACAGGCCATCCATATGCTTACTCCAGGAAATGCACCTAGCCCTGAAGAAGCAATCAAGATTCAGGGTTAAAGAATGGAAAACAGTATTTCAAGCAAATGGAAATCAGAGGAAAGGATGGGTAGGAATCTTATTTTCAGATCCAAGCAGACTTAAAGCAACTAAAGTTAAAAATGACACACATGGACACTTCATATTGGTCGAGGGAACAATACAAGAAAACATTTCAATTTTAAATATTTATGCACCCAACTTAAATTGTCCCAGATTTATAAAACAGACCTCAGTTGGTCTGTGGAATATGATATCTCATAACATCATAATATATCAGGACTTTAACATGCCTTTGGCAGAACTAGACAGATCCTCTAAACAGAAACTCAACAAGGATACAACTGACTTAAGTGGGACCATAGAAGAAATGGGCTAAATAGACATATACAGAACATACCATCCCAAAGCTAAAAAAAAATCAATTTTCTCATCAGCCCATGGAACATACTACAAAATAGATCATATCCTGGGACAGAAATCAAACCTCAGCAAAATCAAAGGAATAGAAATTATGCCTTCTCTCTTCTGAGACCACACGGCAATAACGGTGGAACTCTAACAAAAAATGTTCATCCCCAAACAAAGAGTTGGAAATTAAACAACCTTATGCAGACTGATAGTTGAGTTCAGGAAGAGACAAAGGAGGAAATTGTCAAATTCCTCAAACATACCAAAAGTGAAGCTACAAGTTACCAAAAATAATACAGCAAAAGCAGTCTTAAGTGGGAAATTTATAGCACTGATGACTACTTTAAAAAAATAGAAAATCAAGAAACTCATAAACTATCTCATGGAATTGGAAGAAGGAGAATAATATAACCCCAAATTTAGCAAAAGAAAAGAAATAACAAAAACTAAATCAGAGATTAATGAAATTGAAAACAAAAGAATAATTCAGAAAATTAACAAAACAAAATGTTTGTTCTTCAAAAAATAAATCAAATTGATAAACCTTAGCCAGAACAACTAGAAACAGAAAAGTAAAATCTATAAAAAACTCAATCAGAAACAATAAATGGAAAGTAACAACAGATGTCACAGAGGTACAAGAGATTATATCTGAGTACTACCAGAAACTCTATGCCCAGAAATTAGACAATGTGGAAGAAATGGTTCAATTCCTTGAATCACACCATATCTCTGGACTTGGTGAAGAAACAATAGATCTCTTGAAAAGACCAATTTTCACAACTGAGATTAAAGAAACAATAAATTAATGTCCCAACATAAAAAATCCCTGGTACAGATATCTTCACACCAGAATTCTAGGAAACCTTTAACGAAGATCTTATACCCATACTGCAGAAATTATTCCTAAAAAAAATGAGGAAGGGATTTTCCCCCAACACATTCTATAAAGCAAACGTTATCCGATATCAAAACAAGGAAAAGACCCAACAAAAAAGGAGAACAACAGACAAATTTCAGTAATGAATATCAATGGAAAAATACTCAACAAAATCTTAGTCAATAGATTACAGCTACACGTTAAAAAAATTATACGTCATGATCAAGCAGGCTTCATCCAAGGGATGCAACACTAGTTTAACATATGTAATTCCATAAATATTAAATACCATATTGACAGAAGCAAAAACAAACAGCATACAATCCTCTCAATAGATGCAGAAAAAGCATTTGATAAAATTCAGCATCCTTTTCTAATTAGAATACTTAAGAAAATAGGTATAGATGGCACATTTCTTAAACCGATCAAAGCTATCTATGACAAACCCACAGCTAATATTATACTGAATGGTGAAAAAACTGAAAGCTTTTCCACATAGCACAGGAACTATTTAATATAGTGCTGGAAGTTCTAGCCAATAAAATCAGGAAAGAGAAAGAAATAAAAGGCACCCAAATAGGGGAAGAGGAGGTCAAACTTTTGCTCTTTGACAGTGATATGATCTCATAGTTAGAGAACCCCAAAGAATTAACTATAATATTTCTAGAAATGATCAGAAAATACAGTGATGTTTTAGGCTATTAAATGAATTTCCACAAATCAGTAGGATTTGTGTACTTTAATAATAGCCAAATTGAGAAGGAAATCAGGGATACAACTTCCTTCACAGTAGCTTCAAAAATAATGAAATACATAGGAATATACCAAACGAAAGAAGTGAAGGACCTCTAAAAAGAGAATTATAAAATCCTCTGAAGAGAAATAGCAGATGATATTAACTAATAGCAGAACATACAATGCTCATGGCTGGGAACAATCAACATTGTTAAGATGTATATAATTCCCAAAGCAATCTACATATTCAATGCAATCCCCATTAAAATACCACCATCATACTTTTTTTTATTATGCATTAAATAATTTATTTGGAATGGTATAAATCATTCTAGATACCACCATCATACTTTTAAGATTTGAAAAAAATAATTCTTCATTTTGTATGGAACAATAAAAAGAAATAAAACCTTTATAGCCAAGACTATTCTTAGTAACAAAAACAAAGCCATGAGCATCACCCTACCAGACCTTAGGCTTTATTGAAGTCCATAGTGATCAAAATAGCATGGTCTTGGCACAAAAATAGACACAAAGTCATTTGGAACCAAATAGAAAACCATGAGATTAAACTAACATCTTACATACACCTGATCTTTGATGAACCAAACAGAAGCATACATTGGGGAAAAGCATGCCTATTCAATAAATGGTGTTGGGACAACTGCATATCCACATGTAAGACTGAAACTGGACCTGCACCTTTCTCCACTCAAAAAAAAATTGATTTGAGATGGATAAAAGACCTAAATCTAAGGGATGAAGTGCTAAAAATCCTCCAAGAAATCATCGAAAAAACACTGGAAGATATCAGCCTGGGGAAAGAGTTTAATGAAGAAGACTGCCATGGCAATTGCAACAACCACAAAATAAACAAATGGGACTTAATTAAACTGAATAGCTTTTGTATAGCTAAGGAGACAACAACCAAAGCAAATAGACAACCTACACAATGGGAAAGAATATTTGCATATTTTGAATCAGACAAAAACTTGATAGGTAGGATCTACAGAGAACTCAAATTAATCAACACAAAAATCAAACAATCCCACAGATCACTGGGCAAGAGACATGAATATAATGTTCACTGAGGAAAACAGATGCATAAATGGCTAACAAACATATGAAAAAATGCTCAACATCGTAATCATCAGAAAAATGAAAATCAAAACCACCCTGAGATATCATCTAACCCCAGTAAGGTTAGCACACATCACAAAGTCCCAAAGCTGCATATCCTGACATGGATGTGGAGAAAGGGTAATACTCTTACATTGTTGGTAGAACTGAAAACTCAACAGCCTCCTTGGAAAGAAGTATGGAGAATCCTCAAAGCATGCACATTAGATCCCCCATTAGATCCCACAATCCCACTACTAGGCATCCACCCAAAAAAAAAGTAATCATTTTCCCATAAGGACATTTGCACTAGATGTTTAATTGCAACTCAATTTGCAATTAATTGCAAATTAATGTGGAGTTAATGTGGAAACAATCTACATGCTCATCAGTTCAGAAATGGAGTAGCAAATTATGGTACACAAACACCATGGAATAATGTTCAGCTATAAAAAGATGGTGACTTCACGTTTTTTGTAATATCCTGGATGGAGTTGAAACACATTCTGCTTAGTAATGTTTCACCAGAATGGAAAAACAAATATTCAATGTTCTCAATATTAATATGAAGCCAATAGACAATCTGATGTATGCCCAAATAGGATAAAAACACATTTTATTTCAAGTCAAGTTGGGGAGTGTGGTAAGAAGGGAAGGGTTGGGAGTTGAGATGGTCTCACTTCATGGGCACGGGTGGAGAGAGATGACACACCTTTGTATTAGGGACATAATCACAAGACCAATTCTATCTAACAAAACTAAATATTTTGACCTGATTGCTTGTACTTTCACATTAACACAAAATAATTTTTTTAAAGACATGATATAAATTAAAAAAATGCAGAAAAACAAAAAAAAGAGACTTTAAATTTTTGTGTTTATGTGGATGGAGTTAGAACATATTCTTCTTACTAAAGTATCTCAAGAATTGGGGGGAAATGTATCCAATGTACTCAATACTATTATAAAGCCAATACATAAACCAATATATAAACATTTGCACACTCATGTGAAAGATAAAACACAAATATTGTCTGGCAAGAGGAATGAGTGAGGACAGAGGGGGAGGGAAAGGGTAAAGCTGATTTGTGGGAAGAGGGAGGGCATTTGGTGGAACCTCACCTCATGTGCACAATGCAAGGATATATTTCAAAATAACTAAGAGTAAATTTTAAATGTCTTATCACAAAAAGTGAGATTATGTCTGTTAATCATTTTTATTTAAGCATTACACATTATAAATCAAATCATCATATTGTAGCCCATAAATGTATACAGTTACAATATTAATTAGAAATTAATAAAAATAAAACTAGAAATCAACCCCAACAGAAACACTCATCTTTATACAAAGTCATGAAAATTAACCTACTGCTGAATGAGGGGTGAAGGAAGAAATTAAGATAGAAATCAGAAGAGTCTTTGAACTAAATGACAAAGGGGATGCAAGTTACCAAAGTCTGTGGGATATGGCAAACATAGTCTTGAGAGAAAAACTCATACATTAAAAGCCTGCATTCACAAGATGGAAAGATCAGCAACCAACAATCTAATGAATAAGCTCAGGTAAGTAGAAAAGAAAAAGAAAACCAATTCTAAAGCTCGCAGAAAAAAAGAATACCTATTTTGCAGAAATGATTCCGTAACATTGAGAAGGAAGGAATCCTTACCAATACCTTTCATAAAACGAATGCCTAATGATTTTGAAATTCAGATAGCAGACAGTTTCAGAACCCCAGCACAACTCAATCCAAATAAGACATCCCCCAGGCATATCATAATTAACTTCACTAAAGTTAATATGAAGAAGAAAATTCTGAAAGCAGCCAGACAAAAGAAATCCATTACCTAGAAAGGGAAGAATATTAGAATCACTGCAGATTTCTCTGCTGAAAATTTCCAAGCCAGAAGAGGGTGGTCATCGACTTTTAATCTCCTAAAGCAAAATAACTTTCAAGCCCGGATATTGTATCCAGCTGAATTCAGTTTCATTTATGATGGAGAAATTAAATACTTTAATGACATTCCTATGTTGAAGAAATTTGCCATAACCAAACCAGCTCTTCAGGATATTCTCAGACCTATCTTCCATAATGACCAACCCAATCCTCTAACACAAAAGTAATTCTTCTCGAATTCCTAATTCCGACTTTTGAATTGCTGCTTGAATTTCTAATTCCAAATTTTCCTCAATTTTATTAATCTTGTTTGCAGTCAAAATTCTGATTTAGATTTCTGACATCTCGGGCAGCTGTTTATGAATGGGTCTTCAGTTACATCTGCCATATCTTTCCTGGGGGAGTTGACCTATTCTGGTTATTCATATTACCAGAGTTTTTCAGCTGATTCCACCCCATGATTATTTTACACTGTTAGATTTTTCCCCTGGAGATTTGTAGAGGACCCATACAGTGCTATGGCCTGAGACACTGGGGCCCTGTTTGGTGTGGTGGGGCTAAGTGGTTCTGTTTTGTTTTCAGCTGGTGTCTGTTTGACTCTAGTGAAACAGTTACTCTGGGTTGAAGTCTCAGCTATGGAGAAATACCAGCAATTATGTCACCCCACCCACCACAGACAATAATTGGAAAAAGAAAATCAAACCTTCCTACAACCACACACCCAGGGCACCACCTGAATAGTCCTTGGGCAATTGGCTCAGTTCAAAAGGTCCAAATCAATTGTCTCAGTCAGCACCTGTCTCAGGTGGGAGAGTTTAAAGGGTTTCTAGCAACTGGATCGCAGAGGTATGGTAACTACTCTGATATGGCTTGCACCAGTGCTCCGTGGAATCACGAGGACCCACCCAGCAAATAGATCAGTCTGGGAAGGTTGATACCTCCTTCCCCACCTTGCACCTCTGTCACACCCAGTCACTGATAGCCCCACAGTTGGCTGACCCAGTTGCCTGTAGTGAACAGATACTCCAGGGGTTTACACCTTTCTGAATCAGAAGGAAATCTATTTTTTTGTCAGCCATGCCACTGCGCTCTGCCTCTATCTAGCAGGGGGATGTGAGTCCTGACAACCTCGGGTGCTTGATGGAGGCTGGGGGTGTTCCCTCAGTTCCAGCCCCACCTCTGATTCATGTTACTGATGGAACAGAACAGAACAGAACTACTTTGCGGGAATTTGTTTCTGTCCCTGCCAAATTCCCCTAAAGAAGAGAAGCTGTTTTGAGTTCTCAGAGCCTTCGCCTCAGGCCCTGTCTTTGCTCCTGCAGGTTTGCATTTGGTTACCTGGCAGTTCTAACCTCCTGTCTTCCTTTGTCTATAGGCTGATGATCCCCTGAGGACCGGGTGCATCAAAGGCTCAGTAAAGCCGCCCTCTGGGTCGGCCTCACTCTGGGAACTTCCCGCGTCTGCCAGTGCGTTTCTAGTCCCAGCGCTCCACCCAGGTCAGTACTGCCTCAGGCAAACCCTTTACTCATGGGGCCTGCGTTTCTGTCCAAGATCTGTTCCGTGGTGGTTGCCACCTGAGTAGATGCCCGACCTTCTCTGGTTGCCCAGGGAGACAGGGGGTGTGGCTTCAGAAAATCCAGGAGTGAGTCCTATTGTTGCTAAAAGACGGCTGCTACTCTGCGCCTCAGGGCACTGCTCCTCCCATGTGGTTCCCTCTCAGCTGACTGTCCTCTCCTCACTCCTGTGCCCCAGAGTCAGCACTGACCAACTGCAGTTTAGGCACTGTCCACACCCCTCGAGACATCACCCAAGAATCTGGAATCCTGGGAGACAGGCCTCCAGACCTCAGAGTGACAGTAGAGGGGAGTGCTGAAAGCTCAGAGTTGCAGGTAGAGAATATACACAGTTTTATGCAGTTTTACGCCTGGCAGGAGAATGCCGTGGCACCCTACTAGGGGAGGTTAATCCAATTTTTAGAGGGTCTCTCCTGTGGAGTGTAGTGGGAGGACCTTTGAACTCTGCTCGTTTTTTTTTTGTGGAGCACTCCAATTTGTTCTCATGGGGGAGGGGACTCCCATCCCCTTGGTGATGGATCTTGTACCTTTTGTTCATATACTTGTGGTCGCAGCTCGCCTCAGCAGGTTTGATGTGCGTTCTTCAACCTTCTCTCTTGGTGCAGACAAAATCCACCAGGTTACTTGCTAAATTTCTGTCCTTTAACTCTTCTTCTGGATGGGAGCCTCTGTAGAAAGATGGCTTCAGTCAGCCATATTGTCTCCGCCTCTCAGAACTGTCATCTCGTTCAGTGCTTGTTAACGAAACACAGAAACTATGAACCACCTGTCAACTCAAGAGTCTGCTTCAAAATTCACCAGCACCGCTCAGCATCCCAGCTCCACACCTGCAGCCACCATCACGCCAGGGCTTTCCGTTATGCCTCCTCGCAGCGGCCGCTCCGGGAAGGAGGTGGCAGCTGCAGATTATGCTTAGCTTGGAGGTGTGGGGGTGGGGGCAGTGAAAAGGTGCAAATAAGATTAACAGAATGAAAGTAAAGTTGAAGTTGGATATTTTAGGAAATTTTCAAAAGATGTCTCAACAATTCAAAGAAATCAAAGACAAAATCACCAAAGATTTAGACACATTGAGACAAGAAATTGCAAACTTTCAAAATAGGAAAAATACAGTAGAATCCGTCAGTAACAGAATGGAACAGGCAGAAGAAAGGATTTCCGACATCAAAGACAAATCTTTTGAATGATCCCAAACACTGAAAGAGGAAGAGAAGTGGAGAGCAAAAACAGATCATTCTCTCAGAGAGCTCTGGGATAATTCAAAGAAAACTAATATCTGCATTATAGGTATCCCTGAAGGTGACAACGTAGCTTCACAAGGCACAGAGGCTCTTCTTCATGAGATTATGAAACAGAACATTCCAGGCATGCCAAGAGATTCTGAAATTCAGATAGCAGACAGTTTCAGAACCCCAGCATGACTCAACCCGAATAAGACATCCCCCAGGCACATCATAATTATCTTCACTAAAGTTAATGTGAAGGAGAAAATTCTGAAAGCACCCAGATGTAAGAAAACCATAACCTACAAGGGAAAGAAAATTAGAATGACTGTAGATCTCTCTGCTGAAACCTTTCAAGCTAGAAGTGGGTGGTTATCGAATTTAATCTTCCAAAACAACATAACTTTCAACCCAGGATCCTGTATACAGCTAAACTAAGTTTCATTTATGATGGAGAAGTTAAATACTTTAATGATGTTCACATGTTGAAGAAATTTGCCATAACTAAACTAGCTCTCCAGGATATTCTCAGACCTATCCTCCTTAATGACCAGTGCAATTCTCTACCTCAAAAGGAAACTCACTCAGAAACTTTTGATCAAATTCAAACTTCCACAGTGACAATGGAGTAAAAATGTCCATTTGACATTCAAAAAACTCTATTCCCAAAATTATACCAGGCCTATCAATATTCTCGATTAATGTTAATGGCTTAAATTGTCCTCTAAAGAGGCACAGGCTGACTGACTGGATAAAAAAATCAGGCCAGTTATCTGCTACATACAAGAATCTCATCTTACCTTAAAAGATAAATATAGACTCAGGGTGAAGGGATGGCCATCTATATTCCAGGCAAATGGAAAGCAGAAAAAAGAAGGGATAATTTTCCAGGCAAATGGAAAGCAGAAAAAAGTAGGGAAATATTGTACCGGCATACATCAAGTTTGGAAATAGCATCAACTATACAAAATCTCCCTAAAGTAAAGCCCGGGACCAGATGGCTTCACATCTGGTGAAGTGAAATATTGTAATTTTATTTGAAGATACAATAGGGTTTAAACCAATGAAAGGAAGGAAGGATAAGGATGATCACTTCATATTTGTTAAGGCACATACTCAATATGATGATATTTCAATTATTAATATTTATGCCCCCAATCAAATGCACATCAATTTATATGAGAAACTCTAACAGACATGAGCAACCTGGCTTTCTCCAGCTCCATAGCAGTCAGAGATTTTAACACCCCTTTGACAGTGTTGTATAGATCCTCCAGTAAGAAGCTAAGGAAATAAATTTTAGATTTAAACTTAACCATTCAACATTTGGACTTAACAGACATGTACAAAACATTTCATACTAACAAAACTGAATAAACATTATCCATATCAGCTCATGGAACATACTCCAAAATCGATCATAGGTTAGGTCACAAATCTAAAGTCAGCAATTTTAAAATAATAGAAATTATTCCTTGCATCTTCTCGGTCCATCATGGAATAAAAGTGGAACTCAGCAACAATGAGAATCTGCATACTCATACAAAAACATGGAAGCTAAATAACCTTATGTTGAAAAATAACTGGGTCAAAGATGAGATCAAGAAGGAAATTGCCAAATTTCTGGAACAAAACGACAATGAAGACACGAATTATCAGAACCTCTGGGATACCGCAACGGCAGTCCAAAGAGGGAAATTTACAACACTGCAAGCCTTCCTCAAAATAACGGAAAGAGAGGAAATTAACAACTTACTGGGACATCTCAAGTAACTGGAAAAGGAAGAACATTCCAACCCCAAACCCAGTAAAAGAAAAGAAATAACCAAAATTAGTGCAGAATTAAATGAAATCGAAAACAAAACAAGTATGCAACAGAACAATAAATCAAAAAGTTGGTTTTTTTAAAAGGTCAATGAAATTGATAAACCTTTGGCCAACCTAATCAGGAAAAAAAGAGTAAAATCTCTAATCTCATCAATCAGAAATGACAAAGATGAAATAACAACAGACTCCACAGAAATTCAAAAAATCCTTAATGAATATTACAAGAAACTTTATTCTCACAAATATGAAAATCTGAAGGAAATTGACCCATACTTGGAAGCACGTCACCTTACAAAACTTAGCCAGAATCAAGTGGAAATGTTGAAAAGGCCCAAATCAAGTTCTAAAATAGCATCAACCATACAAAACCTCAATAAAAAGAAAAGCCTGGGACCAGATGGTTTCACGTCAGAATTTGACCAAACATTTAAAGAGGAATTAGGACCTATATTACTCAACCTATTCCAAAAGGTAGAAAAAGAAGGAAGACTACCCAGCACGTTCTATGAAGCAAACATCACCCTGATCCTCAAACCAGGAAAAGACCCAACAAGAACAGAAAATTATAGACCAATATTGCTAATAAATATATATGAAAAAATATTTAACAAGATCCTAACAAACAAAATCCAGCAACACATCAAACAAATTATACATCATGACCAATTGGGTTTTATCCCAGGGTCTCAAGGCTGGTTCAATATCCATAAATCAATAAGTATAATTCAACACATAAACAAATTAAAAAACAAAAACCATATGATTCCCTCAATCGATGCAGAAAAAGCTTTTGATAATATCTAGCATCCATTCATGATCAGAACACTTAAGAAAATTGGTATAGAAGGGATTTTTCTTAAACCTATAGAGGACATCTGCAGCAAACCCACAGACAATATAATATTGAATGGAGTTAAATTGGAATCATTTCCACTCAGATCAGGAACCAGACAAGGCTGCCAATTGTCTCCATTGCTCTTTAACATTGTAATGGAAGTTTTAGCCACCACAATTAGGGAAGAAAAGGTGATCAAGGATATCCATACAGGGTCAGAAGAGATCAAACTTTTGCTCTTCACAGATGATATGATTGTATATCTGGAAAACACAAGGGATTCTACTACAAAACACTTAGAAATGATCAAGGAATATAGCAGCATCTCAGATTGCAAAATCAACATTCATACATCGGTAGCCTTTATATAAACTAACAATAATCTAGTTGAGAAAACAGTTAAGGACTCTATCCCATTCACAAGAGTACCAAAGATGAAATATTGGGGAATTTATCAAACAAAGGACGTGAAAGACCTCTATAAAGAGAACTATGAAACTCTAAGAAAAGAAATAGCTGAAAATGTTAACAAATGGAAAAACATACCATGATCATGGCTGGGAAGAATCAACATCATTAAAATTTCCATACTACCCAAAGCAATATATAATTTTAATGCAATAATTATTAAAGCTCCACTGTCATCTTTAAAGATCTTGACAAAATAATACATCGCTTTATATGAAATCAGAAAAAATTTCAAATAGCCAAGACATTCCTCAGAAATAAAAAAAAAACAGGAGGAATACGCAACCAGACTTCAGACTATACTACAAATCGATAGTGATCAAAACAGCATGGTACTGGCATAAAAACAGAGAAGTAGATGTCTGGAACAGAATAGAGAACCAAGAGATAAATCCAGCAACTTACCATTATTTAATCTTTGACTAGCCAATTAAAAACATTCAGTGGGGAAAAGATTCCCTATTGAACAAAGGTGATGGGTGAACTGGCTGGCAACATGCAGAAGACTGAAACTGGACCCACACTTTTCACCATTAACTAAGATAGACTCTCACTGGATTAAAGATTTAAACTTAAGACATGAAACTATAAAAATACTAGAAGAGAGTACAGGGAATACCCTTGAAGAAATCGGCCTGGGCGACTATTTTATGAGGAGGACCCCCTGGGCAATTGAAGCAGCTTCAAAAATACACTACTGGGACCTGATCAAATTAAAAAGCTTCTGCACAGCCAAGAACACAGTAAGTAAAACAAGCAAACAGCCCTCAGAATGGGAGAAGATATTTGCAGGTTGTGTCTCCTACAAAGGTTTAATAACCAGAATCCACAGAGAACTCTAATGGATAAGCAAGAAAAAAACAAGTGATCCAATTGCAGGCTGGGCAAGGGATTTGAAGAGAAACTTCTCTGAAGAAGACAGGCACGTGGCCTACAGACATATGAAAAAATGCTCATCATCTTTAATCATCAGATAAATGCAAATCATAACTACTTTGAGATATCATCTAACTCCAGTAAGATTAGTCCATATCACAAAATCCCAAGACCAGAGATTTTGGTGTGGATGTGGAGAAAAGGGAACACTTCTACACTGCTGGTGGGAATGCAAATTAATACATTCCTTTTGGAAAGATATCTGGAGAACACTTAGAGATCTAAAAATAGATCTGTCATTCAATCCTACAATTCCTCTACTAGGCATATATCCAGAAGACCAAAAATCACATCATAACAAAGATATTTGTACCAGAATGTTTATTGCAGCTCTATTCATAATTGCTAAACCATGGAAAAAGCCCAAGTGCCCATCGATCCACGAATGGATTAATAAATTGTGGTATATGTACACCATGGAATATTATGCAGCCTTTAAGAAAGATGGAGATTTTTACCTCTTTCATGTTTATGTGGATGGAGCTGGAACATCTTCTAAGTAAAGTATCTCAAGAATGGAAGAAAAAGTATCCAATGTACTCAGCCCTACTATGAAACAAATTAATGGCTTTCACATGAAAGCTATAACTCAGTTACAACCTAAGAATATGGGGAAGTGGAAAGGAAGAGGAGGGAGGGGGGAGTTTAGCAGAGGAAGGGGATTAGTGAGATTACACCTGCAGTGCATCTTACTAGGGTATATGTGAAACTTAGTAAATGTGGAATGTAAATGTCTTAGCACAATAACTAGGAAAATGCCAGGAAGGCTATGTTAACCAGTGTGATGGAAATGTGTCAAACGGTCTACGAAACTAGCATATGGTGCCCCATGATCACATTAATGTACAGTGCTATGATTTAATAAAAAAAAGAAATTCAAAAACTCCTTTATGAATATTACAGGAAATTTTATTCTCAGAAATATGAAAATCTAAAAGAAATTGACCAATACTTGGAAGCACCTCTTAGCCAGAATCAAGTGCAAATGTTGAAATGGCCCATATCAAGTTCTGAAATAGCATAAACTATACAAAACCTCCCAAAAAAGAAAAGCCCTGGACCAGATGGCTTGACATCAGATTTCTACCAAACCTTTAAAGAGGAATTAGTACCTATATTACTCAACCTGTTCCAAAAGGTAGAAAAAGAAGGAAGACTACCCAACATGTTCTATGAAGCAAACATCACCCTAATTCCCAAACCAGTAAAAGACCCAACAAGAAAGAAAATTATAGACCAATATCACTAATGAATATATATGCAAAAATATTCAACAAGATCCTAACAAACAGAATCCAGCAACACATCAGACAAATTATACATCATGACCAAGTCGCTTTTATTCCAGTGTCTCAAGGCTGGTTCAATATACATAAATCTATAAGTATAATTCAGCTCATAAACAAATTAAAAAACGAAGACCATATGATTCTCTCAATTTATGCAGAAAAAGCTTTTGATAATATCCAGCATTCCATCATGATCAGAACGCTCAACAAAATTGGCATAGAAGGGACATTTCTTAAATTGATAGAGGCCATCTACAGCAAACCCACAGCCAATATCGTATTGAATGGAGTTAAATTGAAATCATTTCCACTCAGATCAGAAAACAGACAAGGCGCCCATTGTCTCCACTGCTCTTTAACACTGCAATGGAAGTTTTAGCCACAGCAATTAGGGAAGAAAAGGTGATAAAGGGTATCCATATAGGGTCAGAAGAGATCAAACTTGTGTTCTTCGCAGAGAATATCATTGTATATCTGGAAAATGCCAGGGATTCTACTACAAAACTCTTAGAAGTGATCAAAGAATACAGCAGCATCTCAGGTTACAAAATGAACATTCATAAACCAGTAGCCTTTATATATACCAACAATAGTCAAGTTTAAAAAACAGTTAAGGACTCTATCCCATTCAGAGTAGTGCCAAAGGAGATGAAGTATTTGGGAGTTTATCTAACAAAGGACGTGAAAGGTCTCCATAAAGAGAACTATGAAACTCTAAGAAAGGAAATAGCTGAAAATGGTAACAAATGGAAAAACATACCATGCTCATGGCTGGGAAGAATCAACATTGTTTAAATATCCATACTACCCAAAGCAATATATAATTTTAATGCAATCCCTATTAAAACTCCACTGTCATAACTTAAAGATCTTCAAAAAACAATGTCGGGCGGCGCCTGTGGCTCAGCGGGTAGGGCGCCGGTCCCATATGCCGGAGGTGGTGGGTTCAAACCCAGCCCCGGCCAAATTAAAAAAAAAAAAAAAGAAAAAACAATGTCATTTTATATTAAATCAGAAAAAAACTCAAATAGCCAAAACATTACTCTGAAATAAAAACAAAGCAAGAGGAATAATGCTACCAGACCTCAGATTATACTACAAATCAATAATGATCAAAAGAGCATGGTACTGGCACAAAAATAGAGAAGTAGATGTCTGGAACAGAGTACAGAACAAAGAGATGAATCCAGCTACTTACTGTTATTTAATGTTTGACAAGCCAATTAAAAATATTCAGTGGGAGTCTTTCCCCCAAGGTATGTTCTTGTTTGGTTTATCAAAGTTTAGGTGGTTGTAAAATGTTAGTTTCATTTCTTGGTTTTCAATTCTATTCCAAGTGTCTATGTCTCTGTTTTTGTGCCAGTACCATGCTGTCTTGACCACTATGGCTTTGTAGTACAGACTAAAATCTGGTATGCTGATGCCCCCAGCTTTATTTTTGTTACAGAGAACTGCCTTAGCTATACGGGGTTTTTTCCAGTTCCATACAAAACGCAGAATCGTTTTTTCCAAATCTCGAAAGTACGATGTTGGTATTTTGATAGGGATGGCATTGAATAGGTAGATTGCTTTGGGAAGTATAGACATTTTAACAATTTTGATTCTTCCCATCCATGAGCATGGTATGTTCTTCCATTTGTTAATATCCTCTGCTATTTCCTTTCTGGGGGAAAGACTCCCTATTCATTCAATGGTGTTGGGAGAACTGGATGTCTACATGTAAAAGACTAAAACTGGACCCACACCTTTCCCCACTCACAAAAATTGACTCAAGATGGATAAAGGACTTAAATTTAAGGCATGAAACAATAAAAATCCTCCAAGAAAGCATAGGAAAAACACTGGAAGATATTGGCCTAGGGAAAGACTTCATGAAGAAGACTGCCATCGCAATTGCAACAACAACAAAAATAAACAAATGGGACTTCATTAAACTGAAAAGCTTCTGTACAGCTAAGGACACAATAACCAAAGCAAAGAGACAACCTACACAATGGGAAAGGATATTTGGATATTTGGATAAAAGGATATTTTCAATCAGACAAAAGCTTGATAACTAGGATCTATAGAGAACTCAAATTAATCCACATGAAAAAAGCCACCAATCCCTTATATCAATAGGCAAGAGACATGAATAGAACTTTCTCTAAAGACGACAGATGAATAGCTAACAAACTCATGAAAAAATGTTCATCATCTCTGTATATTAGAGAAATGCAAATCAAAACAACCCTGAGATATCATCTAACCCCAGTGAGAATGGCCCACATCACAAAATCTCAAAACTGCAGATGCTAGCGTGGATGTGGAGAGAAGGGAACACTTTTACACTGCTGGTGGGACTGCAAACTCGTACAACCTTTCTGGAAGGAAGTATGGAGAAACCTCAAAGCACTCAAGCTAGACCTCGCATTTGATCCTGCAATCCCATTACTGGGCATCTACCGAGAAGGAAAAAAATCCTTTTATCATAAGGACACTTGTACTAGACTGTTTATTGCAGCTCAATTTACAATCGCCAAAATGTGGAAACAGCCTAAATGCCCACCAACCCAGGAATGGATTAACAAGCTGTGGTATATGTATACCATGGAATACTATTCAGCCATTAAAAAAAATGGAGACTTTACATCCTTCGTATTAACCTGGATGGACGTGGAAGACATTATTCTTAGTAAAGCATCACAAGAATGGAGAATCATGAATCCTATGTACTCAATTTTGATATGAGGACAATTAATGACAATTATGGTTATGGGGGGGAACAGAAAGAGGGAAGGAGGGAGGGGGGTGAGGCCTTGGTGTGTGTCACACTTTATGGGGGCAAGACATGACTGCAAGGGGGACTTTACCTAACAATTGCAATCAGTGTAACCTGGCTTATTGTACCCTCAGTGAATCCCCAACAATAAAAAAAAAAAAAAAAAAAAACATTCAGTGGGGAAAAGATTCCCTATTTAACAAATGGTGCTGGGTGAACTGGCTGGCAACCTGTAGAAGACTGAAACTGGACCCACACCTTTCAACATTAACTAAGATGGACTTTCACTGGATTATATATTTAAGCTTAAGACATGAAACTATAAAAATATTGCGGTGCATCTTACAAGGGAATATGTGAATCCTAGTAAAAGTGGAATGTAAAGGTCTTAGCAAAATAACTAAGAAAATGCCAGGAAAGCTATGTTAACTAGTGTGATGAAAATGTGTCAAACGGTCTATGAACCAAGTGTATTTTGCCCCATGATCATACTAATGTACACAGCTATGATTTAATAAAAAAATAAATAAATAATAAAAATAAATAAATAAACTAGTATAAATAAGGATCTAAAAAAAAAAGCACACTTCACTATAATCTAAGATACGACTGATTGTAGGACGCAGCATTAGCATATGTGCCACCAAGAAAGTAGAAACACTGCAAATTAGAGAGCACGGCACAACACTAATGACTATAGATCATAAAACACCCTTGACTTTTGAGATATCATAAGTTTTTCAAAGGTGTTCCTGAATTAATCGGCGTACGTATCTTGTTGAATAAATAAATAAATGCACTCTTCTTAAAAAAAAAAAATAAATAAATACACTTTATCTCTTTTTTTCCCCTGATTGTGATGGCTAGGACTTCCAGTCCTATGTTGAATATCAGTGGTGACAAAGGGCATCCTCGTCTAGTTCTAGGTATGAGTGGAAATGCTTTCAATTTTATTCCATTCAATATGACAGTGACTATGGGTTTGCTGTTGATGGCCTCTATCAGTTTCAGTAATGTCTCCTGTAAGCCTATTTTCCTAAGTGTTCTCATGATGAGAAGATGCTGGACATTATCAAAAGCCTTTTAGGCATCACTTGGCATAATTATATGATCTTTTTTTATTTTATTTATGTGGTGTATTATATTTATAGATTTCCTTATGTTGAACCAACCTTGTAACCTTGAATATTTTTTAATCTATCTATCTATCTATATATATATATATTTTTTTTTTTTTTTTGTGTGTGTGTGTGTGTGTGTGTATGGTTTTTGGCCAGGGCTGGGTTTGAACCCACCACTTCTGGCATATGGGACCAGTGCCCTACCCCTTTGAGCCACAGGTGCCACCCTGCATCAATATTTTTTAATTGGAAAAATATATTATTATAAAGAGAAATTACAAACATATTTCACTTATAAATGATGATGCACTATCCTAAACAACATATTAACAAGTTCAATTAAAAATTAGTTTTCAAATAACGTACTTTGGTCAAAATTATATCTAATTTATGTAAGAATTAGTCACTATTTTCTTTTCTTATTTTTTTCTTTTCCTTTTCATCACCACCTCCCTCCTTCTTTCTGTCTGCTCTCCCTTTCTCCCACCCCCACCGTGTCATTAATGGTCATTAATTGTCCTCATATCAAAGTTGAATACATAGGATTCATGCTTCTCCATTCCTGTGATGCTTCACTAAGAATATTGTGTTCCACCTCCATCCAGGTTAATACAAATGCTGCAAAATCAGTAATGACTGAATAGTATAACATGGTATACATATACCACAGCTTGCCAATCCATTCCTGGGTTGAGGAGCATTTAGGCTGTTTCCACATTTTAGCGATTGTAAATTCAACTGCGATAAACAGTGTAGTACTAGTGTCTTAATAATAAAAGGATTTTTTTTTCTGGATAGATGCCCAGTAATGGGATTGCAGGATCAAATGTGAGGTCTAGATTGAGTTCTTTGAGGTTTCTCCATACTTCCTTCCAAAAAGGTTGTATTAATTTGCAGTCTCACCAGCAGTGTAAAAATGTTCCTTTCTCTCCACATCTGCGCCAGCATCTGCAGTTCTAAGATTTTTCTGACATGGGCCATTCTTGCTGGGTTTAGGTGATATCTCAGGGTGGTTTTAATTTGCATTTCTCTAATAATTGGGGATGATGAGTGTTTTTCCATCCGTTTGTTAGCCATTTGCCTGTCTTCTTTAGAGAAGTTTCTGTTCATCTTTCTTCCCCATTGATGTATGAGATTGTTGTTTTTTTATGTGAATTAATTTAAGTTCTCTATAGTTCCTATTTATTAAGCTTTTGTCTGATTCAAAATATGCAAATATCCTTTCTCATTGTGTAGTTTGTCTATTTGCTTTGGACGTTGTCTCCTTAGCTGTACAGAAGCTTTTCAGTTTAAATCCCATTTGTTTACTTTTGTTGTTGTTGCGATTGCCATGGGATTCTTCTTTATAAAGTCTTTCCCCAGGCCGATATCTTCCAGTGTTTTTCCTATGCTTTCTTTGAGGATTTTTATCATATCATGCCTTAAATTTAATTTAAGTCTTCATCAATGTTGAATCAATTTTTGTGAGTTGAGAAAGGTGCAGGTCCAGTTTCAGTCTTTTACATGTGGTAATCCAGTTCTCCCAGCACCATTTATTGAATAGGGAGTCTTGCCCTCCATAAACATTATTCACTATATCAACAGAAGTAAAAAAAAAAAAAAGTCCATATGATGCTCTCAATAGATGCAGAAAAAGACTTTGATAAAATTAGCATTCTTTTCTAATTATAACACTGAAAAATTTAGGCATAGGTGGCACATTTCTTAAACTGATTGAAACTATCTATGACAAACCCACAGCTAACATTTTACTGAATTGAGTTAAACTGAAAGCTTTTCCACTTAGAGATGGAACCAGACAAAGTCTGGACAAAAATGTCCTCTGTCGCCATTATTATTCAACATAGTGCTGGATTTCTAGCCAATACAATCAGGTAAGAGAAGGAAATAAAGGGCATCCAAATGGAAGCAGAAGAGGTAAAACTCTCTCTCTTGACTGGTGATATGATCTTATATGAGAACCCCAAAGACTCAACCACAAGACTCCTGGATGTCATCAAAAAATACACTAACATCTCAGGATATAAAATCAATGCCTACAAATCAGTAGACTTTGTATATGCCAAAAACAGCCCAGATGAGAGGCTAATTAAGGACATGACTCCCTTCTCCATAGCCCCAAAGAAAATGTAATACATAGGAATATACCTAACGAAAGATGTGAAGAACCTCTATAAAGAAAATTATGAAATCCTAAGAAAGGAAATAGCAGAGGATAATAACAAATGGAAGAACATACCATGCTCATGGGTGGGAAGAATCAACATTGTCAAAATGTCTCTACATCCCAGAGCAATCTATCAATTCAACACCATCCCTATTAAAATACCAACCTCCTATTGTCGAGACTTGGAAAAAATGATTTTGCAGTTTGAATGGAACCAGAAAAATAGCCATATAAGTAAGGCAGTTCTTAGTAAGAAAAACAAAGCCAGGGGCATCACCATACCAGGTTTTAGACTGTACTACAAAGCCATAATGGTCAAGAAAGCATGGTACTGGCACAAAAATAGAGACATAGACATTTGGAATTGAATAGAAACTCAGGAAATGAAACCAACAACTTACAACCACCTACCAAACAAGAACACATCAATATTCATTAATGATATTGGTCTATAATTTTCTTTGTTTGTTGGGTTCTTTCCTGGTTTGGGCATCAGGGTGATATTTACTTCAAAGAATGTGTTGGGGAAGATTCCTACCTTTTTATGTTTTGGAATGGATTATGTAATACAGGTACTAGTTCCTCTTTGAAGGTTTCATATTTTTTCTGATGTGAAACCACCTTGTCCTGGTCTTCTCCTTTTTGGGAGATTTTGGATAGTTGATATTATTTCAGTATTTTATATAGGCCTATTTAAAATTTCTAGTTCTTTCTCATGGAGTTTAGGAAGGTGGCATGCTTCTAGGTATTGGACCATTTCCTTTTTGTTTTCATATTTCTGATTATAGAGTTTTTTGTAGTAATCATTAAAGATTTTTTTGTTGTATTTCAATGGTATATGTTGTTTCCTTTTTATAATTTATAATTGATGTTATTAGAGATTTTACATTTTTGTTTCTGTTTTTTTTCTAACTAGAGGTTTATAAATTTTATTAATCTTTTCAAAGAACCAATTTTTTGTTTCATTTATCTTGCAAATGATTCTTTCGTTTTCAATTCCATTTAATTCTGCTCTAGTTTGGTTATTTCTTTTCTTCTACTGGGTTTGGAGCTTGATTGGTGTTCCATTTCCAGTTTCTTAAGATGGGCTATTAGGTTTCTGACTTGATCTCTTTCTGTTTTTTTTTTTTTTTTGTGAACATTTCTAACACTATAAATTTCCTTCTTAACACTGCATTTGCATTATCCCACAGGTTTTCATAGTCTGTGTTATCATTATCTTTTTGTTACCAAATTCTGATGATTTCCTTCTTAGTCTCATCTTTGACCCTGTTATTATTCAGCCTAAAGTTATTTAGTTTCCATGACCTTGTTTGAGTATGAAAATTTCTGTTGCTGTTGAGTTCAGCTTGTATGTTGTGATGGTCCAAGAAGATACAAGGAATAATTTCTATTATTTTAAATTTGTTTAGGTTATAGTTGTGTTTTAAGATATGTCTTATTTTGGAGGATGATCCTTCAGCTGATGAGAGGAATGTCTGTTCAGTTTTGTACAGTGAAATGTTCTTTATATATCTGTTAAGTTCATTTGTTCTAAGGTCAAGTTTTAGTCCATTATTTATTTGTTTAATTTTTTCTTGGAAGATCTATGCAGATCTGCCAAAGTGGTTTTAAAATTATATTACTGCAATTATATTACAGGAAGATATCATGTATT
Source organism: Nycticebus coucang (assembly GCF_027406575.1). NCBI lineage: Eukaryota > Metazoa > Chordata > Mammalia > Primates > Lorisidae > Nycticebus > Nycticebus coucang. Next base: position 87,882,140 of record NC_069804.1, read on the forward strand.
AGGATTTGTTTTATAAATAAAGGAGCATTCAGATAGGGTGTTCAAATGTTAATCATTGAAATGTCTTCATGTTGAGTGTTTCCATTGACAAATATGTTGTGTGCATTTTTGTCTACTCTTATTTTTTAAATAAAAAATTTGTCTTCATTATACCATCTTTCCAAATCAAAGTGCTTGAAATTGTATATTTAATTATACTCTTGTCAATATATATATATGAACCAGAAAGACTGATTTCTATTTACTGTCAATTTACAGTTGCATTGTTTCTGGAATTCATTCATCTTGTCCAAACTTGCAATGAAAATAAGACTTGTAATATGGTTGGAGAGATGGAGGAATCAATCAAACAAACAAACAAATGAAAACAAAAAACATGTAGACAACTCACATTTTTCATTCATTCCAAAGATGCCTTTTGGAATACAGGTGGACGGAGTTCTACATCAGGCCAAACTGGTAAAAATGTTCTTGTTAGTGAGAAATCAATTATTTTAATGGAATTTTGTTTTACATATCAGTAAAATCTATTATATTTAAAACTATTTATTCATTATATTTCTTACAAAAACTTTACACATCTTTCAGTTGTGAAGACAAGGTAAACATATGGTTGCAGGAAATCACAAAAAATGATAAATTGCAGAAAACATAATTAAAAATATTAAAAATTATTTGTATTGACTTCCCCTTACATCTTCAATATTGACAAGAATTTGCTAAGCACAATAAATTCATAAAAATCATGTCACAGCCTTGACACACGTAATGAAAAGTTATCATTTCAAATAGTCTAGGTAAAAATAGAACTTACTGCAATAATGTGTGCATTTATCACAGTTTGTACAAGTGAAATATTTAAATATTTTCAAAAGAAATCTAGAGAAATCAGAATAACTTAGAAAAGAAGCAATGTTTACACAATTAACAATTTTTAAAAGGTCTCACTTAATTGGTTCCTGTTTTTCTTCTCTCTGCCTCACAATAGCTTATAGAGACATTATGTAGTTCTATTTATAAATCTATTTATAAATTTAAAAATACAATCTTCTGTTCTTAACATCAAGAATATAATGTTGCATTTAGAAAATTAAGTGATATGCTCCAAGTGAGAAAAAATCACTTTGTAGCAAAAATGTTCTGCTCTAATACTTCTCCACTGCATCATATAATAACACATTGCCTCATTTACATTGTTTAGAAGACACAGACAACGTAGAATGATAAATTTATGTTCAAGGTACACCAAAAGTGAGGATACACACCTAGCCTTGAAAGACAAATCAGGACTCAGGGTAAGGGATGGAAAGCAGTATTTCAAGCAAGTGAAAATCAGAATAAAGGAGGGGCTACAATCTTATTTTCAGATACAAGTAGATTTAAAGCAACTAAAATTAAAAAAAAAAAACACCAAGATGGGCACTTTATATTGGTCAAAGGAATAATATAACAAGAGACATTTTGCTTTTTTGAAATATTTATGCACCCAACTTAAATCCCCCCAGATTTATGAAACAGACATTGAGGGGTCTGAGCAATATGATCTCTCATAACACCATAATAGTTGGTGGGGACTTTAACACTCTTACAGCACTGGACAGATCCTCTAAACAGAAACTAAACAAAGACACAAAGGACATAAATGTGACTCTAGAACAAATGGGATTAATAGACATATATAGGGGAGGTGGGTGGGTTGATAGAGGGAAGGTTAGTAAGGGGACCACACCTATGAAGCACATTGCAAGTACAAGTTGTATCTATCAGGTGTAGAACACAAATGTCTTAATGCTGTAATTGGGTAAATGAGGTAAAAGCTATGTTGATTAGGAGGATATAAACACTCCAATTTGTACAAATAATCAACACATTGAATCCCAAATAGCATAAATGCATTTATGATCTATGTACAAATGACTTAATGAAAAAAAAAGAAAAAAAGATAGACATATACAGAACATATCATCCCCAAACCAAGGCATATACACTTTTTTCTTCAGCCCATGGGATGTACTCCAGAATCGACCACATCTTAGAATACAAATCAATCCTTAGGATAACAAAAAGAATAGAAATAATAGCTTGTGTCTTCGTGAACCACAAGGCAATAAAGGTGGAACTCAACTCCAACAAAAACGTTCATCCGCATATGAAGGCATGAAAATTAAACAACATTATGCTGAATGACAGTTGAGTCAATGTTGGAGCCAGGACACTAAGTCACCAGCTCTGGCCCATGAAACTGCCAGGACGTGTACCACTGTACAAGTTTGCTTGGGGTATGGCTCCCCATGAGTGTTGGGGAGCCCATAGTCTCAGTCAGGCAAGGCTCCTTATCAGGTGGAGCCAGATGTCTCAGTCAGGTCAGAGGCGCTGGAGCACCTCGAAGGTGCAGCACTCAGTCTTAGTAGGAGGAACCTAGTAGGAGCCTCGACTAACTTCTCCCATGGCTATTTATAGAAGTGATCTCATGGCTATTTACACCACAGGTGTAGAGACTGCCAAGCAATGATGTATGTGCTCTCGTGCATTTTAACGAGAAACCAATTCCTTCTCCACCCCCTTTTTACCAAGTGTTTCTTTTCAGGTGTCTCCTACATATTCTCCCCTTTTGTGTATTTTAACATAGTTTTAACTGGGGGGCCATTTAACTGGTCTTCTATCTGAATTGCCATGATAGCACACTGATGTGCCTTTCTTTTGTCCTCTTTTTTCTGTCTGTCTTTTGCTGAAGGTCTCTCTGACCTGCTTTCAATTTTGTCTGTGTGTTATTTCTGTTTGCAGAAGGTACCTCTGGCCTGCTTTACTTTTCGCTGAAGATCTTTCTGGCCTGCCTTTCTTTTTTTTCCAAAGTTTTTTCTGGTGTGTCTTTCTTTTTTTTTTTCTCTGTATTTTTTCTGTTGACTGCCTTAAAGAGAGAGGGGGTTATGGCCATTCTAAGCTGCTTCCAGCTGACAATGGACTATGGTATGGGGAAGGCAGTTAGAGGTTTTTTCCAAACTGTTTTGACTTGTTGTGACTCTAAGGTCAGAAGATTATTCATTGCTTCTTTTTTCAGAGGTTCATTTACTCTGAATGGCTTCCCGTCTGGTCTGTTTTTTAATGTTTGTTTCAAGAAATTACTGTTTTCCAGAGGTCCACTTACTCTGAGCGATGTTGCCCTTTGGTTTTTGAAAGGCCCAATTACCCTGAGTGGCATACCCCTTTGTTTTGTTTTGTTGTAGGGGCCAAAGGTCACACTGACCCCAAGTGTATTTCCCCTTTGGCTACACTATTTCTTCTTGCTGTTTGCTGAACGGTTTCACTTTTTCTGAGTATATTTTACCCTTTCAGTCCATGACCCAGTCCATATTACTGCACAAATAACAGTCAGGATGTGAATTGAGGTACATGCCTGCAAGAGGTGAGCCTCCCATAGGTGCCGGGAGAGCCCCAAGTTTACTAAACACTTTTGTTTGCTAAAGGCTCTACTTATTTCTGAATCTCCTTTAATCTTCTTTTTTTTTTTTTTGTATGAAAGGTTGTTATTGGCAAGGGAGGGATGCTGCAGAGCAGCATCAAGGAGGAGATAAAAGGAGAGAGTGGTGGGAGAAAAGAGAGAGAGAGGAAAGGGAGTGGGGGAGAGAGGAGAGACTGAGAGAGAGAGGAAGAGAGAGGAGGAAAGAGGAGGGGAGAGAGCTCCTTTAAACTTCTTATCTATTTCTTCTTCCCCTTGCTATTTTTATTTGCTGAAGTCTTCTCTTGCTCCTGAGTCTTATCCTTCACTATCCCTTTTGTTTTCTTATATATTTTTTCTCCCCTTTTTCTTTTGTTTGCTAAAGGCTTTACTTATTCCTGAATCTTCTTATATATTTCTCCTCTCTCTTTTGCTTTTGTTTGCTAAAGGCTCTACTAAATCCCAAATCTTATATATTTCTCCTCTGTATTTTTTATTTTGTTCTACTAAAGGCTTTTGTTTGTGAAAGGTTCTTCTCTTTTTCTTTTGTTTGCTAAAGGATTATGTTTGCTATTACTTCTTGCTAAAGGTTATCTTTCTTTAGTTTGGTAAATCTCATTTCCATTTTGGTCCATGTCCACTATCCCATCTTCATTGCCATTTTTCAGAGCTGGACAGTAGGCCACTGGCTCTGGCCCATGAAACATGCCGGGATGTGGAATACTGTACAAGCTTGTTCAGGGTATGGCTCCGCATAAGTGCCAGGGAGCCTGTTGTCTCAGTTAGGCAAGGATCCTTATCAGGAGGAGCCAGTTGTCTCAGTTATGTTATAGGTGCTAGAGTGCCTTGAAGGTGCAGCACTCAGTCTTAGTAGGAGGAACCTAGTAGGAGCCTTGACTAACTTCTCCCATGGCTATTTATAGAAGTGATCCAATGGCTATTTACACCACAGGTGTGGAGACTGCCAAGCAATCATACTTTTTAACTAGAGGCCAATCCCTTTCCCATTCCCTTTTTACCAAGGTGTTTTCTTCAGATGTGTCCTTCAAGTCAAGGAAAAGATTAAAAAGGAAAGAGCTGAATTCCTTAAACATAATAACAATAAAGACACAAGTTACCATACCCAGTTGCATACTGCAAAAACAGTCTTAAGAGGGAAATTTATTGCATTAGGTGTCTACATTCAAAAACCAGAAAAAGATAACATCAACAAACTCATGAATCATTTTATGGAATTGGAAAAAGAAGAACAATATAATTTCAAAACCAATAGAATAAAATAAATTATCAAATTAAATCAGAGATTAATGAAATTGAAAAAAAGTCATTCAGAAAATTAATGAACCCAAAAGTTGTTTTTTTGAAAAAATAAATACAATTGATAAACATTGGGCCAGATTAACTAGAAACAGAAAATTAAAATCTCTAATAATCTCAATCAGAAATACACAGAAGATGCCACAGAAATACAAGAGATCCTTGCTGAGTACTACAAGAAACTCTATGTCCAGAAATTTTACAATACGGAGGAAGTGGATCAATACCTGGAATCACATCCTTTCCCTAGACTTGAACACATATATAAACGAAACTTTTATTACTTCATACAGTTTCCAAATTCAATGTTGAATAGCATAAGCCTTGGAGAAAAAGTAACAAGATTTTTCATGTGAATTTAGTGCATGATTCTATAAATGCTGGATTCAAATCTACAACAAGAGTAATCATTCATACAAGCCATTGGACATTTGAGTACATTATCATCTGGTTACAAAGATGCTCAATGTATTTGTCAGAAACAATCCTAAAATAAGTAGTAAAATGATTCTTAAAATAGAAAAGAAATCTGTCAAAATGGGAAAAATGACAAATACGAAAAAAGTCAGTGTTATGAAGTTAATAGAAGGCAAATATGAGTGATGCAATATTTATTTTTTATTAGCATGCACATGATACCACTTTCATCTCAGATGATTTTAAATCTTCATTTACACTTATTATGTGATACTAAGAGTGAGAAAAAGAAAATACAAATGTAAATGAGAGATCATAGGAAAATCAAACATCCTTATACAGTTTCCATAATGCTAATTTTTAGGAAAGTAATTAAATCCTCAAACAAAAATCCAATTGTATCTTCAAATAAGATTTTAAACCCTGATTTTTTTCTGATTACCATTTGCATGGATTACTGTTGTCCATCCCTTTACCCTGAGTCTTGTTTTATCTTTTGAGGTAAGGTGAGTCTCTTAGAGACAACAGACACCTGGACTGAGTTATTGTATCCAGTCAGCCAACCTGTGTCTTTTTAGATAAGAATATAAGTCAAATTGTGGTACATGTGTACCATGGAATATTATGCAGCCTTAAAGAAAGATGGAGACTTTACCTCTTTTATGTTTACATGGATGGAGCTGGAACATAGTCTTCTTAGCAAAGTATCTCAGGAATGGAAGAAAAAGTATCCAATGTACTCAGCCCTACTATGAAGCTAATTTATAGCTTTCACATGAAGAATATAAACCAACAATAGCACAAGACTAGGAGGAAAGGGCCAAGGAAGGGAAAGGGAGGGGGGAGGTTAGGGTGGAGGGAGGGTAATGGGTAGGGCCACACCTACGGTGCATCTTAGAATGGGTACAGGCAAAACTTACTAAAGGCAGAATACAAATATCTACATGCAATAACTAAGAAAATGCCATGAAGGCTACGTTGAACAGTTTGATGAGAATATTTCAGATTGTATATGAAACCAGCACATTGTATCCCTTGATTGCACTAATGTACACAGCTATGATTTAACAATAAAAAAAAAACACTTCTGCCAACTTAAAAAAAAAAAAAAGAATTTAAGTCATTCACATTAATTGAGAGAATTGATAGGCATGGTAGTGTTTTGGCTGTCTTGTTTTTCAAAGATCCCATGCAGATTTTTAACTCTTTTACCATTTTGAAAGCTAAGTGTTAACGAGGCGGAGCAAGATGGCAGCCGAGTAACGGCTTCCTTGCATCTGGGCACCGTGAGTCTGGGGAGATAGGACTCCAGGCATCTCTGGCTGGTGGGAACTGCCTATCATCACTCCTATGATGATACAGGGAGTCAGCGAGAGACTTCTGGACCCCAAGAGGAGGACTAAAACAGTGAAAAACCGGCAAGTGGTCGCGTGTGTTCAATCCGTCTAAACCCGCCCACAGCTGTAAGTTCAGTAGCAGCGAGACTGCAAACCAGAAAGGCCTTACCTGTGAACTGTTTTGATGTCCTTGGGCTTGGCACTGAGTTGAACTGCCCTGGGGAAGGCCTGAGCGGGAGTGCGGAGAACTTTGGCCGTAGTCTGGGGCCCCAGTCTGAGCCGCTGAGCCAGATGGAGCTAATAGTATTTGGCGGTGGGTCACACGGAACCATTGTCAGTGATCTGCCCCGGCAAGCTCCGCCCTCAGGGTCGCAGAGCTAGAAACGGGTGGGAGCTTGTAACCCAGCAACCAAGTAGCCTAAGTATGGGGTCTGAACCGCCTTGCAGCCCTAACCCTCAGGGGCAGAGTGAGACCGGTTTTGGCACACTGGGTAAGCGGATAGCCACTTCAGCAGTGATTCCAGCGAGAAAGCTGGGAAAGCTTCTGCTCAGCAAGTTTACAAGTTCAAAGTGCCTTTTAAGTGGGCTGAAGAGAGATATAGGGTGTCTACCTGCTGGGGTTTGAGAAATCAGCAGCCTCCAGTCGTATCAGAACTGTGACTAACATCTCATACCCCAGAAGACCACGTGTTGCCCAGACAATATTCAATAACATATACAAACTGCTTTGTTTTTGGTTGTGTATTTTTTTCTTTTGTTTTGTTTGGTTCTTTTTTTTTTTTTTTTTTGTTTATTTTGACGTTGTTGATGTTCTTTTGTTTTTTTTTTTTTCTATTTCAATCTTTTCCATACAGATCCCTTTTTCTTTCTCAACTTTTCTAGTTTAATTATAATTTCCCATTGCTGCCTTTTTTAATAACTACAACTTCATTTTTGCTAGTGTTTCTACCGCTATCATTTGGTTTCTCACCCAATTGTATCCCCGTAAAGTTTTCTGTTTGCTTGTTTTGGTTTGATTTATAGCATTTTTGTCTTTCCTCTCTACTTGGTGGAGGTGGGGTACTGTGTCTGATCAGGTTAGCAAAGAGCTGCTGACCTCAAGGGAACCACCCAACTGGGCACTCCCAGAAGGTTGGGTTTTTTAAGGTTGTGTCAAAGTACCCTATTGTACACCTATATTTCCCTGTGTCCCTCTTTATGTACCTCTCTTCTTTTTGTCAATATTCCTTATGCCCACCCCCTCTCCTTTCTCTATCTTTCTTTTTTTTTCTTATCACTCAGTCCTCCTTTATTTCATCCCTTTTTTGCTCCTCAACCTTCTCACCCTTCTGGTCCCGTAACCCTTAGTCCACAGGCACAAGAACTTAAAGAGCAAGAGGAAGTGAAAGGAAAATTAGGGCAAGGAAACAGATAAAAGAAATCACTCATTAGGAAGAATCAGCAGAATACTCCAGGCAACATGAAGAAACAGTCCAGAACAACCCCGCCAAGAGACCATGAGGTAGCTACTGCAGAGGATTCCACCTATACAGAAATGTTAGGAATGACAGAAAGGGAATTTAGAATACACATGTTGATAACAATGAAAGAAATGATGGAAACAATGAGGGAAACTGCTAATAAAGTGGAAAATAACCAAAAGGAAATCCAAAAACGGAATCAAATCAGAGATGAACAATATGAAGAATATAAAAAGCATATAGCAGAGCTGAAGGAAATGAAACAGTCAATCAGGGAACTTAAAGATGCAATGGAAAGTATCAGCAACAGGTTAGACCATGCAGAAGAAAGAATTTCAGAGGTAGAAGACAAAGATCTTGAGATAACTCAGATAGTAAAAGAGGCAGAAAAGAAGAGAGAGAAAGCAGAACGTTCACTGTCAGAATTATGGGACTTTATGAAGCGTTCCAACATACGAGTTATAGGAATTCCAGAAGGGGAAGAAGAATGCCCCAGAGGAATGGAAGCCATACTAGAGAATATTATAAAAGAAAATTTCCCAAACATCACCAAAGATTCTGACACACTGCTTTCATAGGGCTATCGGACCCCAGGTCGCCTCAACTCTAACCGACCTTCTCCAAGACACATTGTGATGAACCTGTCCAAAGTCAAGACAAAAGAAAAGATTCTGCAAGCTGCCAGGAGTAAGCGCCAGTTGACCTACAGGGGCAAATCCATCAGAGTTACCGCAGACTTCTCTAATGAAACTTTCCAAGCAAGAAGACAATGGTCATCTACCTTTAATCTACTTAAACAGAACAATTTTCAGCCCAGAATTCTGTACCCTGCTAAGCTAAGCTTCAAAATTGACGGAGAAATCAAATCATTTACGGATATACAAACATTGAGGAAATTCGCCACAACAAGACCAGCTCTACAGGAAATACTTCAACCTGTTCTGCACACTGACCACCACAATGGATCAGCAGCAAAGTAAGAACTCAGAAATCAAAGGACAGAACCTAACCTCCACACTGATGCAAAAGATAAAACTAAGCAATGGACTCTCACCAAATAAGACGAATAGAATACTACCACACTTATCAATTATCTCCATAAATGTTAATGGCTTGAATTCCCCACTGAAGAGACATAGATTGGCTGACTGGATAAAAAACACAAGCCATCCATTTGCTGTCTGCAAGAAACACACCTGGCTTCAAAAGACAAATTAAAGCTCCGAGTCAAGGGTTGGAAGACAATTTTTCAGGCAAATGGAATTCAGAAGAAAAGAGGAGTTGCAATCTTATTTTCAGATACATGTGGATTTAAAGCAACTAAAGTCAAAAAAGACAAAGATGGTCACTTTATATTGGTCAAGGGAAAACAACAACAAGAAGACATTTCAATTCTAAATATTTATGCACCCAATTTAAATGCTCCCAGATTCTTGAAGCAGACCTTACTCAGTCTGAGCAATATGATATCTGATAATACCATCATAACAGGGGACTTTAACACACCTCTTACAGAGCTGGAAAGATCCTCTAAACAGAAATTAAACAAAGATATAAGAGATTTAAATGAGACCCTAGAACAACTGTGCTTGATAGACGCATATAGAACACTCCACCCCAAAGACAAAGAATATACATACTTCTCATCACCCCATGGAACATTCTCCAAAATTGATCATATCCTGGGACACAAAACAAATATCAACAGAATCAAAAGAATTGAAATTTTACCTTGTATCTTCTCAGACCATAAGGCACTAAAGGTGGAACTCAACTCTAACAAAAATGCTCGACCCCACCCAAAGGCATGGAAATTAAACAATCTTCTGTTGAATAACAGATGGGTGCAGGAAGAAATAAAACAGGAAATCATTAACTTCCTTGAGCATAACAACAATGAAGACACAAGCTACCAAAACCTCTGGGATACTTCAAAAGCAGTTTTGAGAGGAAAATTCATCGCTTTAGATGCCCACATACGAAAAACAGAAAGAGAGCACATCAACAATCTCACAAGAGATCTTATGGAATTGGAAAAAGAAGAACAATCTAAGCCTAAACTCAGTAGAAGAAAAGAAATATCCAAAATCAAATCAGAGATCAATGAAATTGAAAACAAAAGAATCATTCAGAAAATTAATGAAACAAGGAGTTGGTTTTTTGAAAAAATAAATAAAATAGATAAACCATTGGCCAGACTAACTAGAAATAGAAAAGTCTCTAGTAACCTCAATCAGAAACGATAAAGGGGAAATAACAACTAATCCCACAGAGATACAAGAGATCATCTCTGAATACTACCAGAAACTCTATGCCCAGAAATTTGACAATGTGAAGGAAATGGATCAATATTTGGAATCACACCCTCTCCCTAGACTTAGCCAGGATGAAATAGACCTCCTGGACAGACCAATTTCAAGCACTGAGATCAAAGAAACAATAAAAAAGCTTCCAACTAAAAAATGCCCTGGTCCAGATGGCTTCACTCCAGAATTCTATCAAACCTTCAAGGAAGAGCTTATTCCTGGACTGCAGAAATTATTCCAAAAAACTGAGGAAGAAGGAATCTTCCCCAACACATTCTATGAAGCAAACATCACCCTGATACCAAAACCAGGAAAAGACCCAAACAAAAAGGAGAACTTCAGACCAATCTCACTCATGAACAAGGACGCAAAAATTCTCAACAAAATCCTAGCCAATAGATTACAGCTTACCATCAAAAAAGTCATTCATCATGATCAAGTAGGCTTCACCCCACAGATTCAAGGCTGGTTTAACATACTCAAGTCCATAAATGTTATCCACCATATTAACAGAGGCAAAAATAAAGATCACATGATCCTCTCAATAGATGCAGAAAAAGCATTTGATAAAATCCAGCATCCTTTTCTAATTAGAACACTGAAGAGTATAGGCATAGGTGGCACATTTCTAAAACTGATTGAAGCTATCTATGACAAACCCACAGCCAATATTTTACTGAATGGAGTAAAACTGAAAGCTTTTCCTCTTAGAACTGGAACCAGACAAGGTTGTCCTCTGTCACCTTTACTATTCAACGTAGTGCTGGAAGTTCTAGCCAATACAATTAGGCAAGACAAGGAAATAAAGGGAATCCAAATGGGAGCAGAGGAGGTCAAACTCTCCCTCTTTGCTGACGACATGATCTTATACTTAGAGAACCCCAAAGACTCAACCACAAGACTCCTAGAAGTCATCAAAAAATACAGTAATGTTTCAGGATATAAAATCAATGTCCACAAGTCAGTAGCCTTTGTGTACACCAATAACAGTCAAGATGAGAAGCTAATTAAGGACACAACTCCCTTCACCATAGTTTCAAAGAAAATGAAATACCTAGGAATATACCTAACGAAGGAGGTGAAAGACCTCTATAAAGAAAACTATGAACTCCTCAGAAAGGAAATAGCAGAGGATATTAACAAATGGAAGAACATACCATGCTCATGGATTGGAAGAATCAACATTGTTAAAATGTCTATACTTCCCAAAGCAATCTACCTATTTAATACCATTCCTATCAAAGTACCTACATCGTACTTTCAAGATTTGGAAAAAATGATTCTGCGTTTTGTATGGAACCGGAAAAAAACCCGTATAGCTAAGGCAGTTCTTAGTAACAAAAATAAAGCTGGGGGCATCAGCATACCAGATTTTAGTCTGTACTACAAAGCCATAGTGCTCAAGACAGCATGGTACTGGCACAAAAACAGAGACATAGACACTTGGAATAGAATTGAACACCAAGAAATGAAACTAACATCTTACAACCACCTAATCTTCTATAAACCAAACAAGAACTTACCTTGGGGGAAAGACTCCCTATTCAATAAATGGTGTTGGGAGAACTGGATGTCTACATGTAAAAGACTGAAACTGGACCCACACCTTTCCCCACTCACAAAAATTGACTCAAGATTGACAAAGGACTTAAATTTAAGGCATGAAACAATAAAAATCCTCAAAGAAAGCACAGGAAAAACACTGGAAGATATTGGCCTGGGGGAAGACTTCATGAAGAATACTGCCATGGCAATTGCAACAACAACAAAAGTAAACAAATGGGACTTCATTAAACTGAAAAGCTTCTGTACAGCTAAGGAGACAATAACCAAAGCAAAGAGACAACCCACACAATGGGAAAGGATATTTGCATATTTTCAATCAGACAAAAGCTTGATAACCAGGATCTATAGAGAACTCAAATTAATCCACATGAAAAAAGCCAACAATCCCGTTTGTCAATGGGCAAGAGTCATGAATAGAACTTTCTCTAAAGACGACAGACGAATGGCTAACAAACACATGAAAAAATGTTCATCATCTCCATATATTAGAGAAATGCAAATCAAAACATCCCTGAGATATCATCTAACCCCAGTGAGAATGGCCCACATCACAAAATCTCAAAACTGCAGATGCTGGCGTGGATGTGGAGAGAAGGGAACACTTTTACACTGCTGGTGGGACTGCAAACTAGTACAACCTTTCTGGAAGGAAGTATGGAGAAACCTCAAAGCACTCAACCTAGACCTCCCATTTGATCCTGCAATCCCATTACTCGGCATCTACCCAGAAGGAAAAAAATCCTTTTATCATAAGGACACTTGTACTAGACTGTTTATTGCAGCTCAATTTACAATCGCCAAAATGTGGAAACGGCCTAAATGCCCACCAACCCAGGAATGGATTAACAAGCTGTGGTATATGTATGCCATGGAATACTATTCATCCATTAAAAAAAATGGAGACTTTACATCCTTCGTATTAACCTGGATGGAAGTGGAAAACATTATTCTTAGTAAAGCATCACAAAAATGGATAAGCATGAATCCTATGTACTCAATCTTGATATGAGGACAATTAATGACAATTAAGGTTATGGGGGGGGAGCAGAAAGAGGGATGGAGGGAGGGGGGTGGGGCCTTAGTGTGTGTCACACTTTTATGGGGGAAGACATGATTGCAAGAGGGACTTTACCTAACAATTGCAATCAGTGTAACTGGCTTATTGTACCCTCAATGAATCCCCAACAATAAAAAAAAAAAAGAAAGCTAAGTGTTGTTCTTTAAATTCTGGGTCAGTTGGGTGGCACCTGTGGCTCAAGGAGTAGGGCGCTGGTCCCATATGCCAGAGGTGGCGGGTTCAAACCCAGCCCTGGCCAAAAACCACACACACACACAAAAAAAATTAAATTCTGGGTCAGTTTACTTTGGTGGTAGACCTTCATGCTGATCATTATGAAAAATGGGTCTGAGTATATCCTGGAGAGGTGGTCTAGTTATGGAAAATTTCCTTAAAATATGGATGTCAGTGAAGTATTTGACTTCTCTGTCACAAACAAAAGTCAGTTTAGCTAGATACAGAATCCTAGGCTGAAAGTTACTTTGTTTTAGAAAATTGAAGGTCAATGACCATCCTCTTCTGGCTTGAAAACTTTTGTCTGAAAGATCTGTGGTTATCCTGATATTTTCCCCTTTCCAGGTAATAAATTTCTTATGCCTAGCTTCTTGCAGGATTTTCTACTTGATATTGACTTTGAAAATTTAATTTCAACGTGTCTAGGAGATGTTATATTTGGATTGAGTTGTGCTGGGATTCTGAAACTCTCTACTGTCTAAATTTCTGTATCTCTTGTAATGATTTGGAAATTTTCCAGCATAATGTCTTGGAGTAGAGCATTTGTGCCTTAAGAACCATCCTCTTCTCCCTCAGGATTCAGTATAATTTGGATATTTGACCTTTTGGAATGATCCCATAACTATCTCAGGGAGTTCTTGCTCTCCTTTTTTCTGCCTCTTTGAATGCTTGGGATTGTTCAAAAGATTCATCTTCAATTTCAGAGATGATTTCTTTTGCCTGCTCAACTCTGTTACTGAGGGAGTCTACTGTATTTCAAAGCTACTTGAATGCCTTTTTCTTTTCTTTTTTTTAAAATTTGAAATCTTTAATTTGTTTTCAGGTTTTTTTTCTTTTTGCTTCCAAAAGAAAGGGAGAGCATAGCTCCATTGCCTGTACATGGTCCACGGCCCCTAGGTGGGGTGGGATTCCGGTGCCCACTGCCTGGGGAGTCCTGGGTGGCCCAGGGGTCAACATGTAACCCCCAGGATGGAGCGGGGTGAGGTCTGGTGGCTTCCCCCATCCACTTGCGGCCCCCTTATTGCTAAGGTCCGGCGGCCAGGGCACTCCGGCTACCACTAAGTGCGGTGGCCGGGCAGATCCTGGGAGATGAAGCTGCACAGGTGCTCCAGGTACTGGCTGTATAACTAGATGTCGTTGTGCCCAGCGCCCACTACCCACAGTGGCTCCATGGCCTTGGGGCAGAGCTCGTAGAGTGCCAGCCCATGAGAGAAGTTGATCACTTCATCCTCTGTACTATGGATGATGAGCACAGGCGACATGATCTTGGACACCTTGTCGATGTTGGGGAATGCGTGGAAGCAGTAGGTCTTCTTGGTGTCGGGAAAGGCGATGCACATGTCCGAGGTGAGTGGAGAGTGCAGCACCAGGGCTGCGCACTCATAACATGAGACCAGGTACATTGTGGGCACCTGCTGATGTTCTGCCCATACAGGATGATGCTGTAGGGGCTGATGCCATACCTGGTGTGCAGGGCCTGCCAGGCAGCATCGATGTCAGCAATTCTTTAAGCTCTTCTATATCTTTTTTCATTATGTCCATATCTTTGATGACTTCATCTTTCAATTCATTACTTTCTTGAGATAACTTTTGAACTACTTTTTGGATTTCTATTACCATCTTTTTCTCCATTCTATTCTTCTTACTTGACATCCATATTCTGAATTCTATTTGTGACATTTCAGAAATGTCTCTTTGTATGGTATTGTCTGTTGTATCTCCTTTGTCATCCCTTAGGGGGGTTGATCTACTCTGATTTTTTGTGTTGCCAGAAGTCTTCCACTGGTTCCTCCCCATGAGTATTTTCCTCATCAGTTCATGGCACATACACATCCATGAAAAACCAAAATACAGCAACTCCTCCAAGATCACATCCTAGGATATAAATCAAACCTCAGCAAAATTAAAGCCATAGAAATTATATCATGTCTCTTCTCAGACCACAAGGCTATAAAGTTGAAGCTCAACTCGAACAAACATGTTCATCTCTACACAAAGTGTTGGAAACATAACAACTTCATGCTGAATTATAGTTGGGTTCAGGAATAGATAAAAGTGGCATTTGTTAATTTTCTCAAACATGACAACAATGAAGACACAAGTTACCCAAAACTCTGGGATACAGCCAAAATAGTAATGAGAGAAAAATTTATTGTGCTAGATGCCTGACTTCAAAAAACAGAAAGTGAGTGCATCAGCACACTGACAAACTATCTTATGGAATTGGAAAAAGAATAATACTTTAACTGTAAACCCAGCAGAAGAAAATTAATAGCTAAAATTAATCAGTGATTAATGAAATTTAAAACAAAATAATCATTCAGAAAATTAATGAAACAAAAAGTTGGTTTTTATTGAATATAAGAGATAAACCATTGGCCTGACTAACTATAATCAGAAAAATAAAATCTCTAGTAACCTCAATCCGAGATGACAAAGAGGAAATAACAACAGATGCCATAGATATACAAGATATCATCTCTGAAAACACAAGAAACTCTATGCTCAGAAATTTGACAATCTGGAATTGTACCCTCTTCCTAGACTTAACCAGGAAGAAATAGATCTCTTAAACAGACAAATTTTAAGCACTGAGATCAAAATAACAAGAAAAAGTATCCCAACAAAAACAACCTGGTCCAGATGGCTTCACACCAGAATTCTATCAATCCCTCAAAGAAGAGCTTATTCCTATACTGCAGAAATTATTCCACAAAATTGAGGAGGAAGGAATCTTCCTCCAATATGAAGAAAATATCACCCTGATACCAAGAACAGGACAAGACCCAACTAAAAAGGAAAACTTCAGACCAATTTCACTGATGAATTTAGATACAAAAATTCTCAACAAAATCCTAGGCAATAGACTTCAGCTTATCATCCAAAAAGTCATACATCATGATAAAGTAGGTTAATCCCAGGGATGCAAGGCTGGTTTAACATATGCAAGTCCATAAACATTATCCATCGTATTAATAGAAGCAAAAACAAATACCATATGATCCTCTCAATAGATGCTTAAAAAGCATTTGATAAAATCTGGTATCCTTTCCTAACACTGAAGAATACAGGCATTTGCAGCAAATTTCCCAAACTGATCAAAGCCATCTACCCCAAACTCACAGAAAATATTTTACTGAAAGGAGTAAAATTGAAAGCTTTTCCACTTATAATTAGAACCAGACACAGTTGTTCTCTATCGCCACTACTATTCAACAAAGTGCTAGAAGTTCTAGCCAATACAATCAGGGAAGAAAAGGAAACAAAGGCATACAAATGGGAGAAGAGATCAAACTCTCCCTCTTTGCTGAGGGGTATGATCTTATAATTAGAGAACCCCAAAGACTCAACCACAAGACCCCTGGCAGTCATAAAAAAATACAGTAATGTCTCAGGATATAAAATCAATGTCCACAAGTCAGTAGCCTTGTATATGCCAGTAATAGCTGAGATGAGAAACTAAGGACCCAATCCCCTCCACAGTAGCTTCAAAGAAAACGAAATACATAGGAATATACCTAATAAAAGAATTTTAGGACCCCTATAAAGAAAATTATGAAACACTATGAAACAAAATAACAGAAAATATTAACAAATGGAAGAACATACAATGCTCATGCCTGAGAAGAATCAACATTGTTAAACTGTCTGCACTTCCCAAAGCAATCTACAGATTCAATGCCATACCTGTTAAAAGACCAACATCATACTTTCAAGACTTGGTAAAAATAATTCTTGGTGAAAAACCTTGTATAGCAGGTGGCGCCTGTGCCTCAAAGGAGTAGGGTGACAGCCCCATATACTGGAGGTGGTGGGTTCAAACCCAGCCCTGGCCAAAAACTGCAAAACAAAACAAAACAAAACAACAATGACAAAAAACCTCATATAGCTAAGGCAATTCTTGGTTATTAAAACAAAGCCAGGAGCATCAAACTACCAGACTTTATGGTGTACTATCAGGCCGTACTGATCAAGACAGCATGGTATAGGTACAAAAATAGAGACATAGACTTCTGGAACCAAATAGAAAACCAGGAAATGAAACTAACATCTTACAGCCACCTAATCTTTGATAAATGAAACAAGAACATACACTGGGGAAATGAATCCCTATTCAGTAAATGGTGCTGGGAGAACTGGACATCCATTGGACCCGCATCTTTCTCCATTCACTAAAATTGAGTCATGGTGGATAAAATACCTAAATTTAAGGCATGAAATGATAAAATGTTCAAGGAAAGCATTTGAAAAGAACTTGAAGATATTGGCCTGGGGAAAGACTTTATGAATAAGACTTCTGTGGCAAAAGCAACAACAACAAAAATAATCAAATGGGACTTAATTAAACTGAAAAGCTTTGGTACAGCTAAGGAGACAACAACCAAAGCTAATAGACAACCTACACAATGGGAAAGGATATTTGCAAATTTTATATCAGACAAAATCTTGATAACTAGGATCTACAGAGAACTCAAATTAATCTACATAAAAAGAGGCAACAAGCCCTTAGATCACTGGGCAAGAGAGATGAATAGAACCTTCTCTAAGGAAGACACATGAATGGCTAACATATGAAGAAATGGTCATCATCCCTAATTATTAGAGAAATGTAAATTAAACCCACCCTGAGATATCATCTAACCCCAGTGAGAATGGCCCACTTTACAAAAACTCAAAACTGCGGATGCTGTCATGGATGTGGAGAGAAGGGAACACTATTACACTTCTGGTTGGACTGCAAATTAATACAACAATTTTGGAAGGAAGTATAAAGAATCTTCAAAGAAATCAAACTAGACCTCCCATTTGATCCTGCAATCCCATTTCTGGACATCTACCTAGAAGAAAAAAATTCTTTTACCACAAGGACACTTGTGATATATGTATACCATGGAATACTATTCAACCATCAAAAGATGGAGAATTTACATCTTTTATACTAACATAGATGGAAGTAGAACACATTATTCTTAGTAAAGCATCACAAGAATGGAGAAGGAAGAATCCTATGTACCCAATTCTAATATGTGTACAATTAATGATCTAGTGCACAGTGGAGAGTGGGGGAAGGAGAGAACAGAAAGGGGGAAGGAGAGATGGGGTGGGGAGTCACAATGTGTGACATGCCTTTTGGGGGTGGGATATAATTATAAGAGGGAGTTTACCTAACAAATGGAATCAATGTAATCTGGTTCTTTGTACCCTCGATGAATCCCCAACAATAATAAAGAAGATTGAAGATTTGAGCTCACTCCTTTTTGACTTGTAATGTTTCTGATGAGAAGTCTGTTGTGTTCCTGATGGGTTTTCCATGGTCGGTCAATTGTTGCTTACATCTAGCTGCTTGTAGAATATTCTTTTTTACATTGATTTCAGGTAGGTTGATGATCATCTTGTATGTCTGGATCTCTGGTGATGTTTGGGGAAGTTTTCCCCAGTAATCCCTCATATAAATTTTCCATGTTTTTAGCATTTTCTTTTATTACTCAGTAATACCAATAATTCATATGTTATTTTCAGTATGTATGATCCTATATCTCTCTAAATGATTCTCTGACCTTGCTGTTCTCTTCTTTTTCTCTTTCAATAATTGAATTATCTCAAGAACCTTATCTTCAAGTTATGAGATTCTTTCTTCCCCTTGGTTTAATCTGGTGCTGAAATTTTCTGCTGTGTTTTGATTAAACCCCAAATGCTTTTCTTATTTCCTTAGATTCTATTACATCCTTAATAATTTTATAAAGCTCTTCAATGACTTTACCATCAATTTTCTGAAATGTTTTGGGGGCTTTTTGTTGGCTTTCAACTTTCTCTTTGATTCCATTCATAATTTTGGCATCCATAGTCTGAATTTCATTTTTTTCATTTCAAAAATTTCCTTATAGTTGGAGTTCACTGCTGTAAGTCCATTGTGATGGGTTGTTGTTGATCTGTTTAGATTTTTCATGTTGCCAGGATTCATTTGCTGTTTTTTTCTCATCTGAAAAACCTCTTTTTTTTTTTTTTCAATTCTGATTAATAGTTTTATAGGACTCTTTCTCCCTCCTGTGAACTCTCCTAATAGTTAAAGAATGCTCAAATTGGGAGCTGAACACAAGACTCTCTGCACTGTAGCTGCTGCTCTGGGTATTGCTTTTCTCAGGGTCTACTCACAGAAGTATCCACACCAGTTAGGCAATGTTGTTGTGGAATTCTGATTTGTGGGCATTTCCATAAAGCAGATTTTAGTATGTTGGTGGCTTGAGCCGTAGGGTCTCATGATGGGGATATTTGACTTTGAGGAAGGTCTTCTAGCCCTGTTTTGTTGGTATGGGCTCTAGGGTGGCATTTTAGTGTATAGATGCAGCACTGGAGACTTGGGGATATTATGTTGGGCCTGGTAGGACACATGCAGGCACAGTGGCAGAGCACCAGGTTCTAGTGTGGGAGTCTCAGTGCTGGGGGTTGGGGTTAGCTGCAAGTAGAGCATTTTAGCACGGCCTCTGGGCTCAAAGTGGGGCTATGCCAATGGCCAGACAATCAGATCTGGAGGTTAGTGTCAGGGCTGAAAAGGCTGAAGGCAACTGAGGTCCAGAGTATAGAGTTGGGTGAGGAAACAGCAAGCTTCTACACGGGCACCGTGGTCATGTGATTGCCAGGTCAGTCATGATGAGGTTACAGCATTCCATGCCCTACTGAAGACCCACTGAAGTGGTTTATCCAGGCCACTCTTATCAGGGCTAGCTGATACCCAATGTGGAGTCTATGAGCAAGGCCTCCGAGGCAGCTGGATTCAAATCCCCCGAGCAGGCATTCAGCACCACAAGTGGAGATTTAGGACAAAATTTACATGACTGGTGGAACTGACCTGGAGAGTAGAGTCAGGGTGAAGTTAGCAGGAGTTATCCAGGGCTGAGGGGGAATTTTGGTTAAGCAGGCATCAGGCTTCAATTTAGATAGGCACTGTGGTCCCACAAATGCCAAGTCTGTCAAGCAAGGTTATATCTGGTATCTAAGGGAGCTCAGGGATCTCCACATTCAAGTCAGGGACTGCTGAAGCTGCCATCCAGTGTCCTTTATGATGGGATCCACCACACACTGGTGAGACATCCGTCAAGCTCGGACTGGGTAGGAGCCAGAAATAAAGCCCCTGAGCATAAATTCTGAGTCTGAAGTAGGGGTCAGAATGGGATGGCTAGTTGATACAACCTAGAGGGCAGTGTCAGGGCTGAGCAGGCAGATCTTCTTTGTAGATATGATACAATTCAGCTGTGAATCTATCTGGTTCATGATGTCTTTTCCTTTGGAGAATTTTTATTACCTTTTTGATCTCACTGTTCATTATTGGTCTGTTTAGAAGTTCTATTTCTCCTTAGTGGTATCTTGGGAGGTTGTAGGATTCTAGGAACTTGTCCATTTCCTCTACATTATCTACTTTATGTGCATAGAGATTTATGTTCATTCATTGATTTTTTTTGTATTTTTGATGTATAAGTTGTGATGTCACTTTTTAATTATTGATTAAGCTTATTTGTGGGAGGGGGAGGAGAAAAGATGGCTGACTGAAGCCAGCTTTCCACAGAGGCTCCCGTCCAGTAGGGGAATTAAGGGACAAAACTTCAGCAAGTAACCTGGTGGATTTGAGCTGCACTAAGAGAGAAGGTTGAAGAACGTACGTCAACCCTGCTGAGGCAAGCTGTGACCACAAGGATAAAAACAACATGCACAAAATCCATCACCAAGCAGACAGGAGTCCCCTCCCCCATGAGAACGGCTCAGAGTGCCCCACAAACAATCGGGCAGAGTTCAAAGGTCCTCCCACTACACTCCAAAAAACCTGGACCTACCTCCCCTACTAGGGTGCGAGCATCCTCCTGCCAGGCATAAAACTGTATAAACTGTCTATAGTCTCTACCTGGAATTCTGAGCTCCCAGTGCTCCCCTTCACTCACACTGAGGTCTGGAGGCCAGTCCCGGTTGGCAGAGAGGGGACCACACTGGAGTGGCATTTCCCTGAGGCACAGTGCGACAGCCATCTTTTGGTGACAATATGGCCAGGCATAAAGCTGTGTGTGTTCTCTGCCTGCAACCCCAGGCTCCCAGCGCTCCACGTGCTCCCCTCTGCTCTCACTCCAAGGTCTGGAGTCCTGTCCCACAGGGGTCCAGACTCTTGGGTGATTGCTCGAGGGGTGTAGACAGTGCTGGGCTGCAGCCAGTTGGTGCAGACTCTGGGGTACGGGAGTGGAGAGAGGACAGTTGGCCGGAAGGGAACTACACCGGAGCAGCAGTTGCCTGAGCCATAAAACAGCAGCCCTCTTTTGCTAGCAATACGGCTCACTACCAAATATTCTGAAGCCACACCCCCTGTCTCCCTGGGCAACCAGACACTCTGAGTATAGGATTTGCCTGAGGCAACTCCAACTTGCAAACTAGGGAAACTCCCAGGGTGGGGCTGACCCAGAGGTCCGCTTTACTGAACTTAAGATGCACCTGGCCCTCAGGAAATTGTCAGCCTATAGACAATACGAGAGCAAAGAAAAGCTGATTTGGAACTCAATTCAGCTTCTCTTCTGCAGGGGAACCGCAGAGTTGTTCTGTTCTGTCAGTAACATTAATCAGGGGCGAGACTGGACCTGAGTGAAAAACCCCCAACCTTCATAAAGCGCCCAAGGTTATCAGGCCTCACCTCCTCCTGCTAGAGAGAGGCAGAGCACAGTGGTCTGGCAGACTTCCTTGTGATTCAGGCAGGTACGTACTCCTGGAGTACTGATTCATTACAGGCAACTGGATCAGCCAACTGCAGGGCTATCAGTGACCGGGTGTGACAGTGGGGAAGATGGGGAAGGAGGCATCAACCTTTCCAGACTGATCTATTGGCTGGGTGGCTCCTCCTGACTCCATGCAGCACTGGAGCAAGCCACACCAGAGTAGTCACCAGACCCCTATGATCCAGTTCCAAGAGACCTCTTAAACTCTCTCACCCGAGACAGGTGCAGACTGAGACAAATGATTTGGACTTTTTGAACTGAACCAATCGCCTGAGGAGAAATCAGGTGGTGCCCTGGGTGCACGGTGATAGGAAGGTTTGATTTTTCTTTTCCAATTGTTTGCCAGTGGTGGGGTGGGGTGACTTAATTGCTGATATTTCTCCACAGCTGAGACTTCAATCCAGAGTATCTGTTTCACTAGGGTGGAACAGAAACCAGCTGAAAACAAGACAGACCCACTTAGCCCCACCACACCAGACAGGGTCCCAGTTTCTCAGGCCACAACACTGTACAGGCCCACGACAAAAACTCAGGTAAAAAAAATCAAAGGGACTAAAACAACCATGGGGCAGAATCAGCAGGAAAACTCTGGTAACATGAATAACCAGAATAGATCAACACCCCCAAGGAAAGATATGGCAGATGTAATTGAAGATCCCATTCATAAAACACTGGCTGAGACGTCAGAAATCGAATTCAGAATTTGGATTGCAGACAAGATTAACAAAGTAGAATTAGGAATTCGTGGAGAAATTAA
Organism: Nycticebus coucang; assembly: GCF_027406575.1. Lineage (NCBI taxonomy): Eukaryota > Metazoa > Chordata > Mammalia > Primates > Lorisidae > Nycticebus > Nycticebus coucang. The sequence continues at coordinate 87,904,774 of NC_069804.1, forward strand.
AAAGTTGTCTCAAGAATTTAACAAATTTAAAGACAAAACCACCAAAGATTTAGACACACTGAAGCAAGAATTTGCAGCCCTCAAAGATATGAAAAATACAGTAGAATCCCTCAGCAACAGAATGCAGCAAGCAGAAGAAAGGATTTCTGACATGGAAGATAAAGCCTTTGAATGCTCCCAAAATCTCAAAGAGGAAGAGAAATGGAGAGCAAAAATGGATGATTCTCTCCAAGAGCACTGGGATAATTCGAAGAAGGCAAATATACGAATCATTGGAGTTCCAGAAACAGATGAAGTGGCCTCTGTGCCCTGCTGCATGAAATTATGAAAGAGAATTTTCCAGACATGCCTAGAGATTCTGAAGTTCAGATAGCGGACAGCTTCAGAACCCCAGCACGACTCAACCCCAATAAGACACCCCCCAGGCATATCATAATTAACTTCACTAAAGTTAATAAGAAGGACAAAATCCTCAAAGCTGACAGGAGAAAGAAAACCATTACCTTCAAAGGGAAGAATACTAGAATGACTGCAGATCTCTCTGCTGAAATTTTTCAAGCCAGAAGAGGGTAGTCACCGACTTTTAATCTCCGAAAGCAAAATAGCTTTCAACCCCAGATTTTGTATCCAGCTAAATTGAGTTTCATTTATGATGGAGAAATTAAATACTTTAATGACATTCATATGTTGAAGAAATTTGCCATAACCAAACCAGCTCTTCAGGATATTCTCAGACCTATCCTCCATAATGACCAACCCAATCCTATACCACAAAAGTAAACTCACTCAGAAACTTCGGATGAAACTCCAATTTCCACACTGGTGAAAGGATTAAAAATTGCCATTGGACTTTTGAAAAACTCGATACCCAAAACTTCACCAGACTTATCAATAGTCTCCATTAATGTGAACGGCTTAAACTGTCCTCTAAAGAGGCATAGGTTCACTGACTGGATACAAAACTCAGGCCAGAAATTTGTTGCATACAAGAGTCACATCTTACCTTAAAAGACAAATACAGACTCAGGGTGAAAGGATGGTCATCCATATTTCAGGCAAATGGTAATCAAAAAAAGCAGGTGTTGCAATTTTATTTGCAGATACGATAGGCTTTAAACCAACAAAAGTAAGGAAGGACAAGAATGCTCACTTCATATTTGTTAAGGGTAATACTCACTATGATGAGGTCTCAATTATTAATATCTATGCACCCAACCAGAATGCACCTCAATTTATAAGAGAAACACTAACAGACATCAGCAACTTGATTTCTTCCAGCTCCATAATAGTCGGAGATTTCAATACTCCTTTGGCAGTTTTGGATCAATCCTCCACCAAGAAGCTGACCAAAGAAATCTTACATTTAAACATAACCATCCAACATCTGTATTTAGCAGACATCTACAGAACATTTCATCCCAACAAAACTGAATACACATACTTCTCATCAGCCCATGGAACATACTCCAAAATCGATCAAACTTAGGTCACAAGTCTAACCTCAGTAAATTTGAAGGAATAGAAATTATTCCATGCATCTTCTCGGACCACCATGGAATAAAACTTGAGCTGAGTAACAACAGGAATCTGCATACTCATACAAAAACATGGAAGTTAAATAACCTTATCCTGAATGATAGCTGGGTCAGAGATGAGATTAAGAAAGAAATTGTGAACTTTTTGCAACAAAACGACAATGAAGACACGAACTATCAGAACCTCTGGGACACTGCAAAGGCAATTCTAAGAGGGAAATTTATAGCACTGCAAGTCTTCCTCAAGAGAATGGAAAGAGAGGAAGTTAACAACTTAATGGAACATCTCAAGCAACTGGAAAAGGAAGACCATTCCAACCCCAAATCCAGATGAAGAAAAGAAATAACCAAAATTAGAGAAGAATTAAATGAAATTGAAAACAAAAGAATAATACAACAGATCAATAAATCAAAAAGCTGGTTTTTCGAAAAGGTCAATAAAATAGACACACCTTTGGCCAACCTAATCAGGAAAAAAAGAGTAAAATCTCTAATCTCATCAATCAGAAACAACAAAGACGAAATAACAAAAGACTCCTCAGAAATCCAAAAAATTTTTAATGACTATTACAAGAGACCGTATTCTCAGAAATATGAAAATCAGAAGGAAATTGATACGTGGAAGCAAGTCACCTTCCAGGACTTAGCCAGAATCAAGTGGAAATGTTGAACAGGCCCATATCAAGTTCGGAAATAGCATCAACCATACAAAACCTCCCTAAAAAGAAAAGCCCGGGAGCAGATGGTTTCACGTCAGAATTCTACCAAACATTTAAAGAGGAATTAGTAGCTATATTACTCAACCTGTTCCAAAAGGTAGAAAAAGAAGGAAGACTACCTAACACGTCCAATGAAGCAAACATCACCCTGATCCCCAAACAAGGAAAAGACCCAACAATAAAAGAAAATTATAGACCGATATCACTAATGAATATAGATGCAAAAATATTCAACAAGATCCTAACAAACAGAATCCAGCAACACATCAAACAAATTGTAGATCATGACCAAGTCGGTTTTATCCCAGGGTCTCAAGCCTGGTTCAATATACGTAAATCTATAAATGTAATCCAGCACATAAACAAATTAAAAAACAAAGACCATATGATTCTCTCAATCCATGCAGAAAAGCTTTTGATAATATCCAGCATCCCTTCATGTCCAGAACACTCAAGAAAATCGGTATAGAAGGGACATTTCTTAAACTGATAGAGACCATCTACAGCAAACCCACAGCCAATATCGTATTGAGTGGGGTTAAATTGGAATCATTTCCACTGAGATCAGGAACCAGACAAGGCTGCCTATTGTCTCCATTGCTTTTTAACATTGTAATGGAAGCTTTAGTCACTGCAATAAGGGAAGAAAAGGCGATCAACGGTATCCATACAGGGTCAGAAGAGATCAAACTTTCGTTCTTCGCCGATGATATGATAGTATATCTGGAAAACACAAAGGACTCTACTACAAAACTCTTATAAGTCATCAAGGAATACAACAGTGTCTCAGGTTACAAAATCAACATTCATAAATCGGTAGACTTCATATATACCAACAATAGTCAAGTTGAAAAAACAGTTAAGGACTCTATCCCATTCACAGTAGTGTCAAAGAAGATGAAATATTTGGGAATTTATCTAACAAAAGACGTGAAAGTTCTCTATACAGAGAACTATGAAACTCTAAGAAAAGAAATAGCTGAAAATATAAACAAATGGAAAAACATACCATGCTCATGGCTGGGAAGAATCAACATTGTTAAAATGTCCATACTACCTAAAGCAATATTTAATCTCAATGCAACCCCAATTAAAGCTCTACTGTCATACTTTAAAGATCTTGAAAAAAAAATACTTCTTTTCATATGGAATCAGAAAAAAATTCGAATAGCCAAGACATTGCTCAGAAATAAAAACAAAGCAGGAGGAATTATGCTACCAGACCTCAGACTATACTACAAATTGATAGTGATCAAAAGATTATGGTATTGTCACAAAAACACAGAAGTAAATGTCTGGAACAGAATAGAGAACCAACAGATGAATCCAGCTACTTACCATTATTTAATCTTTGACAAGCCAATTAAAAACATTCAGTGGGGAAAAGATTCCCTATTTAACAAATGGTGCTGGGTGAACTGGATGGCAACCTGTAGAAGACTGAAACTGGACCCACACCTTTCACCATTAACTAAGATAGACTCTCACTGGATCAAAGATTTAAACTTAAGACATGAAACTATAAAAATACTAAGGAGACTGCAGGGAAAACCCTTGAAGAAATCGGTCTGGGCGAGTATTTTATGAGGAGGACACCCCGGGCAATTGAATCAGCTTCAAAATTACAGTACTGGGATTTGATCAAACTAAAAAGCTTCTGCACAGCCAAGAACACAGTAAGTAAAGCAAGCAAACAGCCCTCAGAATGGGAGAAGATATTTGCAGGTTATTTCTCCGACAAAGGTTTAATGACCAGAATCCACAGAGAACTCAAACGCATTAGCAAGAATAGAACAAGGGATCCCATCGCAGGCTGGGCAAGGGATTTGAAGAGAAACTTCTCTGAAGAAGACAGGCGCGTGGCCTTCAGACATATGAAAAAATGCTCATCATCTTTAATAATCAGAGAAATGCAAATCAAAACTACTTTGAGATACCATCTAACTCCAGTGAGACTAGCCTATACCACAAAATCCCAAGACCAGAGATGTTGGCGCGGATGTGGAGAAAAGGAAACACTTTTGCACTGCTGGTGGGAATGCAAATTAATACATTCCTTTTGGAAAGATATATGCAGAACACTCAGAGATCTAAAAATAGATCTGCCATTCAATCCTGTAATCCCTCTACTGGGCATATACCCAGAAGACCAAAAAGCACATCATAACAAAGATATTTGTACCAGAATGTTTATTGCAGCTCAATTCATAATTGCTAAGTCATGGAAGAAGCCCAAGTGCCCATCCATCCACGAATGAATTAATAAATTGTGGTATATGTACACCATGGAATTTTATGCAGCCTTAAAGAAAGATGGAGACTTTACCTCTTTCATGTTTACATGGATGGAGCTGGAGCATATTCTTCTTAGTAAAGTATCTCGAGAATGGAAGAAAAAGTACCTAATGTACTCAGCCCTACTATGAAACCTATTTAGGGTTTTCACATGAAAGCTATAATGCAGTTACAACATAAGAATAGGCGGAAAGGGGAAAGGGAGGTGGGGGGGAGGTAGGTAGAGGGAAGGGGTTTGGTGGGATTACACCACGGGTGCATCTTACAATGGTATATGTGAAATTTGGTATACAGTCTGTGAAGCTAGTGAATGATGCCCCATGATTATATCCATGTCCACAGCTATGATTTAATAATAAAAAAGCTTATTTGTGACCTTCCTCATGTATTCTTGGTTTATCTGGCGATAGATGTGTCAATTTCATTTATCTTCCAAATAATCAACTTTTTTGTTTCATTAAACTTTTGCATTTTTCCCAATTTATTTGGTTCATAAGTGACCTTCATTATTTATTTTCTTTTACAGGCTTTGTATGTGGCTTGTTCTTCCTTTTCTAGTTTCTTGAGGTGTGAAATAAGATTTTCAATGTATGATATTTCTGTTTTTTTATGTACATAATTGAGGCTATGAATTTTATACAGAGGAATGCTTTTGTTTTGTTCCAGAGATTTTGCTAACTTTTGTTCCATTTGTTGTTCAGCTCGATGAATTTTGATTCCCATCTTAAAGGCTACAAAATCAATACTCACAAATCAGTAGCATTGATATATACCAACAATAGTCAATCTTAAAAAACAGTCAAGGACCCTATTCCCTTTACAGTACTGACAAAGAAAATGAAATATCTGGGAGTATACCTAACAAAGGATGTGAAAAATCTCTATAAAGAGAACTATGAAACTTTGAGAAAAGAAATAGCTAAAGATGTCAACAAATGGAAAAACATACCATGCTCATGGCTGGGAAGAATCAACATTGTTAAAATCTCCATACTACCCAAAGCAATCTACAGATTTAATGCAATCCACTTTAAAGCACCTCTGTCATACTTTAAAGATCTAGAAAAACTGGTACTTCATTTTATATAGAAACAGAAAAAAAACTCAAATAGCAAGACATTACTCAGAAAAAAAAAAATCAGGTGGAATCACGATACCAGACTTCAGACTATACTATAAATCTATAGTGATCAAAACAGCATGGTACGGCACAAAAATAGAGATAGATGTATATATAGAACAGAAATGAGAACTAAGAGATGAATCCAGATACTTATTATCATTTGATCTTTGATAAGCCTATTAAAAATATAAATTGGTGGAAAGCCTCCCTACTTAACAAATGGTACTGTGTGAATTGGCTGGCGACTTGTAGAAGACTGAAACTGGACCCACACCTTTCACCTCTAACAAAAATTGACTCTCACGGGATAAAAGACTTAAACTTAAGACATGAAACCATAAAGATTCTTGAGACAGTGCAGGGGAAACACTTTAAGAAATTGGCCTGGGAGAACACTTTATGAGGAGGACCCCCTTGGCTATTGAAGCAACATCAAAAATACATTACTTGGATCTGATCAAACTAAAAAGCTTCTGCACTCCCAAGAACACAGTAAGTAAAGCAAGTAGATTGCACTCAGAATGGGAGAGGATATTTGCAGGTTATGTTTCTAACAAAAGTCTGATAACCAGAATCCACAGAGAACTCAAATTTATTAATAAGAAAAGAACAAGTGATCCCATTTCACTATGGGCAAGAGACTTGAACAGAAGCTTCTCTGAAGAAGACAGGTGTATGGTCTACAGGCATATGAAAAAATGCTCATCATCTTTAATCATCAGAGAAATGCAAATCAAAACCACTTTGAGATACCATCTAACACCAGTAAGGGTAGCCCACATAACAAAATCCCAAAACTACAGATGTTGGCGTGGATGTGGAGAAAAGGGAACACTTCTGCACTGCTGGTGGGAATGCAAGCTAATACATTCCTTTTGGAAAGAAGTTTGGAGAACACCCAGGAATCTAAAAGTTGACGTGCCATTGGATCCTGCAATTCCTCTCCTAGGAGTATACACAAATGCCATAAATCACTTTGCAAAAAAGATATTTGCACCAGATTATTCATTGCACCTGAATTAGTATTAGCCAAGTCATGGAAGAAGCTCAAGTGCCCATCAATCCATGAATAGATTAATGAATTTTAGGATATGTACACCGTGGAAAACTATGCAGCCTTAAAAAAGATGGAGACTTTACTTCTTTTTTGTTTACATGGATGTACCTGGAACATATTCTCCTAAGTAAAGTATCTCAAGAATGGAATAAAAAAGTACCCAATGTACTCAGTACTTCTATGAAACCAATTTATATTTACTCACACTTTCGTGTGAAAGATAGATCACAGCTATAGCCTAGGATGAAGGAGTGTTTGTGTAAGTGCTGGGGCTGTGAGGAGACAGCCTTGCAGCCTCAGGGGAAGCTCGCTCCTGTAATGTTAGGAAAGAGGGGCAAGAAACATGCAACTACACATCTTAGGATGGTGTGTAGCAAAGTTCTTTATTTGGGGGTCTGATTTTATACACTTCTAGTCACGTACACACTTAATCTATCATCTGTTAGTTTCACCATTACCTCATTTTACCTATCTGAAATTAATTTGTAAGGAAATATCCTGTTACCACATCAACACAATCACTTTTGCAGTTAACATTATTTTCTAGATATTGACTAATCTCTTGAACTAACATCTAAATAAAGATCACGAAGAAGAAAACAGCCACAGGGAACAGAGTTAATGGAAGAGTGCCTTCAAGCATTCACTCAGTTTACTCAGGATGAAGTAACAACTGTGTTTCTCCACAAGGCAGAACACCTATCAACCTTTGACAATATGTTTTTAACATACGTCAACCCTCTAATCCATATCTCTGAGGAGGGGTGGCATGCCCTTTGACCTCAGGCTTGACTGTGCACAACTTCAGAGAATCAGCTTGTGAAATTTCAACCCCAGGCAAGCCAGCTCTGTGCATGCCTCAGGGGGACCCAGGTTTCTTAAGCCTCTGTAAAAACAGCAAGCCATTTTTAACTCATGTTGAGTTCACTTTTTGTGCTTGATGTAGGATATGTTTGTTTCTAAATATTATCCTACAAAGGAGAGAAATGGAGTGGGAAAAGAGGGGAGGAGGAGGTTTGATAGAGGGAGGGTAAATGGTGGGACAACACCTATGGAGTATATTTCAAGGGTACAAGTGATACATATGAACTATAGAACATAAATGTCTGAACACAATAATCAAGTAAATGAGGTGAAAGCTATATTAATTAGTTTGATGTAAGCACTCAAAATTGTATAAAAATCAAAACATTGTACCCCACATATGCATAAATGTATTCAGGATCTATGTGTATATGACTTAATAAAAAAATTGTTATTGACCTAATAATCATTCAGTAGGAGACTGTTTAATTTCCATGAATTAGTGTAGACTTGAGTTCTTCTCCTGTGATAAATTTCTAGTTTATCTCTGCAGTGGTCTGGGAAGGTACCTGGTATGATTTCTGTGTTTTTGCAGTTTAGAGAGATGTGTTTTGTAGATAAGATCTGATAAATCTTTGAGAATATCCCATGTGGTGTTTAGAAGAATGTGTATTATGTAATTTTTGGCTAGAATATTCTGTAAATATCTGTCATGTCTATTTCATATAGATTCATTTGTTTAAGCCCATTGCTTACTTTTTTTTAATTTCAGATTAATATGAGGGTACAAATGATTAGGTTCACTGTTTGAGTTCATCAGGCAAAGTGCAAGTTGTAGTGGTGCCCTTCACCCAGGTGGTTTGCTATATACTTTTACATTTGCTCATTACATGGGAGCTTAAATATCACCTGTCACATTTGCCTGCTCCTTCCTCTCCCACTTGAATTTGATTTTTCTTTGTGTGGGCTTGTAGTTGTTTTGCTATTGGTTTTATTTTAGTATTGAGTATATTAGATACTTGGTTTTCTATTCTCATGATACTTTGTGTTTTAAATCCATCCAGATTAATTGAAATAATTTAAAGTCACCGACTTTTTAATGGCATACACCTACCCCAGTTTATTTATCTATTTGTGTGTTAACAAATAGATGTTGAGTCCACATCTTGACAATTCTGATTTGAGGTACAATAAACTTTCTATTGAAAATTTCCTTCTTGTAAATGCTTTTTTTCTTCTGGATAGATACCTAGTGATGGGACTGTGGGATCAAATGGGAGGTCTACTGTTAGCTCTTTAAGGATTCTTCATACTTCTTTCCAAAAAGGATAGATTAGTTTGCAATCCCACCAGCAGTGTAAAAGTGTTCCTTCTCTCCACGTCCATTCCAGCACATGAAGCTCTGGGACTTTGTGGTTTGGGCTATTCTCACTGGAGTTAAGTGATATCTCAAGGTGGTTTTGATTCGCATTTCTCAGATGATTAGGGACAAAGATAATTTTTTCATGTGTTTGTTGGCCATTTGTCTATCTCCTTTGGACAAGATTATATTCATGTCTCTTGCCCATTTATAAATGGGATTGTTTGCTATTTTCTTGTCAGTTAGTTTGAGTTCTCTGTAGTTTCTTTTTATTAGGCCTTTGTCACATTTGTAGCATACAAATGTCATCTCTCATTCTGAAGGTTTTCTGTTTGCTTTAGTTGTTGTGCCCTTAGATATGCAGAAGCTATTTAGCTTGATAGTGTCCTTTTTATTTATTTTTGGTTTTTCTACAATTGCCAATGGCGTCTTTTTCATAAAATTGTTTCCAAGACCAATATCATCAAGACGTTCCCCATACTGTCCTCTAGAGTTTTTATTGCTTCATGTCTTAAATTTAAATAATTATTCCAGTGAGTCAATTTTTATAAGTGATGGGAAGTGGAGGTACAGTTTCATTTTCTACATATGGCTAACCAGTTCTCCCAGCACCATTTATTAAATCAGGATTCTTTTCCTAATGTATGCTTTTGTTTCATTTATTGAAGATCATATGGTGATATGCAGCTGATTTCTTCTCTAGGTTCTCCATTTTATTCCATAGACTTATGTATTTATTTTTGGATTTATATTGATTTGTAGCATAACTTGAAGTCTGGTAATGTGATGCTCTCATAATTTTTTTGTTACAAATTAATATGGCCCACCTAATCTGTTTAGGTTACATTGTTTTTAATTTTAAGGTAAACTTCAAATTTCAGTTGAGCCCTTCACTGAGGGGGCGTACTGAACACCATCACATTGTGCACCTTAGGTGAGATCCTGCCAATGGCCCTCTCTCCTTCCATGAATAGCCCTTCTTTCTCCCCTTCTCCTCTCCCTCCTCTTTCCTCTACCTTATTAGACTATACTTGTTTTTTTATGTCTTGTGTGCATATAGTTGTTTTTTTTTAATTTTTTATTATATATGCATATATATATGTATGTATGTTTCATATTAGCATTAAATACATTGGGTGTTCTTTCCATTCTTAAGATACTTTACTAAGAAGAACGTGTTTCACCTCCATTCAGCTAAACACAAAAGATGTAAAGTCTCCATCTTTTCTTATGGCTGATTAGTACTCCATGGTATACTTACAACACAATTTTTTCATCCATGGGTCGATGGGCACTTGAGTTATTTCCACATCTTGACAATTGAAGGCTATGTTAACCAGATTGATGAAAGTATTTCAAATTGCATGTAAAATCAGCACATTGCGTCCCATAATTGCATTAATGTACACGGCTATGATTTAATAAAAAAAAAATGGTACTGGGAGAAGAGGTTAGCAACATGTAGAAAATTGAAACTGGAGGTGGGAGGAGCAAGATGGCGGTTGAGTAACAGCTTCCTTGCAAATGGGCAACATGAGACTGGAGAGAGAAGACTCCAGGCATCTCTGGCTGGTGGGACCTGCCAAGGAACATATCTTTGGAGACACAGGGAGTCAGCAAGAGACTTATGGACCCCCAAGAGGAGGACAAAGGCAGTGGAGAACTGGCAAGTGGTTGCATGTGTTCATTTTGTCTAAACCTGCCGGCAGCTGTAAGTACAGCAGCAGTGAGATTGCAAACAGGAAAGACCTTACACCTGAGTTAGTTTTTGGAGTTGGCACTCAGTTGAACTACCTTGGGAGAACTTGGGCAAGAGTGTGGAGGATTTTAAGTGTTGTCTAGGGCCCCAGACTGGGTGGCTGAGCCAGAAGTAGTTAATAGTGTTTGTCTGTGGGCTGTGTAGAGCCATTGTGTGAGAACTGCCCCAGCAGCTCTACACTCAGGGTTTCAGAGCAAAGATGGGTGGGGAGACCGTGGGCAAGTAATCTAGTGACTGAGCTGCCTAAAGATGGGGACTGAGATTCTGTACAGACTTGGCCCTCAAGGGCATAGAGTGAGACTGGTTTTGGCACACTGGGCAAGTGGACAGCCACTTCAGGAGGGATCAAAGTGACAAGTGCTTTCCTGAGAAAAATTCTGCTTAGCCAAAGTTAGCAGTTTAAAGTGTCTTTTAAGCAGGCTGAGGAGAGATTTAGGCTCGCCACCCTGTAGTGTTTGAGAAATCAACTGAAGCCTCCAGTCTCTATCATATATAGCTATATCAGCATTGCGATTAACACCTCATACCCCAGAAGATTGCCTGTTGCCCAGACAATATTGAGCAAGACATATATACTGCTTTTTTAAAATTTCAACTATTTCCCTCTAGATTTTTCTTTTTACCTTTCTTTTCATTCTTCATTTTCTAGTTTAAATATAATTTTACATTGGTGCCTTTTTTTTTTTAGTGTTAAAGGGCATCAACATTTTATTATTTTTTTATTGAATTAAGGCTGTGTACATTAGTGCAATCAAGGGGTACAATGTGCTGGTTTCATATACAATCTGAAATATTTTCATCAAACTGTTTAATATAGCCTTCATGGCATTTTCTTAGTTATTGTATGTAGACATTTGTATTTTGCCTTTAGTAGGTTTCACCTATACCCATTCTAAGATGCACCGTAGGTATGACCAGACCAATTACCTGCTCTCCACCCTACTCCCCCCTCCCCTTGACCCTTTCCCCATATTCTTGTGCTATAGTTGGGTTATAGCCTTCATATGAAAGCTATAAATTAGCTTCAGAGTAGGGCTGAGTACATTGGATACTGTTTCTTCCATTCTTGAGATACTTTGTAAGAAGAATATGTTCCAGCTTCGTCCATGTAAACATGAAAGAGGTAAAGTCTCCATCTTTCTTTAAGGCTGCATAATAATATTCCATGGTGTACATGTACCGTAATTTGTTAATCCATTTGTGGGTCGATGGGCACTTGGGCTTCTTCCATGACTTAGCAATTATGAATTGGGCTGCAATAAAAATTCTGGTACAGATGTCTTTTTTATATTGTGAGTTTTGGTCTTCTGGGTATGTACCTAGTAAAGGAATTATAGGATCGAATGGCATGTCTACTTTCACATCTGTAAGTATTCTCCAAACTTCCTTCCAAAACGAATGAACTAGTGTGCATTCCCACCAGCAGTGTAGAAGTGTGCTCTTTTCTCCACATCCATGCCAACATCTCTGGTTTTGGGATTTTGTTATGTGGGTTAATCTTACTGGAGTTAGGTGATATCTGAAAGTAGTTTTGGTTTGCATTTCTCTGATGATTAAGAACGATGAGCATTCTTTCATGTGTCTGTAGGCCATGAGCCTGTCTTCTTAAGAGAAGTTTCTCTTCAAGTCTTTTGCTCACCCTGAAATGGGATCACTTGTACTTTTCTTGCTAATATGTTTGAGTTCTCTGTGGATTCAGGTTATTAAACCTTTGTCAGAGGTATAACCTGCAAATATTTTCTCCCATTCTGAGGGCTGCCTGCTTACTATACTTACTATGTTTTCTGTGCAGAAGCTTTTTAGTTTGATTAGGTCCAAGTAGTGTATTTTTGATACTGCTTCAATTGCCTGGGGAGTCCTCCTCACAAAATATTCACCCAGGCTGATTTCTTGAAGAGTTTTCCCTGCACTTTCTTCAAGTAATTTTATAGTTTCATGTCTTATGTTTAAATCTTTTATCCAGTGAGAGTCTATCTTGGTTAATGGTGAAAGGTATGGGTCCAGTTTCAGTCTTCTACAGGTCGCCAGCTAGTTCACCCAGCACCATTTGTTAAATAGGGAATCTTTTCCCCACTGAATGTTTTTAATTGGCTTGTCAAAGATCAAATAACCGTAAGTAGCTGGATATAGCTCTTGGTTCTCTATTCTGATCCAGACATCTACTTCTCTGTTTTTGTGCCAGTACCATGCTGTTTTGATCACTATCGATTTGTAGTATACTCTGTGGTCTGGTAGCGTGATTCCTCCTGCTTCATTTTTATTTCTGAGTAATGTCTTGGCTATTCGAGGTTTTTTCTAATTCCATGTAAAACAAAGTGCTGTTTTTTCGAGATCTTTAAAATATGACAACGGAGCTTTAATAGGAATTGCATTAAAATTATATATTGCTTTGGGTAGTATGGTCATTTTAACAATGTTGATTCTTCCCAGCCATGAGCATGATATGTTTTTCCATTTGTTAACATCTTCAGCTATTTCTTTTCTTAATTCATAGTTCTCTTTATAGAGATCTTTCACGTCCTTTGTTTGGTATGCTCCCAAATATTTCATCTTCTTTGGCACTACTGTGAAAGGAATAGAGTCCTTTACTGTTTTTTCGACTTGGATATTGTTGGTATATATAAAGGCTACAGATTTATGGGTGTTGATTTTTTAGCCTGAGATATTGCTCTATTCCTTGATCATTCTAAATGTTTTGTAGTAGAATGTCTAGTGTTTTCCAGATATATGATCATATCATCTGAGAATAGTGAATGTTCAATCTCTTCTGACCCTACGTGGATACCCTTGATCGCCTTTTCTTCCCTAATTGCAAAGGCTAAAACTTTCATTACAATGTTAAAGAGCCATGGAGACAATGGGCAACCTTGCCTGGTTCCTGATCTTAGTGGAAATGATTTCAATTTAACTCCTTTCAATACGATACTGGCTGTGGGTATGCTATAGATGGCCTCTATTAGTTTAAGAAATGCCCCTTGCATACTAATTTTCTTAAATGTTCTCAACATGAAGGATGATGGATATTATCAAAAGCTTTTTCTGCATCAATTGGGACAATAATATGGTCTTTATTTTTTAGTTTGTTTATGTGCTGAATTACATTTTTAGGTTTATGTATATTGAACCAGACTTGAGACACTGGGTTAAATCCCACTTGGTCATGGTGTATAAATCTTTTGATGTGTTGTTGAATTCTGTTTGCTAGAATCTTATTATATATTTTTGCAACAATATTCATTAGTGATATTGGTTTATAATTTTCTTTTCTTGTTGGGTCTTTCCCTAGTTTAGGGATTAAGGTGATGTTTGCTTCATAGAATGTGTTGGGTAGTATTTTTTCTTTTTCTATATTTTGGAAGATGTTTAATAACATAGGCATGAATTCTTCTTTAAAGGTTTGGTAGAATTCTGACGTGAAGCCATCTGGTCCCGGGCTTTTCTTTTTAGAGACATTTTGTATATTTGATGGTATTTTGGAACTTTATATAGGCCTTCTCAACATTTCCACTTAGTTCTGGCTACGTCTTCCTAGGTGGAGTGCCTCCAAGTATTTGTCAATTTCCTTGAGATATTTATATTTCTGAGAATAAATTTCTTGTAATATTTGTTAAAGATTTTTTTAATTTCTGAGAGTTCTGTTGTTATTTTGTCTTTACCATTTCCGATTGATGAAATTAGAGATTTCACTCTTCTTTTCCTGGTTAGATTAGCCAAAGGTTTATGTATTTTATTGATCTTTTAAAGAAAGCAACTTTATGATTTATTGATCTGTTGTATAATTCTTTTGTTTTCAATTTCATTTAATTCTGCTCTAATTTTGGTTATTTATTTTCTTCTGCTGGGTTTGGGGTTGGAATGGTCTTCATTCTCCAGTTGCTTGAGATGTTCCATTAAGTTGTTTACTTCCTCTCTTTCCGTTTTCTTGAGGAAGGCTTGCAGTGCTATAAATTTTCCTTTCCCAGAGGTTCTGATAATTTGTGTTTTCATTGTCATTTTGTTTCAAAAATTTGGCAATTTCCTTCTTAATCCCATTTATGACCCATCTACACTTCAGCATAAGGTTATTTAGCTTCCATGTTTTTGTATTTGTATGCAGGTTCCTGTTGTTATTGAGTTCAACTTTTATTCCATGACGGTCTGAAAAGATGCAAGGAATAATTTTTATTTTTTTAAATTTGCTCAGGTTAGATTTGTGACCTAGGATGTGATCAATTTTGGAGTATGTTATGTGGGCTGATGAGAAGAAAGTGTATTCAGTTTTGTTGGGATGAAATGTTCTGTAGATGTCTGTTAAATCCAGATGTTGAATGGTTAAGTTTAAATCCAAAATTTCTTTGCTCAGCTTCTTTTTGAAGAATCTATCTAACTCTGCTAAAAGGGTGTTAAAATCTCTGACTACTACAGAACTGGTGGAAATCAAGTTGCTCATGTCTGTTAGAGTTTCTCTTATCAATTGATATACATTCTGGTTGGGGTCATAAATATTAATAATTGAAATCTCATCATGTTGAGTATTACCTTTAACAAATATGAAGTGTCCATCTTTATCCTTCCTTATTTTGGTTGGTTTAAAGCCTATTGTATCTGCGAATCGGATTGAAACACCTGCTTTTTTCTGCTTTCCATTTGACTGGAATATAGATGACCATCCCTTCACCTTGAGTCTATATTTATCTTTTAAGGTAAGATGAGATTCTTGTATGTGGCAGATATATGGCCGGGGTTTTTGTATCCAGTCAGCCAACCTGTGCCTCTTCTGAGGGCAATTTAAACCATTCACATTAATTGAGAATATTGATAAGCCTTTCAAAAGTCCCATGGACATTTTTAAACTTTTTGCCACTGTGGAAGTTGGAATTTGATCAAAAGTTTCTGGGTGAGTTTACTTTTGTGGTATAGGATTGTGCTTGTCTTTATGGAGGATAGGTCTGAGAATATCCTGGAGAGCTGGTTTAGTTATGGCAAACTTGTTCAATATGTGAATGTCATTAAAGTATTTAATTTCTCCATCATAAATGAAACTCAGTTTATCTGGATGCAGGATCCTGGGTTGAAAGTTATTTTGTTTTTGGAGATTAAATGTTGATGACCATCCTCTTCTAGCTTGAAAGTTTTCAGCAGAGAGATCTGCAGTTTTTCTAATATTCTTCCGCTTGTAGGTTATGGTTTTCTTACATCTGGCTGCTTTCAGAATTTTCTCCTTCATATTAACTTTAGTGAAATTGATTATGATGTGTCTGGGGAATTTCTTATTCAGGTTCAGTCATGGTGGAGTTCTGAAACTGTCTGCCATCTGAATTTCAGAATCTCTTGGCATGTCTAGAAATTTCTCTTTCATAATCTCATTAAGAAGAGACTCAGTGCCTTGTGAAGCCACTTCATCACTTTCGGGGATCCCTATAAGGCAAATATGTTTTTTTTCAAATTATCCCAGAGCTCTCTGAGAGAGCGATCTGTTTTTGCCCTCCATTTCTCTTCCTCATTGAAAGTTTGGGAGCTTTCAAAAGCTTTGTCTTCAATGTCAGAAATTCTTTCTTCTGCTTATTCCATTCTGTTACTTAGGGATTCTACTGTATTTCTCAGATCTTAGAGAACTGCAACTACTTGTCTCAATGTGTCAAAATTTTTGTTCATTTGGTCTTTCAATTTGTTGAATTCTTGAGATGTCTTGTGGATTACTGCTTAGAATTCTAATTTCTTTTTATTTGCTATCCAGATTCTGAATTCGATTTCTGACATCTCAGCCACTTGTTTATGCATGGGATCTTGTGCTGTGTCTGCTTTGTTGTTCTTTGGGGGAGTTAATCTACTCTGATTATTCATATTGCCATAGTTTTTCCATTGATTCCACCCCATTATTGTTGTTCACCATTGCTTCTGGCCATCTTCATAATTGGGGAGAGGTCTCTCCAAGATTAAATCCTGGCAGGATCACTCTATTGTTGCTGAATCTTTGCAGGGAATGACCCTGTGTAGGTCCTATGGGAGCCCCAGCCAGAAAATTCTGGCTGTGGGAGCAGCTCTGGAGTGTGGCACACCAGCATTGAGCAACAGGGCGGGGGGCAATGCACACGGCTCTTTGAGTGCCTGGCGCCCATTGATTTTGGCACAGAGAGCCCCAGGCTCCAGCCATCTCAGGCCAGGAGGAGGGCTATGCACAGAGGTGGGCTCTGGAGGGAGGGCGTGGGTCTTGTGGCTACCAGAGTTTCTGATCAGACGGGTGGGCCTGGAAGGAGGCAATGAGGGTACAGGAGGGAGGACATGGGTTGCATGGCTCGTGGAGTTCCTGGCCATGTTGGGTGGAGGCCCGGTGGGTGCAGAGTGCGGGGCTGCATAGTTGCCAGTGGCGGCCCTGGCTGGGGTGGGTGTGTGGAGGCCTGGCAGGTGTAGTGTGCAGGGCCATGCTGTTGCTGGGAAGTCCCTGTCTGGGGTGGGTGTGTGGAGGACCGGCGGGCCTGAAGCATGAGGCCATGCAGTTGCCAGCAATGTCCCTGGCTGCAATGGGTGTGTGGAGGCCCAGTGGGCATGGTGCTTGGGGCTGTGTGGTTGCTGGCGAAGTCCATGACTGGGACGTTCATGCGGAATCCCGGCAGGCACGTGGCATGGGGCCATGTGGTTGCCGGTGGAGTCCCTGGCCTGGGCAGGCACGGGTTGCTGGGCTGTACTGTTGTCCAAAGTCCTTAGCTGGGTTGGGCGTATGGAGTCCCGGGGGGTGTGGGGCATGGAACCGCTGGTTGCCGGTGGATTTCCTGGCCATGGCAGGCACAGGTCAATGGGCCATGTGGTTGCCAGTGAGTCCCTGGCTTGGGCAGTCTTACAGAGGCCAGGTGGGCGTGGGGAGCATGACCGGGTTGTTGCCAGCGGACTCCCTGGCTGGGGTGGCCACAGGGCCGTATGGTTGTTGAAGGAGTCCCTGGTGAGGGTGGGCTCGGCATGGTCCCCAGAGTCTCTTGCTGGGTGGCGCTTGGTCCGGCAGACAGAGGGAGCACTGCTCAAGAACTTCTTCCCTCAGTCTCAGCAGTGGTTAGGCTTCTGGTTCATCAGGTAAGGAGGGAAGGGTGTGCCGGAAGTTCAGAATGGCAGGTAAGACTTTAGTTCAATTTTTCTACCTAGCAAGAAAGTGTTCAAAGTCACAGCAGGTTCCCTCTGAGGAAGTAGTCCCCACTTCCCTTAGCACTCACGCATGGGGTGAGACAAGAGGTCCACAGTTCACCACTTGTCTGTAGAAAACCTTCAGGAGCAAATGAAGAGAAAATAGAAAGGAGACAGAAAAGCAAAAAGCCCACAGCTTTCTTGGGGGAGGGGATGGACACTTTTCCTTTCAGATGAATTTTGTACCTGAAGCTTGGTTTCTTGGAGTCGCAGCTTCCCTTAGCAGAGGTGACCTGCAGTTATCATTTCTCTCTTGGCTGGGCTCCCAGTCTTCATCTTAATTGGGCTGTTTCTGGACGTTATAGTTCCTATTGGACAGGAGTCTGTTTAGGAAGCTGCGTTTAGTTAGCCATCGTGCCCTTCCCCCTCCATTGGTGCCTTCTTTTATGATTATAACTTCATTTGTGCTAGTGTTTCTACCCCTATTATTTGTTTTTTTCCCCAAATTTTATCTCATAAAATATCTGTTTGCTTGTTTTGGTTTGATTTGTAGCATTTTTTTCTTTCCTCTCTACTTGGTGGAGGTTGAGTACTGTGTCTGAACAGACTAGCAATGAGCTACTAACCTCAAGGGAACCACCCAAAATGGCACTCCTAGAGGTTGGGGGTTTTAAGGTTTGACCAAATTATTCTACTTTACACCTATATTGCTCCTGTCTCCCTCTTACTGTGGCTCTCTTATTTTTGTCAATATTTCATTTTACACACCCCTTCACCTTTCTCTTTTCTCTCTCTCTTTTTTTTTCCCTTCTTGCTCTTCAATCTTCTTATTTTTCTGGTCCTGTACCAAAAGGACTCATTGAAACCCTAGGCCAGAGGCACAGTAACTTGAAGAGCAAGAGGAAGTGAAAGGAAATTTATGGCAATGAAACAGATAAAAGAAAACACTCATGAGAAAGTATTAGTATAAATATCCTGACAACATGAAAAACCAGTCCAGGGCAACCCACCCAAGGGACCGTGAGGTAGCTACTGCAGAGGATTCCAGCTATAAAGAAATGTTAGGAATTACAGAAGGGAAATTTAGAATACAAATGATGAAAACAAGGAAGGAAATTATGGCAACAATTAAAGAAACTGCTGATAAAGTGGAAAATATCCAAAAGGAAATCACAAAACAGGTTCAAATAAGAGATGAATGATATGAAGAATATAGAAAATATATTGCAGAGCTGAAGGAACTGAAGCAGTCAATTAGGGAACTTAAAGATGCAATAGAAAGTATCAACAACATATTAGACCATGTAGAAGAAAGGACCTCAGCGGTAGAGGACAAAGCTCTTGTGATAACTCAGATAGTTAAAGAGATAGAAAATAAAATAGAGAAACAGAACACTTACTGACAGAATTATGAGACTTTATGAAGCATTCAAACATATGAGTAATAGGGATTCCAAAAGGGGTAGAAGAATGCCCCAGGCTATTGGAAGCCATTCTAGAGAATATTATAAATGAAAATTTCCCAAATATTACCAACAATTCTGACATACTCCTTTCAGAGCAATATCAGACCCAAAATCACCCCAACTCTAACTCAGCTTCTTCAAGACACATTGTGATGAACCTGTCCAAAGTCAAGACAAAAATAAAAGATTATTCAAGCTGCCAGGAGTAAGTACCAGTTGACCTACAGGGGCAAATCCATCAGGGTGACTGCAGAATTCTCTACTGAAACTTTTCAAGCAAGAAGACAATGGTCATCTACCTTTAATCTATACAAACAGAACAATTTCCAGCCAGGCATTTTAAATCCTGCTAACCTGAGCTTTAAAATTGACAGAGAAATCAAATCATTTTCTGATATACAAACATTGAGCAAATTTGCCACAAGACCAGCTCTACACGAAATACTTCAACCTGTTCTACACATTTACCATCACAATGGATCAACAGCAAAATAAGAACTCAGAAATTAAAGGACAGAAACTAACTTCCACAATGATGCAGAATATAAAATTAAGCAATTGACTCTCACAAACTAAGATGAATAGAACATTACCACACTTATAAATTATCTCAATAAATGTTTATGGCTTGAATTTCCCACTAAAGAGTAATCAATTGGCTGACTGCAGTAAAAAACACAAGCCATCCATTTGCTGTCTGCAGGAAACATACCTAGCTTCAAAAGACAAATTAAAACTCTGAGTTAAGGATTGGAAGACAATTGTTCAGGCAAATGGAATTCAGAAGAAAGGAGGAGTTTCAATCTTAATTTCAGATACATGTGGATTTAAAGCAACTAAAGTCAAAAAATACAAAGATTATCACTTTATATTGGTCAAAGGAAAAATACAAGAAGATGTTTCAATTCTATATATTTGTACACCCAACTTAAATGCTCCAACATTCTTTTTTTTTTTTAATTCCAATTCCTATTTATTAATCCAAGGAATGGGAATATGTGCACTAAGTTCTAGTGTCAAGGCAGAAGAGAAATATTATTATAGCGTTTACAGCTCCACAATCAGAGGTAAAGCACCAGCGCTGCAGTTAACTCCTTCAGCACTCGTGGTTCCTGTGTCTTAGACAGACCTGATCCAGGTTTTCTCTCAGTAGCCAAGGTCTTTCCTGTGCTCTGGTACATCTGTCTTTTCTATCTAAAAAGTACCATTTTCCTTCCTTAAATTTACATATATGCCTTGTTACAGCCACACTTACGGTGGTATTAAAAAATAAAATCTAAGTTTCAAATATTAAGTGTACAAATTGTACATCAACTTTATGTCCACCATGTATATAAACATATAGATTTTATGCATGTTTAAACTATGGGACCAAAGAACAGCTTAAAAACTTTTTGATAATTATTTTGTTGATTCAGTTTCTAAAAGAAAAAGGACTACCTGATTGGAAACAAAAGTTATTCATGGCTTTAATATTCTAGTTCTAAATGTTTCACTTTTTCTTTTCTTTCTTTTTTTTATTAAATCATAGCTGTGTACATTGATATGATCATGGGGCATCATACACTCGAATCATAGACCATTTGACACATTTTCATCATGATGGTTAACATAGCCTTCCTGGCATTATCTCAGTTACTGTGCCAAGACATTTACATTCTACATTTACCAAGTTTCGCAAATACTCCTGTAAGATGCACCACAGGTATAATCCCACCAATCCCCTCCCTCTACCCACCACCCCCATCTCTCCCCTCCCTTTCCCACTTCCCCCTATTGTTAGGTTGTAACTGGGTTATAGCTTTCATGTGAAAGCCCCAATTAGTTTCAAAGTAGGGCTGAGTACATTGGGTACTTTTTCTTCCATTCTTGAGATACTTTACTAAGAAGAATATGTTCCAGCTCCACCCATGTAAACATGAAGAAGGTAAAGTCTCCATCTTTCTTTAAGGCTGCATAATATTCCATGGTGTACATATACCACAATTTATTAATCCATTCGTGGATCGATGGGCACCTGGGCTTTTTCCATGACTTAGCAATTATGATTTGGGCTGCAATAAACATTCTGGTACAAATATCTTTTTTATGTTGTGATTTTTGGTCTTTTGGGTATATGCCCCACAGAGGAATTACAGGATTGAATGGCAGATCTATTTTTAGATCTCTGAGTGTTCTCCATATATCTTTCCAAAAGGAATGTATTAATTTGCATTCCCACCAGCAGTGCAGAAGTGTTCCCTTTTCTCTGCATCCACGCCAACATCTCTGGTCTTGAGATTTTGTGATATAGGCTAGTCTCACTGGAGTTAGATGATATCTCAAAGTAGTTTTGATTTGCAATTCTCTGATGATTAAAGATGATGAGCATTTCTTCATATGTCTGAAGGCCACGCGCCTGTCTTCTTCAGAGAAGTTTCTCTTCACATCCCCTGCCCAGCCTGCGATGGGATCCCTTGTTTTCTTTTCTTCCTGATGCGTTTGAGTTCTCTGTGGATTCTTGTTATTAATCCTTTGTCAGAGATATAACCTGCAGGTATCTTCTCCCATTCTGAGGGCTGTTTGCTTGCTTTACTTACTGTGTTCTTGGCTGTGCAGAAGCTTTTTAGTTTGATCAAGTCCCAGTAGTGTATTTTTGAAGCTGCTTCAATTGCTTGGGGGGGTGCTCCTCATAAAATACTCGCCCATCCAGATTTCTTCAAGGGTTTTCCCTGCAATCTCCTCTAGTATTTTTATAGTTTCATTTCTTAAGTTTAAATCTTTAATCCAATGAGAGTCTATCTTAGTTAATGGTGAAAGGTGTGGGTCCAATCCCAGTCTTCTGCAGGTTACCAGCCAGTTTACCCAGCACCATTTGTTAAATAGTTAATCTTTCCCCCACTGAATGCTTTTATTGGCTTGTCAAAGATCAAATAACAGTAAGTAGCTGGATTCATCTCTTGGTTCTCTATTCTGTTTCAGATATCTACTTCTCTGTTTTTGTGCCAATACCATGCTGTTTTGATCACTATCAATTTGTAGTAAAGTCTGAGGTCTGGTACTGTGATTCCTCCTGTTTTGTTTTTATTTCTGAATAATGTCTTAGCTATTCGAGGTTTTCTCTGATTACATATAAAACGAAGTATTGTTTTTTCAAGATCTTTAAAGTATGACAGCGGAGCTTTAATAGGGAGTGCGTTAAAATTATATATTGCTTTGGGTAGTATGGACATTTTAATAATGTTGATTCTTCCCAGCCATGAGCATGGTATGTTTTTCCATTTGTTAACATTTTCAGCTATTTCTTTTCTTAGAGTTTCATAGTTCTCTTTATAGAGATCTTTCACGTCTTTTGTTAGGTAAATTCCCAAATATTTCATCTTCTTCGGCACTACTGTGAATGGGATAGAGTCCTTAACTGCTTTTTCAACTTGACTATTGTTGGTGTATATAAAGGCTACGGATTTATGGATGTTGATTTTGTAACCTGAGACGCTGCTGTGTTCCTTGATCACTTCTCGGAGTTTTGTAGTAGAGTCCCTAGTGTTTTCCATATACACAATCATATCATCTGTGAAGAGCAAAAGTTTAATCTCTTCTGACCCTATATGGATACCCTTGATCGCCTTTTCTTCCCTAATTGCGGTGGCTAAAACTTCCATTACAATTTTAAAAAGCAATGGAGACAATGGGCAGCCTTGTCTGGATTCCTGATCTGAGTGGAAATGATTCCAATTTAACTCCATTCAATATGATATTGGCTGTGGGTTTGCTGTAGATGGCCTCTATCAGTTTAAGGAAAGTCCCTTCTAGACCAATTTTCTTCAGTGTTCTGATCATGAAGCGATGCTGGATATTATCAAAAGCTTTTTCTGCATCAATTGAGAGAATCATATGGTCTTTGTTTTTTAATTTGTTTATGTGCTGGATTACATTTATAGATTTACGGATATTGAACCAGCCTTGAGACCCTGGGATAAAACCAACTGGTCATGAATTATAATTTGTTTGATGTGTTGCTGGATTCTGTTTGTTAGGATCTTGTTGAATATTTTTGCATCTATATTTATTAGTGATATTGGTCTATAATTTTCTTTTCTTGTTGGGTCTTTTCCTGGTTTGTGGATCAGGGTGATGTTTGCTTCCTAGACCGTGTTGGGTTGTCTTCCTTCTTTTCCTACCTTTTGGAACAGGTTGAGTAATGCACGTACTAATTCCTCTTTAAAAGGTTAGGTAGATTTCTCACGTGAAACCATCTGGTCCCGTGCTTTTCATTTTAGGGAGGTTTTGTATAGTTGATGCTGTTTCTGAACTTGATATGGGCCTGCTCAGTATTTCCACTTGATTCTGGCTAAGTCTTGGAAGGTGACGTGCTTCCAAGTATCGGTCAATTTCCTTCAGATTTTCATATTTCTGGGAATAAAGTTTCTTGTAATATTCATTGAGGATTTTTTGGATTTCTGACGAGTCTGTTGTTATTCCATCTTTGTTGTTTCTGATTGATGATAGTAGAGATTTTACTCTTTTTTTTCTGATTAGGTTGGCCAGAGGTTTATCTATTTTATTGACCTTTTCAAAAAACCAGCTTTTTGATTTATTGATCTCTTGTATTATTCTTTTGTTTTCAATTTCATTTCATTCTGCTCTAATTTTGGTTATTTCTTTTCTTGCACTGGGTTTGGAGTTGGAATGTTCTTCCTTTTCCAGTTGCGTGAGATGTCCCATTAAGTTGTTAACTTCCTCTCTTTCCGTTCTCTTGAGGAAGGCTTGCAGTGCTATAAATTTCCCTCTTAGAACTGCCTTTGCCGTGTCCCGGAGGTTCTGATAGTTTGTGTCTTCATTGTCATTTTTGTTCCAAAAAAATTGGCGATTTCTTTCTTAATCTCATCTCTGACCCAGCTATCATTCAGCATAAGGTTATTTAACTTCCATGTTTTTGTATGGGTATGCAGATTCCTGTTGTTACTCAATTCAAGTTTTATTCCATGATGGTCCAAGAAGATGCATGGAATAATTTCTATTCCTTTAAATTTACTGAGATTAGACTTGTGACCTAAAATGTGGTCAATTTTGGAGTAAGTTCCGTGGACTGATGAGAAGTATGTGTATTCACTTTTGTTGGGATGAACTGTTCTGTAGATGTCTGCTAAATCTAAATATTGGATGGTTACTTTTAAATCTAAGATTTCTTTGCTCAGCTTCTTTCTGGAGGATTGATCCAACACTGACAAAGGAGTGTTGAAACCTCTGACGATTATGGAGCTGGAGGAAATCAAGTTACTCATGTCTGTTACAGTTTCTCTTATAAATTGAGGTGCATTCTGGTTGGGTGCATAGATATTAATAATTGAGATCTCATCATATTGCGTATTACCCTTAACAAATATGAAGTGACCATTCTTGTCCTTCCTTACTTTTGTTGGTTTAAACCTACTGTATCTGCAAATAAAATTGCAACACCTACTCTTTTTCTGATTACCATTTGCCTGAAATATGGATGACCATCCTTTCACCCTGAGTCTGTATTTGTCTTTTAAGTTAAGCTGTGACTCTTGTATGCAACAAATATCTGGCTTGAGTTTTTGTATCCAGTCAGCTAACCTATGCCTCTTTAAAGGACATTTTAAGCCGTTCACATTAATGACAGTTCAAGCCGTTCACATTGATAAGTCTGGTGGAATTTTGGGTATCGAGGTTTTCAAAGGTCCAGTGGACATTTTTAATCCTTTCACCAGTGTGGAAGTTGGAGTTTGATCCGTAGTTTTTTAGTGAGTTTACTTTTGTGGTATAGGATTGGGTTGGTCATTGTGGAGGATAGGTCTGAGAATATCCTGAAGAGCTGGTTTACTTATGGCAAATTTTTTCAACATATGAATGTCATTGAAGTATTTAATTTATCCATCATAAATGAAACTCAGTTTAGCTGGATACAAGATCCTGGGTTGAAAGTTATTTTGCTTTAGGAGGTTAAAAGTCGATGACCACCCTCTTCTTACTTGAAAAGTTTCAGCAGAGAGATCTGCAGTTATTCTAATATTCTTTCCTTTGTACATAATGGTTTTCTTTCACCGGGCTGCTTTGAGAATCTTCTCTTTCATATTAACTTCAGTGAAGCTAATTATGATATGCCTGGGGTATGACTTCTTGGGGTTGAAAATGCTGTGGTTCTGAAGCTGTCTGCTATCTGAATTTCACATTGTTTAGGCATGTCTGCATAATTTTCTTTCATTATTTCATGCAGAAGGGCCTCTGTGCCCATCGAGGCCCCTTCATCATTCTCAGAAATCCCAATTATTCGTATATTGCTTTTCTTCGAATTATCCCCGAGTTCTCTGAGTGAATAATCCGTTTTTGCTCTCCATTTCTCTTCCTCTTTGAGAGATTGGGAGTGTTCGAAGACTTTATCTTCAATGTCAGAAAACTTCTCTTCTGCTTGCTCCATTCTGTTGCTGAGGGATTCTACTGTATTTTTCATATCTTTGAGGGCTGTAAATTCTTGCTTCAGTGTGTCTAAGTCTTTGGTTGTTTTGTCTTTAAATTCATTAAATTCTTGAGACAACTTTTGAATTTCTCCTCGAATTCCTAATTCTGCCTTGTTAATCTTGTCTGCAATCCAAATTCTGAATTCGATTTCTGACATCTCAGCCAGTGTTTTATGAATGGGATCTTCAATTACATCTGCCATATCTTTCCTTGGGAGTGTTGATCTATTCTGGTTATTCATGTTACCAGAGTTTTTCCGCTGATTCCGCCCCATGGTTATTTTACTCCCTTTGATTTTTCCCCTGGGGCTTTATCGAGGGCCCCATAGTACAGTGTTGTGTCCTGAGAAACTGGGGCCCTGTCTTGTGTGGTGAGGTGAAGTGGTTCTGTATTATTTTCAGCTGGTTTCTGTTCAATCCTATTGTAACTTTTACTCTGGCTTGAAGTCTCAGCTGTGTGGAAAAACCAGCAAATAAGTCACCCAGCCCGCCCACCTCTGGCACCAATTGGGAAAGGAAAATCAATCCTTCCTACAACCGCATATCCAGGGCACCGCCTGAAAAGTCCTGTGTCTATTAGTTCAGTTCAAAATGTCCAAATGGAGTGTCTCAATTGGCACCTGTCTCAGGTGGGAGAGTTCAAGAGGTCTCTGGGAACTGGATCACAGGGGTCTGGTGACTACTCTGATGTGGCTTACTCCAGTGCTGCGTGGAGTCAGGAAGAGCCACCTAGCAAATAGATCAGTCTGGGAAGGTTGATGTCTCCTTCCCCACTTTGCCCCTCTGTCAGACCCAGTCACTGGTATCTCTGCAGATGGCTAACCCAGTTGCCTGTAGTGAACAGATCCTCCAGGGGTTTGCACCTGCCTGAATTGCAAGGAAATCTGCCAGGCCCCTGCAGTCTGCTGCTATCTAGCAGGAGTAAGTGGGGCCTGACATCTTTGAGTGCTTGATGCAGATGGTGGGGGGAGGTGTTCACTTAGGCTTAGCCCCGTCCCTGATTGATGTTGCTAACAGAACAAAACAGAACAGAACAGACAACTTTGCAGGATTCTGTCTCTGTTTCTGCTAAAATCGCCTGCAGAAGATGGGCTGTTCTGAGTTCAAATGACTTTGCTGCTGGAGGTTTGTGTCCGATTACCTCTCTGAGTTGGCCCTGCCCTGGAAGCTTCCCTGGTTTGTGAGCAGCGTCAGGCAAATCCTTTGCTCACTGGTGGCCTCCTCTGGTTGCCCAGGGAGACAGGGGGTGTGGCTTCAGAATATCCAGAAGTGAGCCATTTTGCTCTTAAAGAAAAAATGGTTGTTGATTTGTCTCCAGGAACTGCCACTCTGGTGTGGGCACCCAGCCGACCCTTTTCTCCTCTGTCTCATGCCCCAGAGTCAGCACTGACCGGCCACAGTTTATGCTCTGTCCACACCCCTTGAGAGATCTTCCAATGGTCTGAACTCTTGGGGGACAGGACCCCAGACCCCGTGTGAGAGAGGAGGGGAGTGCTGGGAGCTCAGCAGGGAATCTAGAGTTTTATTCAGTTTTATGCCTGGCTGTATTGTTGCCGGGGGAGGGCTGCTGCACCGCACCACAGGGAAGTGCCTCCAAGGCTTGACTACCCCTCAGCAGAGTGCCCTCTTCTCACTCGCATGTCTCAGATTCAGCACTGACCAGTCGCAGCTCGGGCACTGTGCAGTCCCGTCGAGAAATCAACCAAGGATCCAAACTCCTGGGGGACAGGCCCCCAGACACCGAGTGAGAGTGGGGTGGAGTGCTGGGAGCTCAGCAGGGAACCTAGAGTTTTATTCAGTTTTATGCCTGGCTGTATTGTTGCCTGGGGAGGGCTGCTGCACCACACTGCAGGGAAGTGCCACCGAGGCGTGAATCCCCCTCAGCTGGGTGCCCTCTCCTCACTTGCATGCCTCAGAGTCAGCGCTGACCAGTTGCAGCTTGGGGACTGTCCACTCCCCTTGAGAAATCACCCAAGAATCCACACTCCTGGGGGACAGGACTCCAAACCTCAGTGTGAGTGGAAGGGTAGTGTTGGGGGTTCAAGGTTGCCGGCAAAGGATATTTAAAGTTTTATACAGTTTTATGCCTGGCAGGAGAACGCCATGGCACCCTAGTAGGGGAGGTAGGTCCAGTTTTTAGACGGTCTCTCCCGTAGAGTGCAGTGGGATGGCCTTTAATTTCTGCCTGTTTGTTTAATTGTGGGGCTCTTGAGCCAGTCTTATGGGGGAGGAGGACTCCCCTCTGCTTGGTGATGGATTTTGTACCTTTTGTTTGTGTCCTTGTGATCACAGCTTGCCTCAGCAGTGTTGGTGTGCATTCTTGAACCTTCTCTCTTGGTGCAGATCAAATCCACCAGGATACTTACTAAATTTTTGTCCCTTAACTCTCCTTCTGAACAGGAGCCTCTGTTGAAGTCTGGCTTCAGTCCACCATCTTTTCTCTCCCCCGCTCCCAGATTCTTGAAACAGACTTTAAATAAGTCTGAGCAACATGATGTCCTATAACGCCATAGTAACAGGTGACTTTAACACTCCTCTCACAGAGCTGGAAAGATCCTCTAAACAGAAATTAAGCAAAGTTATATGGGACTTAAATGAGATCCTAGATTAACTGTGGTTGATAGAACCTTACAGAACACTCCATCCCAAAGATAAAGGATATACATTTTTCTCATCGCCCCATGGAACAGTCTTTAAAATTGATCATATCCTAGGACACAAAGTAAAACTCAACAGAGTCAAAAGAATTGAAATTTTACCTTGTATCTTCTCAGTGCACAATGCACTAAAAGTGGAACTCAACTCCAACAAAAACGTTCAATCCACACAGAGGCATGGAAATTCAACAACCTTCTGTTCAGTGATAGTTGGGTGTAGAAAGAAATAAAAGAGGAGGTTGTTGAATTCCTTGAGCATAACAAAAAATGAAGACACAAGCGATGAAAACCTGTGGGATCCTGTAAGAGCAGTTCTGAGAGGAGAATTTATTGGTTTATATGCCTACATTCGAAAAACAGAAATAGAGCACACCAACAAACTCACAGGCCATCTTATGGAACTGGAAAAAGAAGAACAATCTAAGCCTAAACCCAGAAGGAGAAAATAAATATCCAAAAATCAAATCAGAGATTAATGAAATTGAAAATAAAAGAATCAATCATAAAATTAATGAAACAAGGAGTTGATTTTTTAAAAAATTAATAAAATAGATAAACCTTTGGCCAGACTAACTAGAAGAGGGAGGGTACATGTGAAATTTGTTAGCTGTAGAATATAACTGTCTTAACTCAATAACTAAGAAAATGCCATGAAGGCTATGTTAACTAGATTGATGAAAACATTTCAAGTTGTATATAAAACCAGCACATTGTATCTCATGATTGCATTAATGTATACAGCTATGATTTAATAAAAAACAAAAATTCTAGTAACCTCAATCAGAAATGATAAAGGGGAAATAACAACTGATGCCACGGAGATACAAGAGATTACTCTGAATACTACCAGAAACTCTATGCCCATAATTTTGACAATGTGAAGGAAATGGATCAATATTTGGAATCACACCCTCTCCCAAGACTTAGCCAGGAAGAAATAGAGCTCCTGAACAGACAAATTTCAAGCACTGAGATTAAAGAAACTATAAAAAATCTTCCAACAGAAAAATTCCTGGTCCAGATGGCTTCACACCAGAAATCTATTAAATCTTCAAGGAGGAGCTTATTCCCATACTGCAGAAATTAGTCCAAAAACTTGAGGAGGGAGGCATCTTCACCAACACGTTCTATGAAGCAAACATCACCCTGATACGAAAACCAGGGAAAAAATAACTAAAAAGGAGAATTTCAGACCAATATTACTAATGAATATAGATGCAAAAATTCTCAACAAAATTCTAGCCAATACATTACAGCTTATCATCCAAAAAGTCATACATCATGATCCAGTAGGTTTCATCCCAGGGATGCAAGGCTGGTTTAACATACCCAAATCCATAATCATTATGCACCTTATTAACAGAAACAAAACCAACAACCATATGATCCTCTCAGTAGATACAGAAAAAGAGTTTGATAAAATTCAGCATCCTTTTCTAATTAGAACACTGAAGAGTATAGGCATATGTGGCACATTTCTTAAACTGATTGAAGCTATCTATGACAAACCCACAGCTAATATTTTACTGAATGGAGCTAAACCGAAAGCTTTTCCTCTTAGAATTGGAACCAGAAGAGGTAGTCCTCTGCCAACATTACTATTCAACATAGTGCTGGAAGTTCTAGCCAATACAATTAGGCAAGACAAGGAAATAAAGGGCATCCAAACGGGAGCAGAGGTGGTCAAACTCTCCTCTTTGATGATGATATTATCTTATACTTAGAAAGCCCCACAGTGTCAACCACAACACTCCTGGAAGTCATCAAAAAATACAGTAATGACTCAGGATATAAATCATTGTCTACAAAGCAGTTGCCTTTGTATATTCCAAGAACAGCCAAGATTAGAGGTTAATTAAGAACACAACTCCTTTCACCATAGCCCCAAAGAAAATGAAATACTTAGGAATATATCTAACAAAAGAGATGAAGGACCTCTAGAAAGAAAATTATGAAACCCTAAGAAAGAAAATAGCACGAGACTTTAACAAATGGAAGAACATACCATGCTCATGGCTGGGAAGAATCAACATGGTTAAAATGTCTATACTTCCCAAAGCAATCTACCGATTCAACGTCATCCCTATTAAAATACCAACATCCTATTTCAAGACTTGGAAAAATGATTCTGCGTTTTGTATTGAACCAGCAAAAAACCCACATAGCTAAGGCAGTTCTTAGTAATAAAAACAAAGCCAGGGGCATCACCATACCAGATTTTAGGTTGTACTAAAAGGCCGTAGTGGTCAAGACAGCATGGTACTGGCACAAAAATACATAGACATTTGGAATCAATTAGAAAACCAGGAAATTAAACTAACATCCTACAGCTACCTAATCTTCGATAAACCAAACAAGAACATACCTTGGGGGAAAAGACTCTTCATTCAATAAACGGTGCTGGGAGAACTGGAAATCCACATGTAAAAGACTGAAACTGGACCCACACTTTTCTTCCCTCACAGAAACTGATTCAAGATGCATAAAGAACTTAAATTTAAGACATAAAACAATAAAAATCGTCAAAGGAATAGGACAAACACTGGAAGATATTGGCCTGGGGAAAGACTTCATGAAGAAGAATGTGGCAATTGCAACAACAACAACAACAAAAATAAACAAATAGGACTTAATTAAACTGAAAAGATTCTGTACAGCCAAGGAGACAACAACCAAAGCAAATAGACAACCTACATAATGGGAAAGTTTATTTGCATATTTTGAATCAGACAAAGGCTTGATAACTAAGATGTATAGACAACTCAAATTAATCTACCTGAAAAAAGCCAACAATCCCATATATCAATGGGGCAAGAGACATGAATAGAACCTTCTCTAAAGAAGAGAAACAAAAAGCTAACAAACATATGGAAAAATGCTCATAATCCCTAATTCTTAGAGAAATGCAAATCAAAACCACCCTAAGATACCATCTAACCCCAGCATGAATGGCCCACAATACAAAATCTCAGAACTGCAGATGCTGGCGTGGATGTGGAGAGAAGAGAACACTTTTACACTGCTGGTGGAACTGCAAACTAATATAATCTTTTAGAAGGAAGTATGCAGAACCCTCAAAAAACTCAAGCTAGACCTTCCATTTGATCCTGCAATCCCATTACTGGGCATCTTCCCAGGAGGAAAAAAATCCTTTTATCATAAGGACACTTGCACCAGACTGTTTATTGCAGCTCAATTTACAATCGCCAAAATGTGGAAACATCCTAAATGCCCACCAACCCAGTAATGAATCAATAAGCTGTGGTAAATGTACACCATGGAATACTATTCAGCCATTGAAAAAATGGAGACTTTACAGCCTTTGTATTAACCTGGATGGAAGTGGAACACATTATTCTTAGTAAAACATCACAAGAATGGAGAAGAAGAATCCCATGTATTCAATTTTTATATGAGGACAATTAATGACACGGTGGGGGTGGGGGAAGGGGAGAGCAGAGAGAGAAAGAAGGAGGGAGGGGTGTGAGAAAGGAAAAGCAGAGAGAGGGAAGGAAGGGGGATGGGGTCTTGGTGTGTGCCACAACTTTTGGGGGCAAGACACGATTAGAAGAGGGACTTTACCTAACAAATGCCATCAGTGTAACCTGATTTCTTGTACCTTCAATGAATCTCCAACAATAAAAAAGAAAAAAAAATGAACCTGAATCTGTACCTCTCACTGATGACAAAAGTTGATTCATGCCGGATAAAATATTTACATTTAATACACGAGTATCTGCAGAGAACTCAAATTAATCAACAAAAGCCAACAACCCATTTTAGAACGGGCAAAAGACTTGAATATAAACTTCTATAAAGGTAACAGATGAATGGCTAACAAGTATTTAAAATATGCTCACCATCCCTAATCATCAGAGAAATGGAAATCAAAACCCCACTCTGAGATATCACCTAACTTCAGTAAGAATAGCCCACATCACAAAGTCCCATATAAAATGAAATACTATTTTTTTCCAGAGTTTTAAAGTATAACTGTGGTGCTTTAATAGAGATTGCATTGAATTTGTAAATTGCTTTTGGTAGTATGGGCATTTTAACAATGTTGATTCTTCCCAGCCATGAGAATGATATATTCTATTTGTTAATGTCCTTTGCTATTACTTATCTCAGGGTTTCATAGTCCTATTTACAGTGATTATTCACATCCTTTGTTAAATATATTCATAAGTATTTCACTTTCTTTGGAGCTGCTGTAAGGGTATTGTGTCTTAGATTTGATTCTCAGCTTGTCTCTTATTGGCATATATGAAAACTACTAATTTGTAGACATTGATTTTCTACCCTGACACATTACTGTATTTTTTTTTATCTCTTTTAACAACTTTGTAGTTGAGTCCCTGGGATTTTCCAGGTATAAGATTATGAGAGAGAGAGAGAGTGAGAGAGAGAGAGATTGATTTTGACCTCCTCTGTCCCTGTATGTATACACTTGATATCTTACTCTTGCAGCACTGTTGAACAGCAGTGGTGATAATGAGAAACTTTATCTAGTTCCAGTTCTAACTGGAAATTCTTTCAGTTTCATTCCATTCAGTATGATATTGGCTATTGATTTGTTGTAGATGGCCTTTACCAGTTTAACAAATGCCCCACCTAAGCCAGTCTTGTTCAATGTTCTTTTAAAAAAGGATGGTGGATACTGTCAAAAACCTTCTGTTTCAATTGAGAAAATCATTTCATGTTTGCTTTATATTTTATTTATGTGGTGAATTATACATTTATGGATTTACATACACTGAACCAACCTTGCATCCCTGGTATAAACCCACTTGATTATCATATATATATATATATATATATATATATATATATATATATATATATATATGTATGTATATATATATGAAATAATTTTTAATGCGTCACTATATTCTGTTTACTAGGATTTTATTTAATTATTTTTATCAATACACATTAACGATATTGGCTAATAGTTTTCATTTTTGTTCCTTTCTTCCCTGGATTTGGAATTAGAGTGATATTTTCTTTGTAAAACATGTTTGGGAGGAGTATTTCCTCTTCTATGTTGTGAAATAGGTTATACAATATAGAGAAAAATTCCTCCTTAAAGGTTTGGTGGAATTCTGCCTGAAACCATATTTTTCATGTTTTTTTGGGGGGGGGCAAAGATATTGTTTTGTTGATGAAATTTCAGTGCTTGATATAGGTCTAATCAAAATTTCTAATTCTTTCTGATTGAGTTTAGTATGGTGGTGTGATTACAGGTATCAGTCCATTTCCTATACATTTTCAAATTTATTTACATAGTTTTTTTATAGTACTCCTTGCATATTTTTGATGTTTCTTTTGTATCTATTGTTATTTCCCTCTTTTCAGTTCTGCTTGAAGTTATTAGAGAACTTACTTTTATATTTCTGTTTAGTCCAGGCAAGAGTTATCAATTTTATTAATAATTTTTTACTTTTTATTTTTCTTTACATATACATGTGTTTATTCAGTTTCCACTTTTTGCCTTCACAAAATCAAAAAGGCTTAAAATTTAATAACACAATGTTTAAGATAAGAACTAGAAACGAAAACGTTATAAAGAATGAATGAAGATAAATAGATTCAGAAAAGAAATCAAATGATTGCTGTAATGAAATATTGAGCAATACTAATAATGCTAAAAAAGTAACATTCACATTGTCAAATAAGAGTATGTCTATTATAGAATGCTTTGACTCTGAGGTTTAGTATGGAGTCATCAGCTAACTTCCTATTTTTTCCCCAAAGTCTCAAAAAATAGACAACTAATATTTATAAATATAAATCGAAGATAATTCCAAAAAACAGATCATGTCGAATCGTATAGACAACAGAAAAAAAAGAAATACTTCAAAATCATTCTACTTCATCTGGATACACCTGATATTAAAATTGGAAAAATATATTATTAAAGGGAAATTACAAACATATTTCACTTATAAATGAGGATGCAATATCCTAAACATATTAACAAGTTGAATTAAAAATTAATGTTGAAGTAATGTATTTTGGTCTAAATTAAATACAATTTGTGTAATAATTTGTCACTATTTTCTTTTTTTATTTTTCTTTCCCTTACCCCCTCCCTTCTTCTCTGCTTTCCCCTTCCCCCATGCCCCACCATATCATTAATTGTCATTAATTGTCCATATCAAAGTTGAATACATAGGATTCATACTTCTCCATTCCTCTGATGCTTCACTAAGAATAATGTGTTCCACCTCCATCCAGGTTAGTACAAATGCTGCGAAATCTCCATTTTTGTCATGTCTAAATAGTGTTTCGTGATATACATATACCAATCCATTCCTGGGTTGAAGGGCTTTTAGACTGTTTCCACATTTTAGTGATTGTAAATTGAGCTGCGATAAACAGGTTAGTACAAGTGTCTTTATAATAAAAGTTTTTTTCCTCCCCTTCTGGATAGATACACAGTAATGGGATTGCAGGATCAAATGGAAGGTCTAGGTTGAGTTCCTTGCGGTTTCTCCATACTTCCTTCCAAAAAGGTTGTATTAGTTAGCAGTCCCACCAGCAGTGTAAAAGTGTTCCTTTATCTCTACATTTGTGCCAGCATTTGCAGTTTTGAGATTTTGTGATATAGACCATTCTCACGGGGGTTAGATGGTATCTCAGGGTGGTTTAAATTTTCATTTCTCTAATAATTAGGGATGATGAGCATTTTTTCAGGTGTTTGCTAGCCATTAGTCTGTCTTCTTTAGAGAAGGTTCTGTACATCTCTCTTTCCCATTGATGTATGGGATTGTTGGCTTTTTTCATGTGGATTAATTTAAGTTCTATACAGATAGATCCTAGTTATTCAGCTTTTGTCTGATTCAAAATATGAAAATATTCTTTCCAGTTTGGTAGGTTGTCTATTTGCTTTGGTTGTTGTCTTCTTGGCTGTACAGAAGTTTTTCAGTTTAATTAAATCTCATTTGTTTATTATTGCTGTTATTGCTATTGCCATGGCAGTCTTCTTCATAAAGTCTTTCACCTGGCCAATATTGTCCAGTGTTTCTTCTATTCTTTCTTAGAGGATTTTTATCGTTTCATGCCTTTAATTTAAGTACTTTATCCATTTTAAATCAATTTTTGTATGTGGAGAAAGGTATAGGTTCAGTTTCAGTTTTTTACATGTGTGCCGCGCCCACGGCATTACCGCCGAAGCGAGGCGGCGCTGACCACGTTTAGAACGCCGGTAAGGAGGCTTGTGCTCCACGGAGCTTCGCCCCCAGCGACCCCTGCACAAACGACATGAGAAACGGTGCTTTACGTGTCAAGTTACCCGCAGGAGCTTGAACGACCGTGGTAATCTTTAAAATTTATCACTTTGTTTTTCTTTAGCATAGGTCTGTGTGCTCTGATACTAATCACAATGTGCTTTCTCAAGGCTGGACTCATTGCACTGTAAGATGAGATAAGGCACGAACTTGCTAGACTCAATGCCGCCTATAAGTCAGGCACTAAGACGTTTAAGTAATAAATACTTTCACAGTAAATACCAATGATTTCAGATAATGTATAGATGTTTTATTAAAAGAAGAATCATTTATAACTAAAATAGACAATGATCCTATACAAATCAAAATAGTACAATCACGCAAAGGCAGGGAAAGCAGGATAAACAGAGAAGTAAGAAATTATGCCAGCCTTCCCTTTATCTTGAGCAGTTAGCAAGAAAATACAAACCTTGTTATCTCTAGAAAGAGGAAGAAGTAAACAACTTCACAACCATGCTGAGACCAACTCTTTTATAGTGAGTTAAACTTTGTACTGTTTAGTCTAGAAATGCTTTTGACTGTTATCAACAAAAGGCAGAGCAATTAAATTGTTGTTGAAAATGTCTCGAACAATCAGAGCTTACCTAAGCATGAGAAACTGCAAACATAAAGGAAAAATCTGTACATCTAAGTAAATGATTGTAACTCTCCCACTAACTCAAAATAACTCTTGTGTATAACGCCCCCTGCCTGTAAGAAAAAGTGTATAAATACTTGCATACTTTCACAGTAAAGTTACAGCTGCATACTCCAACCCGTAGTGTGTCAGACTGTCATTCCTGTGCCGACCTCTCAACCTTCCTCGCTCCTTCTCCCTGCTCTCCCTCGGACTGAAACCCACCGACTGGGTGGGCCGTGGCACATGTGGATATCCAATTCTCCCAGCACCATTTATTGAGTATGAAGTCTTTCCCCAGTGGACATTCTTGTTTGGTTTATCAAAGATTAGGTGTTTGTAAGTTGTTGGTTTCAGTTCCTGGTTTTCTATTCGATTCCAAATGTCTATGTCTCTATTTTTGTGCCAGTACCATGCTGTCTTGACCACTATAGCCTTTTAGTACAACCTAAAATCTGGTATGGTGATGCCCCTGACTTTGTTTTTATTACTAAGAACTACCTTAGCTATATGGGTTTTTTGCTGGTTCCATACAAAACACAGAATCATTTTTCCAAATCTTGAAAATAAGATGTTGGTATTTTAATAGGGATGGCGTTGAATCGGTAGATTGCTTTGGGAAGTATAGACATTTTAACCATGTCGATTCTTCCCAGCCATGAGCATGGTATGTTCTACCAAAGTCTTGTGCTATTTTCTTTCCTAGGGTTTCATAATTTTCTTTATGAGGTCCTTCACCTCTTTTGTTAGGTATATTCCTAAGTATTTCATTTTCTTTGAGGCTACAGTGAAGGGAGTTGTGTCCTCTCATCTTGGCTATTGTTGGTGTATAAAAAGGCAACTGACTTGTGGACATTGATTTTATATCCTGAGACATTACTATATTTTTCAATGACTTCCAAGAGTCTTGTGGTTGAGTCTTCAGGGTTCTCTAAGTATAAGATAATATCATCATCAAAGAGGGAGGGTTTGACCTCCTCTGCTCCCATTTGGATGCCCTTTATTTTCTTGTTTGTTTTTTTTTTTTTTGTAATTGTATAGGCAAGAACTTACAGCACTATGTTGAATAGTAATGGTGACAGAGGACAACCTTGTCTGGTTCCAATTCTAAGAGGAAAAGCTTTTGGTTTAGCTCCATTCAGCTAAAATATTAGCTGTGGGTTTGTCATAGATAGCTTCAATCATTTTAACTAATGTGCCACCTATGCCTATCCTATACTCCTCAGTGTTCTAAATAGAAAAGAATTGTGGATTTTATCGAATGCTTTTTCTCATCTATTGAGAGGATCATATACTCTTTGGTTTGCTTCTGTTGATATCGTGAATAACGTTTATGGACTTGTGTATAATAAACCAGCCTTGCATCCCTGGAATGAAATCTACTGGGTCATGATGTATGACTTTTTTGATGATAAGCTGTAATCTATCAGCTAGGATTTTGTTGAGAATTTTTGCATTTGTATTCATTAGTGAAATTGGTCTGCATTTGTTTGGTTTTTTCTTGGTTTTGCTATCAGAAATTATGAACATTCTTTTGGAGTTGAGTTCTACTTTTAGTTCATTGTGGTCTGAGAAGATCAAAGGTAAATTTTCAATTCTTTTGATTCTGTTGAGGTTTGTTTTGTATTCTAGGATATGATCATTTTTGGATAATGTTCCATGGCATGATGAAAAGAATATATATTCTTTAACTTTGGGATGGAGTGTTCTATATATGTCTATCAAGCACAGTTATTCTAGGATCTCATTTAATCTCTAATATCTTTGTTTAATTTCTGTTTAGAGGATCTGTCCATCTCTAAGAGTGGGGTTTTAAAGTCCCGTGTATCATGGTGTTATAGGATATCATATTAATCAAACTAAGCAAAGTCTGTTTCAAGAATCTGGGACCATTTAAATTGGGTGCATAAATATTTAGAATTGAAATGTCTTCTTGTCGGATTTTTCCCTTGAACCAATATGAAGTGACCATCATTTTCCTTTTTGACGTTAGTTGCTTTAAGTCCACATGTATCTGAAAATAAGATTGCAACCCCTGTTTTTTTCTGAATTCCAATTGCCTGAAAAATTGACTTCCACCCCTTAACTCTGAGCTTTAATTTGTCTTTTGACATGAAGTGTGTTTCCTGCAGACAGCAAATCGAGGGCTGGTGTTTTTTTAATCCAATCAGCAAATCTATGCCTCTTCAGTTGGGAATTCAAGCCATTGACATTTGTTGAGATAATTAATAAGTGTGGTAGCATTCTATTCATCTTATTTTGTGAAAGTTCTTTGCTGAGTTTTGTCTTTTGCATCATTGTGGAAACTAGGTTCTGTCCTTTAATTTCGGGGTATCCACTTTTCTGGAGGTCCATTGTGATGGTCAGTGTGTAGAACAGTTGAAATATTTCCTATAAGGCTGGTCTTGCTGTGGCAAATTTCCTCAATGTTTGCATATCAATAAAAAATTTGATTTCTCCATCAATTTGAAAGGTTAGCTTTAATCATCAGAGAAATGCAAATCAAAACTACCTTGAGATACCATCTAACTCCAGTAAGATTAGCCCATATCACAAAATCACAAGAACAGAGATGTTGGTGTGGATGTGGAGAAAAGGGAACACTTCTGCAATGCTGGTGGGAATGCAAATTAATACATTCCTTTTGAAAAGATGTTTGGAGAACACTTAGAGATCTAAAAATAGACCTTCCATTCAATCCTATAATTCTTCTACTAGGTGATATACCCAGAAGACCAAAAATCACATTACAACAAAGATATTTGCACCAGAATGTTTATTGCAGCCCAATTCACAATTTCTCAGTTATGGAAAAAGCCCAAGTGCCCATTGATCCACGAATGGATTAATAAACTGTGATATATGTACACCATGGAATATTATGCAGCATTAAAGAAAGATGGAGACTTTACCTCTTTCACGTTTACATGGATGGAGCTGGAACATATTCTTCTTAGTAAAGTATCTCAAGAATGGAATAAAATGTATCCAATGTACTCAGCTCTACTATAAAACTAATTTATGGCTTTCATATGAAAGCTATAACACAGTTATAACCTAAGAATTTGGGGAATGGGGAGAGGTATAGGAGGGGGGAGGATTGGCAGAGGGAGGGTGATAGGTGGAATTACACCTGTGGTGCATCTTACAAGGGTACATGTGAAACTTAGTAAATGTAGAATATAATGGTCTTAACACAATAACTAAGAAAATACCAGGAAGGCTATACTAACCAGTGTGATGAAAATGTGTCAAACTGTTTATAAAACCAATGTATGGTGCCCCATGATCACATTAATGTACACAGTTATGATTTAAAATTAATAATAAAAAAAAACTTAGCTTACTGGGATATAGAATTCTTGGCTGGAAATGTTCTGTTTATGTAGTTTAAAGATAGATTGTAAATGTTTTGGCACAGTAACTGAGATAACGCCAGAAAGGCTATGTTAACCACTGTGATAAAAATGTGTCAAATGGTTTATGAAGTGAGTGTATGATGCCCCATAATCATATCATTGTATACAGTTATGATTTAATAAAAAATAAAATAAAATAAAATAAAGATAGATTGAACATTATCTTCTGGTTTGAAATGTTTCATTAGAGAAGTCCACAGTCACCCTGATAGATTTTCCCCTGTAGGTCAGTTGGTGCTTACACCTGGCCGCTTGCAAAATCTTTTCTTTTGTCTTGACTTTAGATAGTTTCATCACAATGTGCCTTGGAGAAGATCTATTTGAGTTGAGGCGACCAGGGGACCAATATCCCTCTGAAAGGTGTATGTCAGAATCTTTGCTAATATTAGGGAAATTTTCATTTATAATGTTCTGTAGAATGGCTTCCATTCCTCTGGGGCATTCTTCTTCCCCTTCTAAGATACCTATAACTAATACGTTTGAATACTTCCTAGAGTCCCATAATTCTGTCGGTGAATGTTCTGTTTCTCTCTCTTCTTTTCTGCCTCTTTAACTATCTGAGTTATCTCAAGAACTTTGTCCTCTACCTCTGAGATTCTTTTTTCTGCATGATCTAGTCTGTTGTTGATACTTACTATTGAATCCTTAAGTTCCCTAAATGACTGCTTCAGTTCATTCAACTCTGGTATATCCTTTCTATATTTTTCATATCATTCATCTCTTATTTGATTCTGTTTTTGGATTTCCTTTTGGTTATTGTCCACTTTCTCAGCAATTTTCTTCATTGTTTTCATCATCTGTATTTTAAATTCCCCTTCTGTCATTTCTAACATTTCTTTGTATGTGGAATGCTCTGCTGTAACTACCTCACTGTCCCTTGAAGTGGTTGCTCTGGACTGGTATTTCATGTTGCCAGGAGTTTTCTGCTAATTTTACTTCATGAGTACTTTCTTATATCTGTTTCCTTACCCTAATTTTCCTTTCACTTCTTCTTGCTCTTTATGTTATTGTGCCTCTGGCCTAAAGTTTTAATGATTCGTTCTGGTACAGGACCAGAAGGATGAGAAGATTGAAGAGCAAGAAAGGAAAAATGCTTTTTGAAAAGAAAGAAAAAAGAGAAAGAAGAGAGATTGAGTAAAATAAAATATTGACAAACAGAAAATGGCACTCAAAGAAGGAGACAGGAGTAATATCAGTGTATAGTAGGGTACTATGACCCAACCTTAAAAACCCCCAATTTCTGGGGGGGGTGTTGGGGTTTGGTGGTTCCCTTGAGGTCAACAGCTCTTTGCCAGCCTAATCAGACACAGTATCCCACCTCCACTAGATAGAGAGGAAAGACAAAAATACTATAAATCAAACAAAAACAAAAACCCTTATCAGATTAAAAACTGGTGTGTGTGTTGGGGGGGAAGAAATAATAGGGACAGAAACACTGGCAAAAATGAAATTCTAATTGTTAAAGAAGGCAAAAATTGAAGATTGTACTGTAAACTAGAATATTGAATAAAAAGAGAGAAAAAAGGACCAAAAAGGAAAAAAAAATGTGAAAGAAAAATGTTGAAATTAAGAAAAACATACAAACAAACAAACAAAAACCACCCCCAAAGCAAAAACCAAACAGCATGTATATCTTGCTGACTATTTTCCAGGATACTGGTAATCTTCTGAGGTGTGAGATGTTAAACACAATTTTGATACAGCTGTAGGAGATGGAGACTGGAGGCCTCCACTGACCTCCCAGACCCTGCAGGCCTGGGAGCCCAATTCTCTCCTCAGCCCACCCAAAAGGCACTCCAAACTGTGAACCTTGGCTAAACAGAAGCTTTCCAAGGAAAGCACTTATTGCTGGGATCTCTCCTGGCATGGCTGCTCGCCTATTCAGTGCACCCAATCCCATCTCCCTCCATGCCCCTGAGGGCCAAGGCTGTTAATCTGCCAAACACTTGGATCTCTGCTCTTCCCCAGTGTCTCAGTCCCCACCTTTGGGCAGCTCAGTCACTAGATTACTCGGTCAAGGTCTCCTGGGCAATCTCCATACTGCAACATGCAGGGGCAGCTCCCCCACAGTAACTGTGAAGGCAGCTCGCAGCTGAATAATATTAGCTCCTCTCTGGCTCAACGGCTCAGTCTGGGGCCCCAGGCAATGCCCAAAGTCATCCACACACCTGCCCAAGATATCCCAAGGCAGTTCAATCAGGTGCCCAAGTCCAGAAAAACCAAAGCAGCCCACAGGTAAGGCTTTTCTTGCTTGCAGTCTCACTGTTTCTGTGGTTATAGCTGCAGGCTGCCTTCTACTGTACAAACACACCTACCACTTGCCAGTTTTTCATGCCTTTGTCCTCTTCCTGGGGTCCAGAAGTCTCTTGCTGACTCCCTGTGTCACCAATGGGATGCTTCTGGGCAGAATCCACTGGCTAGAGATGCCTGGAGTCTTCTCTCCTCATTCTTGCCATGCCCGCTTTCACAGAAGCTGCTACTAGGCCACTATCATGCTCCACATGTGTTTCCACTTTATGAATTTTATTAATCTTTTGGAAAAAACGTTTTGTTTTGCTAATCTTCATGGAATTCTTTTGTTCTCGATTTCATTTAATTGTGCTCTAATTTTACTTATTTATTTTCTTCTGCTGGGTTTGGAGTTGGATTGCTCTTCTTTCTCTAGTTGCATGAGATGGACCATCAGGTTGTTGACTTGCTCTCTATTTTCATGATGCAGGTATCTAATGCTATAAATTTTCCTCTTATGACTGCCTTTGAAGTATCCCACAGTTTTTATGGCTTGTGGTTTCATTATCTTTTTTTTTTTCAGTAAATTTAATGATTTTATTTTTCATGTTCTCTTTGACCCAGTCCTTCAGCATAATGTTATATAGTTTCCATGATTTTATTGCAGTAAGATTTCTGTTATTGAGTTCAACTTTTATTCTGTGATGATCTGAGAGGATACAAGAAATTATTTCTCTTCTTGTGAATTTGTTAAAGTTATATTTAAATTCTAAGATATGATCAACTTTGGAGGATGATTCATAGGCTGATGAGAAGAATGTGTATTCAGTTTTGTTAGGATCTAATGTTGTGTATACATCTGCTAAGTCCATTTTTTCTAGGGTCATGTTTAATTTCATTATCTCTTTGTTTAGTTTCTACTTAGAGATTCTGTCCTGTACTGTCAGTAAGGTGTTAAAATCTTCAACCATTATGGTGCAGGAAAATATCATATTAGTTAGATCATTTAGAGTTTATTTTATGTATCCAGGAGCATTTAGATTGGGTATGTAAATGTCAATTATTTAAATTGTTTTATGCTATGCTTCCCTTGACAAGTGTGTAGTATCTATCTTTGTTTTTACTTATTTTTGTTTGTTTAAATCCAATTACAGCTTCAGACAAAATTTCAAGTCCATATTTTTTCTGATTTCCATTTTCCTTGATTATTGTTTCCATCACTTACCCCTAAGCCTAGTTTGTTTTTTTTTGTTTTTTTGGTTTTTTTTTTGTAGAGACAGAGTCTCACTGTACCGCCCTCATAGAGTGCCATGGCATCACATGGCTCACAGCAACCTCTAACTCTTGGGCTTATGCAATTCTCTTGCCTCAGCCTCCCCAGCAGCTGGGACTACAGGCACCCACCACAACACCTGGCTATTTTTTGTTGTTGTTGCAGTTTGGCCGGGGCTGGGTTTGAACCCGCCACCCTTGGCATATGGGGCTGGCGCCCTACTCACTGAGCCACAGGCACCGCCTCTACGTCTAGTTTTATTCTTAGGGGTTAAGTGTGTTTCCTGGGCTAATCTTGGGCTTGTCCATTTGCATCTAGTCAGCCAGCCTTTGCCTTTTTAGTGGGGAATTCAAGCCATTCACATTTATTGAGAAAATCAACAGGTATGGTAGAATTTTGATCATCTCATTTTTCAGATGTCCAGAGCTTATTTTTATCCCTTGCACCATTGTGGAAGCTAAGGTTTGTTTTTTAATTTCTTGGTATGTTTACTTTGATAATGAGCCATCTTGCTGGTCAGTGTGAAGAATGGATGTGACTACTTCCTGTAGAGCTCATCTAGTTATAGA
Organism: Nycticebus coucang; assembly: GCF_027406575.1. Classification (NCBI taxonomy): domain Eukaryota; kingdom Metazoa; phylum Chordata; class Mammalia; order Primates; family Lorisidae; genus Nycticebus; species Nycticebus coucang. The sequence continues at coordinate 87,948,500 of NC_069804.1, forward strand.
AGATTTCCTCAATACTTGCTTGTCAGTAAAGTATTTGATTCTCCATGACAAGTGAAACTCAATTTATCAGGATACAGAATCCTGAAATGAAAAATGTTTTGTTTAAGAGGATAAAGTCAGGCCAGGTACATTGGCTCACAGTTGTAATCCCAGTACTCAGGGATGCTGAGGCCAATGGATTGATTGAGCTCACAGATTTGATACCAGCCTGAGCAAGAGTGAGACCATGCCTCTAAAAATAGCTTAGCTGGGCATTGTGGTGGGCCATATTCCCAGCTACTAGGGAAGCTGATACAAGAGAATTGCTTGATCCTAAGAATTTGAGGTTGCTGTGAACTATGACACCATGGCACTCTACCAAGGGTGACAAAGTGAGACTCTGACTAAAAAAAAAAAAAGAAGGTTAAAGTGCAATGACCATCCTGTTCTGGCTTGAAAATTTTCAGCTGAAAGATTTGAGGCCTTTCTGATATTTTTACCTTTGTAGGTAAGAATTTCCTTATGCCTGGCAGCTTGGAGGATTTTGCCTTTTGTATTGACTTTGGCAGAGTTAATTACAATGTGTCTAGGAGATGCTTAGTTTGTATTGAATTGTGTTGGAATACTGAAATGATCTACCATCTGAATTGCTGTGTCTCCTGTAGTGCTTTGGGAATTCTGCACTATGATGTCTTGGAATAGAGCATTAGTTCTTTTACTACTATCCTATCCTTCATGAATGCCTATAATTTAGATGTTTGATCTTTTGGAATAATCCTATAACTCTTGCAGATAATCATCTGTTTTTGTTCTCTTTCTTTTCTGCCTCTTTGACTGATTGGGATAGTTCAACTGTCTTCATTTCATTTCTGAAATTCTTTCCTCTCCATTTTCTACTCTATTATTGAAGCTCCCAATTTTGTTTTGAAGTACCTTGAATGCCTCTTTTAATTTCTTAAGGTCAGCTATATATTTCCTTATTATAGCCAGTACCTTGATGAATTTGTCTTTAAATTCAGCAATTACTTTTTGCATTTTTTTTTCTTTTTTGGCTGGGGCCAGGTTTGAACCAATCACTTCCGGTATATGGGGCCAGTGCCCTACTCCTTGAGCCACACGTGCCGCCATAAATTCAGCAATTTCTTCAGGCAAATTTTTGATTATTTTGTGGTTTTCTTTTTCCAACTTCTCAAATCCATGAACCTTATTTGCCATCCATATTCTGTATTCTATTCCTGATATTTCAGCATTTTTAAAAAATTAATGTTATTTTCTGCTGTATCTCTCTTGTTATTTCTCAGAGGAGTTGATCTGCTCTAATTTTTTATGTTGCCTGAATTCTTCTGCTTGCTATTCCCCTGGCATATTTACAGCTTTAAAAATAATTATCCCTTTTTCAGTTGAAATATTAGGTTATCCCTGAGTACATATTGAGAGATAATCTAATTTGGAACACATAGTGAGCCCTGTTCAGACCTACTTGGCAATAAAACTTATGGGATGAGGGAGCAAGATGGCAGCCAAGTAACAGCTTCCTTGCATCTGGGCACCGTGAGTCTGAGGATATAGGACTCCAGTCATCTCCGGCTGGTGGGATCTGCCTATCATCACCCCTGAGAGGATACAGGGAGTCAGCGAGAGACTTCTGGACCCCAAGAGGAAGACTAAAACAGTGGAAAACCGTCCACAGGCATGAGAACTTAAAGAGCAAGAGGAAATGAAAGGAAAATTAGGGCAAGGAAACAGATAAGAGAAATCACTCATTAGGAAGAATCAGCAGAAAACTCCAGGCAACATGAAGAACCAGTCCAGAACAACCCCGCCAAGGGACCAGGAGGTAGCTACTGCAGAGGATTCCACCTATACAGATATGTTAGAAATGACAGAAAGGGAATTTAGAATACACATGTTGAAAACAATGAAAGAAATGATGGAAACAATGAAGGAAACTGCTAATAAAGTGGAAAATAACCAAAAGGAAATCCAAAAACAATCAAATCAGAGATGAACGATATGAAGAATATAAAAAGCATATAGCAGAGCTGAAGGAAATGAAACAGTCAATTAGGGAACTTAAAGATGCAATGGAAAGTATCAGCAACAGGGTAGACCATGCAGAAGAAAGAATTTTAGAGGTAGAAGACAAAGTTTTTGAGATAACTCAGATAGTAAAAGAGGCAGAAAAGAAGAGAGAGAAAGCAGAACGTTCACTGTCAGAATTATGGGACTTTATGAAGCGTTCCAACATACGAGTTATAGGAATTCCAGAAGGGGAAGAAGAATGCCCCAGAGGAATGGAAGCCATACTAGAGAATATTATAAAAGAAAATTTCCCAAATATCACCAAAGATTCTGACACACTGCTTTCAGAGGGATATCGGACCCCAGGTCGCCTCAACTCTAACCGAGCTTCTCCAAGACACATTGTGAAGAACCTGTCCAAAATCAAGACAAAAGAAAAGATTCTGCAAGCTGCCAGGAGTAAGCGCCAGTTGACCTACAAGGGCAAATCCATCAGAGTGACTGCAGACTTCTCTAATGAAACTTTTCAAGCAAGAAGACAATGGTCATCTACCTTTAACCTACTTAAACAGAAAAATTTCCAGCCCAGAATTCTGTACCCTGCTAAGCTAAGCTTCAAAATTGACGGAGAAATCAAATCATTTACGGATATACAAACATTGAGGAAATTCGCCACAACAAGACCAGCTCTACAGGAAATACTTCAACCTGTTCTGCACACTGACCACCACAATGGATCAGCAGCAAAGTAAGAACTCAGAAATTAAGGGACAAAACCAAACCTCCACACTGATGCAAAAGACAAAACTAATCAATGGACTCTCACAAAATAAGACGAATAGAATACTACCACACTTATCAGTTATCTCTATAAATGTTAATGGCTTGAATTCCCCACTGAAGAGACATAGATTTGTTGACTGGATTAAAAAACACAAGCCATCCATTTGCTGTCTGCAAGAAAAACACCTGGCTTCAAAAGACAAATTAAAGCTCCGAGTCAAGGGTTGGAAGACAATTTTTCAGGCAAATGGAATTCAGAAGAAAAGAGGAGTTGCAATCTTATTTTCAGATACATGTAGATTTAAAGCAACTAAATTCAAAAAAGACAAAGATGGTCACTTTACATTGGTCAAGGAAAAAATACAACAAGAAGACATTTCAATTCTAAATATCTATGCACCCAATTTAAATGCTCCCAGATTCTTGAAACAGACCTTACTCAGTCTGAGCAATATGATATCTGATAATACCATGATAACAGGGGACCTTAACACTCCTCTTAAAGAGCTGGACAGATCCTCTAAACAGAAATTAAACAAGGATATAAGAGACTTAAATGAGACTCTAGAAAAACTGTGCTTGATAGACGCATATAGAACACGCCACCCCAAAGATAAAGAATATAAATTCTTCTCATCACCCCATGGAACATTCTCCAAAATTGATCATATCCTGGGACACAAAACAAATATCAACAGAATCAAAAGAATTGAAATTTTACCTTGTATCTTCTCAGACCATAAGGCAATAAAGGTGGAACTCAACTCTAACAAAAATGCTCGACCCCACCAAAAGGCATGGAAACTAAACAATCTTCTGTTGAATAACAGATGGGTGAAGGAAGAAATAAAACAGGAAATCATTAACTTCCTTGAACATAATAACAATGAAGACACAAGCTACCAAAACCTGTAGGATACTGCAAAAGCAGTTTTGAGAGGAAAATTCATTGCTTTAGATGCCTACATTCGAAAAACAAAAAGAGAGCACATCAAAAATCTCACAAGAGATCTTATGGAATTGGAAAAAGAAGAACAATCTAAACCTAAACTCAGTAGAAGAAAAGAAATATCCAAAATCAAATCAGAGATCAATGAAATTGAAAACAAAAGAATCATTCAGAAAATTAATGAAACAAGGAGTTGGTTTTTTGAAAAAATAAATAAAATAGATAAACCATTGGTCAGACTAACGAGGAATAGAAAAGTAAAATCTCTAGTAACCTCAATCAGAAATGATAAAGTGGAAATAACAACTGATCCCACAGAGATACAAGAGATCATCTCTGAATACTACCAGAAACTCTATGCCCAGAAATTTGACAATGTGAAAGAAATGGATCAATATTTGGAATCACACCCTCTCCCTAGACTCAGCCAGGAAGAAATAGAGCTCCTGAACAGACCAATTTGAAGCACTGAGATCAAAGAAACAATAAAAAATCTTCCAACCAAAAAATGCCCTGGTCTAGATGGCTTCACTCCAGAATTCTATCAAACCTTCAAGGAAGAGCTTATTCCTGTAGTGCAGAAATTCTTCCAAAAAATTGAGGAAGAAGGAATCTTCCCCAACACATTCTATGAAGCAAACATCACCCTGATATCAAAACCAGGAAAAGACCCAAACAAAAAGGAGAACTTCAGACCAATCTCACTCATGAACAAGGATGCAAAAATTCTCAACAAAATCCTAGCCAATAGATTACAGCTTATCATCAAAAAAGTCATTCATCATGATCAAGTACGCTTCATCCCAGGGATGCAAGGCTGGTTTAACATACGCAAGTCTATAAACGTTATCCACCATATTAACAGAGGCAAAAATAAAGATCACATGATCCTCTCAATAGATGCAGAAAAAGCATTTGATAAAATCCAGCATCCTTTTCTAATCAGAACACTGCAGAGTATAGGCATAGGTGGCACATTTCTAAAACTGATTGAAGCTATCTATGACAAACCGACAGCCAATATTTTACTGAATGGAGTAAAACTGAAAGCTTTTCCTCTTAGAACTGGAACCAGACAAGGTTGTCCTCTGTCACCTTTACTATTCAACGTAGTGCTGGAAGTTCTAGCCAATACAATTAGGCAAGACAAGGAAATAAAGGGAATCCAAATGGGAGCAGAGGAGGTCAAACTCTCCCTCTTTGCTGACGACATGATCTTATACTTAGAGAACCCCAAAGACTCAACCACAAGACTCCTAGAAGTCATCAAAAAATACAGTAATGTTTCAGGATATAAAATCAATGTCCACAAGTCAGTAGCCTTTGTGTACACCAATAACAGTCAAGATCAGAAGCTAATTAAGGACACAACTCCCTTCACCATAGTTTCAAAGAAAATGAAATACCTAGGAATATACCTAACAAAGGAGGTGAAGGACCTCTATAAAGAAAACTATGAAATCCTCAGAAAGGAAATAGCAGAGGATATTAACAAATGGAAGAACATACCATGCTCATGGATGGGAAGAATCAACATTGTTAAAATGTCTATACTTCCCAAAGCAATCTACCTATTCAATGCCATTCCTATCAAAATACCAACATCATACTTTCAAGATTTGGAAAAAACGATTCTGCGTTTTGTATGGAACCGGAAAAAAACCCGTATAGCTAAGGCAGTTCTCTGTAACAAAAATAAAGCTGGGGGCATCAGCATACCAGATTTTAGTCTGTACTACAAAGCCATAGTGCTCAAGACAGCATGGTACTGGCACAAAAACAGAGACATAGACACTTGGAATCAAATTGAAAACCAAGAAATGAAACTAACATCTTACAACCACCTAACCTTTGATAAACCAAACAAGAACATACCTTGGGGGAAAGACTCCCTATTCAATAAATGGTGTTGAGAGAACTGGATGTCTACATATAAAAGACTGAAACTGGACCCACACCTTTCCCCACTCACAAAAATTGATTCAAGATGGATAAAGGACTTATACTTAAGGCATGAAACACTAAAAATCCTCCAAGAAAGCATGGGAAAAACACTGGAAGATATTGGCCTGGGGAAAGACTTCATGAAGAAGACTGCCATGGCAATTGCAACAACAACAAAAATAAACAAATGGGACTTCATTAAACTGAAAAGCTTCTGTACAGCTAAGGACACAATAACCAAAGCAAAGAGACAACCTACACAATGGGAAAGGATATTTGCATATTTTCAATCAGACAAAAGCTTGATAACTAGGATCTATAGAGAACTCAAATTAATCCACATGAAAAAAGCCAACAATCCCTTATATCAATGGGCAAGAGAGATGAATAGAACTTTCTCTAAAGACGACAGACGAATGGCTAACAAACACATGAAAAAATGTTCATCTCCTCTATATATTAGAGAAATGCAAATAAAAACAACCCTGAGATATCATCTAACACCAGTGAGAATGGCCCACATTACAAAATCTCAAAACTGCAGATGCTGGCGTGGATGTGGAGAGAAGGGAACACTTTTACACTGCTGGTGGGACTGCAAACTTGTACAACCTTTCTGGAAGGAAGTATGGAGAAACCTCAAAGCACTCAATCTAGACCTCCCATTCGATCCTGCAATCCCATTACTGGGCATCTACCCAGAAGGAAAGAAATCCTTTTATCATAAGGACACTTGTACTAGACTGTTTATTGCAGCTCAATTTACAATCGCCAAAATGTGGAAACAGCCTAAATGCCCACCAACCCAGGAATGGATTAACAAGCTGTGGTATATGTATACCATGGAATACTATTCAGCCATTAAAAAAAATGGAGACTTTACATCCTTTGTATTAACCTGGATGGATGTGGAAGACATTATTCTTAGTAAAGCATCACAAGAATGGAGAAGCATGAATCCTATGTACTCAATTTTGATATGAGGACAATTAATGACAATTATGGTTATGGGGGGGAAACAGAAAGAGGGAAGGAGGGAGGGGGTGGGGCCTTGTTGTTTGTCACACTTTATGGGGGCAAGACATGATTGCAAGAGGGACTTTACCTAACAATTGCAATCAGTGTAACCTGGCTTATTGTACCCTCAATGAATCCCCAACAATAAAAGAAAATAAAGAAAACCTTAGAAACTAGGATAGAAAGGAATTTTCCCAATTTGATTAAATGTATTTATAAAAACCTCACAACTTAACATCAAAAAAAAAAAAAAACTTATGGGATGAGACCAGATACGGAGGCCCCAGGAAATGAAGTTAACCAGCCCTATTGCCAGGTCCTTTGTTCCATGCTCACTCCTGGAACGCCTGCTGTGGGGCCTCCTGATTGGGGGTCTCCCATCCTCTTTTGCACCAGGCACCTCTAGTCTAGTTGCTCCATAACTGATCTTTTTTGTTTTTCTTCCTCTTTCTCACTCTTGCAGTTTGGGTCAGTGTGGATCATGTACACATTGATTTCTTCTCTTCACGTTCGACTCCCAAATTTCAAATTCTCTGAGTTCATGTCAGTCGAAATCTTCTAGTGTATAGTAGAGTCTTTCAAATGGTACTTCTAGTCAGCTATCTTACCTAAACATCTCCAGATTCATTTTTATTTCTTAGAATTGCATTGGTCATTCAGTATTTTCTCTGGTTCCATATGAAAAGAATTTCTATTTTTTCAAGTTCTTCAAGGTATTGTATTAGTGCTTTGATCGAGATTTACTATATCTGTAGATCACTTTGGGTAGTATGAGTATTTAAAAGATGTTGATTCTTCCCTGCCATGAGTATGGTATATTCTTCCATTTGTTAACATCTTCTGCTATTTCTTTTCTCAGGTTTGCATAGTTCTCTCTGTAGAGATCCTTCACATCCTTTGTTAGGTATATTCCCAGGTATTTAATTTTCTTTGAAGCTACTGTGAAGGGTATTGTGTCTTTGATTTGATTCTCAGCTTGACTGTTATTGCCATATATAAAGGCTACTGATTTGTGGACCTTTATTTTATATCCTAAGATGTTACTGTATTTCTTGATCACTTCCAGCAGCCTTGTGGTAGAGTCTCTGGGTTTTTCTAAGCATAGGATTATATCACCAGGAAAGAGCAAGGATTTCACCTCCTTCAAAGTTTCTCCTTCTGGACGGGAGCATCTGTTTATAGCTATCTCTAGTTGGCCATCTAGCCAGAGTCAACATGCTACTTTTTCAAGTTCTTCAAATATGACATCAGTACTTTTTTGGGGATTGCATTAAATCTGTAGATGGCTTTACATAGATATGAACATTTTAACAATATTTATTCTTCCTGTCTATGAGCATGGTATGTTTTTCCATTGGTTAATGTAGGATAATATTTAGAAATAAACATATCCTACATCAAGCATACAAAGTAAATTCAGTGTGAGTTTAAAATGACTTGCTTTTCTTCCAGAAGTTTAAGGGACCTGGGCCTCCCTGGTTACACACAGAGTTGGCTTCCCTGGAGTTAATTCCATAAGTCATTTCTCTGAAGCTGTACACCCTGTGAAGCCTGAGATCAAAGGGCATGCCACCCTTCCTCAGTGATACAGGCCAGAGGGTTAACGTATGTTAACAACATATTGTCAGAGGTCTATAGGTACTCTGCCCTGAGGGAAAGACACAGTCATTACTTCATACTGAGTAAACTGAGTGAATGTTTGAAAATATTCTTCCATTAACTCTGTTCCCCTGTGGCTACTTTCTTCTTTGTGATCTTTATTTAGATACCTGCTCAGAAATTAGTCAGTGTTTAGAAGAAGAGATTTACTACAAAGGTGATTGTATTGATATGATAACAAAATATTTCCTTTCAAGTTTATTTCAGATAGGTAAAATAAAATAATGATGGAACTAACAGATGATAGATTAAGTGTGTATGCAACTAAAAAAGTATAAAATCAAAACCCTAAATAAAGCTTTTTGCTATACACCATCACATCTCATGTAGTCTGTTTCTTGACTTAATAATTACAGGAGCAAGTTTACACCCACGGCAAAGCTGCTGTTCGTTCACATCTCTGGTCACCCAACAGTTAAGATCTTCTATTTCTTTTCTCAGAGTTTTGTAGTTTTCTCTATAAATATTCTTCATGTCCTTTGTTAGGTATATTTCTAGGCATTTCATTTTCTCAGAAACTGTTGTGAAGGGTATTGTGTCTTTGGTTTGAGCCTCAGCTTGACACATTATACCCAATTACTTTAAAACAGAATTCTTGGTAGTTTCCCTTTGTTGGGGTGAATTAAATGCAGGCAATCCCTGAGTTACAAACATCTGTTTTCTGTACAATTTAAAATTACTAATGGAGTCTTTACAGGTAATGGGTAAATATAGCTATTCTAACTGACATACACATTCAACTTAAGAGCAAATGTAAAGAACCTATCTTGTTCATAACCTGTGGACTTCTTGTATTACTAAATTGAAAACGTTCTTTTTATTACTTACCAATATCCTTCTATGCAAACTTTACATTCTCTCAATGTCACCTTGAGTTAAACAACAAAGAGCAACTGTCACAAAAGACTTTACATCTTTTGTATTAACCTGGATGGAGGTGGAACAAATTCTTCTTAGTAAAGTATTACAAGAATGGAGAAGCAAGAATCTAATGTACTCAATTCTAATATGAAGGCAATAGATAATTTAATACAGCAGGGGTAGGGGAATGAGGTATCAGGGAGTGCGGAGGAGAGAGGGGGATGGGGGTTATAGTATATGGCACACCTCTTAGAGGCAGGACACAATTACAAGAGAGATTTAACCTTACAACTGCAATCAGTGTAACCTAATTCTTTGTACCCTTAATGAATCCCAAACAATAAAATAAGAAAAAAGAAGATGAGAAGTAAAATTCATGCTAATAGTTTAAATTTTTAATTATCTTTACTTATAAAAACAATAATTAGCAAGTGGAAAATGCCATGAAGAGAGAGTAAGAGAGATAGAGATGAGAGAGAGAGAGAGAGAGAGAGAAGTATGTAAGAAAAAGAGCATGTGAATACACAAAAGAATAAAAACATTATTTTAATACTTTTATTTTTTATTTTTTTGTGTGTATTCTTACTTTATTTTTTTTATTAAATCATAACTGTATACATTGATATGATCATGGGGCATCATACACTCGCTTCATAGACCATTTGACACATTTTTATCACAGTGGTTAACATAGCCTTTCCGGTGTTATCTCAATTACTGTGCCAAAACCTTTACATTCTACATTTACCAAGTTTCGCAAATACCCCTGTAAGATGCACCACAGGTGTGATCCTACCGATCGCCCTCCCTCTACCCACCTCCCCCCTTTCCCACTTCCCCTTACTGTTAGGTTGTAACTGGGTTATAGCTTTCATGTGAGAGCCCCAAATTAGTTTCATAGTAGGGCTGAGTACATTGGGTACTTTTTCTTCCATTCTTGAGATACTTTACTAAGAAGAATATGTTCCAGCTCCATCCATGTAAACATGAAAGAGGTAAAGTCTCCATCTTTCTTTAAGGCTGCATAGTATTCCATGGTATACATATACCACAATTTATTTATTTATTTTTTTTTTTTTTTTTTTTTTTTTTTTGTATGAGACATGAGGTGTAGATCAAGGTTCATTTTGTGGGGCATAAAGATGTTCAACTATTTCATCACTATATGTTGAAAAACTTGTAATAAGATTGAAAAAGAAAAATCTCAAGTAGATGCAAATTACCAGTAAAAAAAAAAAATGAAAAGGGAGATATCACTACAGGTCCCACAGACATTAAATAAATATTTATGCACATAAATTTATATCTTAGATAAAATGGCTGAATTCTTTTTTTTTTTTTTTTTTTTTTAATTTTTTTATTAAATCATAAGTGTATACAATGATATGATTATGGGGCATCATACACTCACTTCATAAACCATTTGACACATTTTTATCCCAGTGGTTAACATAGCCTTTCCGGCGTTATCTCAGTTACTGTGCCAAAACATTTATATTCTACATTTACCAAGTTTCGCAAATACCCCTGTAATATGCACCACAGGTGTGATCCCACCGATTCCCCTCCCTCTACCCACCCCCCCCTTTCCCACTTCCCCCTATTGTTAAGTTGTAGCTGGGTTATAGCTTTCATGTGAGAGTCCCAAATTAGTTTCATAGTAGGGCTGTGTACATTGGATATTTTTTCTTCCATTCTTGGGATACTTTACTAAGAAGAATATGTTCCAGCTCCATCCATGTAAACATGAAAGAGGTAAAGTCTCCATCTTTCTTTAAGGCTGCATAGTATTCCATGGTATACATATACCACAATTTATTAATCCATTCGTGGATCGATGGGCACTTCGGCTTTTTCCATGACTTAGCAATTATGAATTGGGCTGCAATAAACATTCTGGTACAAATATCTTTGTTATGTTGTGATTTTTGGTCTTCTGGGTATATGCCCAGCAGAGGAATTACAGGATTGAATGGCAGATCTATTTTTAGATCTCTGAGTGTTCTCCATATATCCCTCCAAAAGGAATGTATTAATTTGCATTCCCACCAGCAGTGCAGAAGTGTTCCCTTTTCTCCGCATCCACGCCAACATCTCTGGTCTTGAGATTTTGTGATATAGGCTAGTCTCATTGGAGTTAGATGATATCTCAAAGTAGTTTTGATTTGCATTTCTCTGATGATTAAAGATGATGAGCATTTTTTCATATGTCTGAAGGCCGTGCGCCTGTCTTCTTCAGAGAAGTTTCTCTTCAAATCCCTTGCCCAGCCTGCGATGGGATCCCTTGTTTTTTTCTTGCTGATGCGTTTGAGTTCTCTGTGGATTCTGGTTATTAAACCTTTGTCAGAGTTATACCCTGCAAATATCTTCTCCCATTCTGAGGGCTGTCTGCTTGCTCTGCTTACTGTGTTCTTAGCTGTGCAGAAGCTTTTTAGTTTGATCAAGTCCCAGTAGTGTATTTTTGAAGCTGCTTCAATTGCCCGGGGGGTTCTCCTCATGAAATACTCACCCAGACCAATTTCTTCAAGGGTTTTCCCTGCATTCTCCTCTAGTATTTTTATAGTTTCATGTCTTAAGTTTAAATCTTTAATCCAATGAGAGTCTATCTTAGTTAATGGTGAAAGGTGTGGGTCTAATTTCAGTCTTCTGCAGGTTGCCAGCCAGTTCACCCAGCACCATTTGTTAAATAGGGAATCTTTTCCCCACTGAATGTTTTTAATTGGCTTGTCAAAAATCAAATAGCGGTAAGTAGCTGGATTCATCTCTTGGTTCTCTATTCTATTCCAGATATCTACTTCTCTGTTTTTGTGCCAATACCATGCTGTTTTGATCACTATCGATTTGTAGTAAAGTCTGAGGTCTGGTAGTGTGATTCCTCCTGTTTTGTTTTTATTTCTGAGTAATGTCTTGGCTATTCGAGGTTTTTTCTGATTCCATATAAAACGAAGTAATGTTTTTTCAAGATCTTTAAAATATGACAGTGGAGCTTTAATAGGGAGTGCGTTGAAAGTATATATTGCTTTGGGTAGTATGGACATTTTGATAATGTTGATTCTTCCTAGCCATGAGCATGGTATGTTTTTCCATTTGTTAACATTTTCAGCTATTTCTTTTCTTAGAGTTTCATAGTTCTCTTTATAGAGATCTTTCACGTCTTTTGTTAGGTAAATTCCCAAATATTTCATCTTCTTTGGCACTACTGTGAATGGGATAGAGTCCTTAACTGCTTTTTCAATTTGACTGTTGTTGGTGTATATAAAGGCTACCGATTTATGAATGTTGATTTTGTAACCTGAGACGCTGCTGTATTCCTTGATCACTTCTAGGAGTTTTGTAGTAGAGTCCCTAGTGTTTTCCAGATACACAATCATATCATCTGCAAAGAGCGAGAGTTTGATCTCTTCTGACCCTATATGGATACCCTTGATCGCCTTTTCTTCCCTAATTGCGGTGGCTAAAACTTCCATTACAATGTTGAAAAGCAATGGAGACAATGGGCAGCCTTGTCTGGTTCCTGATCTGAGTGGAAATGATTCCAATTTAACTCCATTCAATATGATATTGGCTGTGGGTTTGCTGTAGATAGCCTCTATCAGTTTAAGAAAAGTCCCTTCTAGACCAATTTTCTTGAGTGTTCTGATCATGAAGGGATGCTGGATATTATCAAAAGCTTTTTCTGCATCAATTGAGAGAATCATATGGTCTTTGTTTTTTAATTTGTTTATGTGCTGAATTACATTTATAGATTTACGTATATTGAACCAGCCTTGAGACCCTGGGATAAAACCAACTTGGTCATGATGTATAATTTGTTTGATGTGTTGCTGGATTCTGTTTGTTAGGATCTTGTTGAATATTTTTGCATCTATATTCATTAGTGATATTGGTCTATAATTTTCTTTTCTTGTTGGGTCTTTTCCTGGTTTGGGGATCAGGGTGATATTTGCTTCATAGAACGTGTTGGGTAGTCTTCCTTCTTTTTCTACATTTTGGAACAGGTTGAGTAATATAGGTACTAATTCCTCTTTAAAGGTTTGGTAGAATTCTGACGTGAAACCATCTGGTCCCGGGCTTTTCTTTTTAGGGAGGTTTTGTATAGTTGATGCTATTTCTGAACTTGATATGGGTCTGTTCAACATTTCCACTTGATTCTGGTTAAGTCTTGGAAGGTGGCGTGCTTCCAAGTATCGGTCTATTTCCTTCAGATTTTCATATTTCTGAGAATAAAGTTTCTTGTAATATTCATTAAGGATTTTTTGGATTTCTGATGAGTCTGTGGTTATTTTGTCTTTGTTGTTTCTGATTGATGATATTAGAGATTTTACTCTTTTTTTCCTGATTAGGTTGGCCAGAGGTTTATCTATTTTATTGACCTTTTCAAAAAACCAGCTTTTTGATTTATTGATCTGTTGTATTATTCTTTTGTTTTCAATTTCATTTAATTCTGCTCTAATTTTGGTTATTTCTTTTCTTCTACTGGGTTTGGGGTTGGAATGTTCTTCCTTTTCCAGTTGCGTGAGATGTCCCATTAAGTTGTTAACTTCCTCTCTTTCCGTTCTCTTGAGGAAGGCTTGCAGTGCTATAAATTTCCCTCTTAGAACTGCCTTTGCGGTGTCCCAGAGGTTCTGATAGCTTGTGTCTTCATTGTCATTTTGTTCCAAAAAATTGGTGATTTCTTTCTTAATCTCATCTCTGACCCAGCTATCATTCAGCATAAGGTTATTTAACTTCCATGTTTTTGTATGGGTATGCAGATTCCTGTTGTTACTCAATTCAAGTTTTATTCCATGATGGTCCGAGAAGATGCACGGAATAATTTCTATTCCTTTAAATTTACTGAGGTTAGACTTGTGACCTAAAATGTGATCAATTTTGGAGTAAGTTCCGTGGGCTGATGAGAAGTATGTGTATTCAGTTTTGTTGGGATGAAATGTTCTGTAGATGTCTGCTAAATCTAAATATTGGATGGTTAGGTTTAAATCTAAGATTTCTTTGCTCAGCTTCTTTCTGGAGGATCGATCCAACACTGCCAAGGGAGTGTTGAAATCTCCAACGATTATGGAGCTGGAGGAAATCAAGTTACTCATGTCTGTTAGAGTTTCTCTTATAAATTGAGGTGCATTCTGGTTGGGTGCATAGATATTAATAATTGAGATCTCGTCATATTGAGTATTACCCTTAACAAATATGAAGTGACCATTCTTGTCCTTCCTTACTTTTGATGGTTTAAAGCCTACTGTATCTGCAAATAAAATTGCAACACCTGCTTTTTTCTGATTACCATTTGCCTGAAATATGGATGACCATCCTTTCACCCTGAGTCTGTATTTGTCTTTTAAGTTGAGATGTGACTCTTGTATGCAACAAATATCTGGCTTAAGTTTTTGTATCCAGTCAGCTAACCTATGCCTCTTTAGAGGACAGTTTAAGCCATTCACATTGATGGAGAGTAAGGATAAGTCTGGTGGAATTTTGGGTATCGAGTTTTTCAAAGGTCCAATGGACATTTTTAATCCTTTCGCCAGTGTGGAAGTTGGAGTTTGATCCGAAGTTTCTGAGTGAGTTTACTTTTGTGGTATAGGATTGGGTTGGTCATTGTGGAGGATAGGTCTGAGAACATCCTGAAGAGCTGGTTTACTTATGGCAAATTTTTTCAACATATGAATGTCATTGAAGTATTTAATTTCTCCATCATAGATGAAACTCAGTTTAGCTGGATACAAGATCCTGGGTTGAAAGTTTTTTTGCTTTAGGAGATTAAAAGTTGATGACCAGCCTCTTCTTGCTTGAAAAGTTTCAGCAGAGAGATCTGCAGTTATTCTAATATTCTTACCTTTGTACGTTATAGTTTTCTTTCGCCGGGCTGCTTTGAGAATCTTCTCTTTCATGTTAACTTTAGTGAAGCTAATTATGATATGTCTGGGAGATGGCTTTTTGGGGTTGAATCGTGCTGGGGTTCTGAAGCTGTCTGCTATCTGAATTTCAGATTCTCTAGGCATGTCTGGAAAATTTTCTTTCATAATTTCATGTAGAAGGGCCTCTGTGCCCTTGGCTGCCACGTCATCAGCCTCCGAAATTCCTATAACCCTTATGTTATGTTTTTTCGAATTATCTGAGAGCTCTCTGAGTGAGTGATCCGTTTTTGCTCTCCATTTCTCTTCCTCTTTGAGAGATTGGGAGCGTTCGAAGACTTTATCTTCAATGTCAGAAATCCTTTCTTCTGCTTGCTCCATTCTGTTACTGAGGGATTCTACTGTATTTTTCATATCTTTGAGGGCTGTAAGTTCTTGTTTCAGTGTGTCTAAGTCTTTGGTGGTTTTGTTTTTAAATTCGTTAAATTCTTGAGACAGTTTTTGAATTTCTCCACGAATTCCTAATTCCATTTTATTAATCTTGTCTGCAAACCAAATTCTGAATTCGACTTCTGACATCTCAGCCAGTTGTTTATGAATGGGATCTTCAATCACATCTGCTGTATCTTTTCTTGGGGGGGTTGATCTATTCTGGTTATTCATGTTACCAGAGTTTTTCCGCTGATTCCGCCCCATGGTTTACTCCCTTTGGTTTTTCCCCTGGGGTTTTATCGAGGGCCCGTACAGTGTTGTGGCCTGAGAAACTGGGGCCCTGTCTGGTGTGGTGGAGCAAAGTAGTTCAGTCTTGTTTTCAGCTGGTTTCTGTTCGATCCTATTGCAACTTCTACTCTGGCTTGAAGTCTCAGCTTTTGTTTGCGTCCTTGTGATCACAACTTGCCTCAGCGGTGTTGATGTGCGTTCTTCAGCCTTCTCTCTTGGTGAGGCTCAAGTCCACCAGGATACTTACTAAATTCCTGTCCCTTAACTCTCCTTCTGGACGGGAGCCTTTGTTGAAAGCTGGCTTCAGTCCGCCATCTTGTCTCTCCACTCCACAATTTATTAATCCATTCGTGGATCGATGGGCACCTGGGCTTCTTCCATGACTTAGCTATTATGAATTGGGCTGCAATAAACATTCTGGTACAAATATCTTTGTTATGTTGTGATTTTTGGTCTTCTGGGTATATGCCCAGCAGAGGAATTACAGGATTGAATGGCAGATCTATTTTTAGAACTCTGAGTGTTCTCCATATATCTTTCCAAAAGGAATGTATTAATTTGCATTCCCACCAGCAGTGCAGAAGTGTTCCCTTTTCTCCGCATCCACGCCAACATCTCTGGTCTTGAGATTTTGTGATATAGGCTAGTCTTATTGGAGTTAGATAATGTCTCAAAGTAGTTTTGATTTGCATTTCTCTGATGATTAAAGATGATGATCATTTTTTCATATGTCTGAAGGCCTTGCGCCTGTCTTCTTCAGAGAAGTTTCTCTTCAAATCCCTTGCCCAGCCTGCGATGGGATCCCTTGTTTTATTCTTGCTGATGCGTTTGAGTTCTCTGTGGATTCTGGTTATTAAACCTTTGTCAGAGATATACCCTGCAAATATCTTCTCCCATTCTGAGGGCTGTCTGCTTGCTTTGCTTACTGTGTTCTTAGCTGTGCAGAAGCTTTTTAGTTTGATCAAGTCCCAATAGTGTATTTTTGAAGCTGCTTCAATTGCCCGGGGGGTTCTCCTCATGAAATACTCACCCAGACCAATTTCTTCAAGGGTTTTCCCTGCATTCTCCTCTAGTATTTTTATAATTTCATGTCTTAAGTTTAAATCTTTAATCCAATGAGAGTCTATATTAGTTAATGGTGAAAGGTGTGGGTCCAATTTCAGTCTTCTGCAGGTTGCCAGCCAGTTCACCCAGCACCATTTGTTAAATAGGGAATCTTTTCCCCACTGAATGTTTTTAATTGGCTTGTCAAAAATCAAATAGCGGTAAGTAGCTGGATTCATCTCTTGGTTCTCTATTCTGTTCCAGATATCTACTTCTCTGTTTTTGTGCCAATACCATGATGTTTTGATCACTATCGATTTGTAGTAAAATCTGAGGTCTGGTAGTGTGATTCCTCCTGTTTTGTTTTTATTTCTGAGTAATGTCTTGGCTATTTGAGGTTTTTTCTGATTCCATATAAAACGAAGTAATGTTTTTTCAAGATCTTCAAAATATGACAGTGGAGCTTTAATAGGGAGTGCATTGAAATTATATATTGCTTTGGGTAGTATGGACATTTTGATATTGTTGATTCTTCCTAGCCATGAGCATGGTATGTTTTTCCATTTGTTAACATTTTCAGCTATTTCTTTTCTTAGAATAACTTTATCCCTGATTTTTTGAGTGAGAGACCTCACATTTTCATTTTGGATTGTGCCCTACAGGTTATATAGCTGACTGTGGCTATATGTTTGAAAGTTTTTCATGACACAATTTGGAGACGTCTTAACTGTTCTTTAAATCCTAACACAAACTGCTGTGAAACTTTGTCTTGGCATTTTATGTTAAACCACAGTAATTTGTAAGTTCTTTGGTATCTAGTGAAAAGGTCAACTCAGTTATAACCTGGCTGTGTAATCCTAAGAATGCTTTTTCTCTTCCTGGGTTTGTGTCTTTACTTGTACATTGAAGAGGTTGGAATAGACGGTCCTTTGTTAAGGTCCTTCAAACTGGGAGACCATGATTCACTCATTTATACCATTTAACTGTAATGAGTATAGGCCATGTCCCCTTGTGGGTGTGATATTTTGAAAAATGAGCTGCCTTATTTATTTCTAGTCTTCATATACTTTGCAACAGTAGGCACACAATAACTGTTGTCTGGATAAATAAATGAATAAGTAAGTGAATGATGTGGATATTATTTGTATTTCACTTCACAGTGGCTTTAGAAACAACCATTTGCTCATTTTTCATTGTAGGAAAGTTTGTGCCAAGCCTATGCAATAGGAAGTCTACTTGTAGAAACATAATAGAAGGGAACACTAATACATGTGCTGTTCTGATACATCAACTATCCTCTTTGGGAAACTCTCCTCCCCTGCTTAAAAATGATTTTTCACTTGGCCACCCTCCTGCATTTCTGAGGCTCTTGGGGACTTGTATCTTCTACAATCAGGGGGCGTTAAGTCCACCTTGCCTCACCAAGGCTCAATAGTGTGTGCACAGCTTAGAGGCCCATAAAGTAATTTTGAAAATGGCCAATGTGCCTCATGTGGGTTCAAGGCTCAGCTCCACAAGAGGCTTTTAAAATTTCCCATCTATACTAGAGACTTTTGTTTCCCATTCCAACTGTGAAGGGGTGAAATGAGGAGTATGGCTTTGCAAAGTCCAACATATTGAGGCAATGAGCCACAAATACCAACAGAATGTAGCCTGAGGATTTGGAAGACCTGGGATGTCCATCTCCATGCCACTGACTAGCACACATTTGTCACACTATAAAATAGGCTACCTCCACTCCCTCGAGACCCCACTGTCTAGTCCCACTTTCCACTTTCACAACCTCTACTTGCTACTTCTCAATGAAGCAGGCAGAATTTTTCCAGCTAGGCTCAGTATTGGTTTCCCTGAATACCCTTAAAAAGTTCAGATTTTTTTTTATTAAATCATAGCTGTGTACACTAATGCAATCATGGGGTACAATGTGCTGGTTTTATATACAATTTGAAATATTTTCATAAAATGAGTTAACATAGCCTTCACGGCATTTTTTAGTTATTGTGTTAAGACATTTATATTTAGTAAATTTCACATGTACCCTTGTAAAATGCATCATAGGTGTGGTCCCACCAATTACCCCCCTCCACCCATCATCCCCCCTCCCTTCCCCTCCCTCTCCCCTTTCCCCATATTCTTGTGCTACGGTTAGGTTATAGCTTTCATATGAAAGCTATAAATTGGTTTCATATTAGGGCTGAGTACATTGGATACTTTTTTTTTCCATTCTTGAGATACTTTGCTAAGAAGAATATGTTCCAGCTCCATCCATGCAAACATGAAAGAGGAAAAGTCTCCATCTTTTTTAAGGCTGCATAATATTCCATGGTGTATATATACCACAATTTATTAAGCCATTCGTGCATCGATGGGCACTTGGGCTTCTTCCATGATTTAGCAATTATTATTTGGGCTGCAATAAACATTCTGGTACAAACAGCTTTGTTATAATGTGATTTTTTGTCTTCTGGATATATGCCTAGTAGAGGAATTGTAGTATCAAAAGGTAGGTCGATTTTTAAATCCATAAGTGTTCTCAAAACATTTTTCTGAAAGGAATGTATTAGTTTGCATTCCCACCAGCAGTGTAGAAGTGTTCCATTTTCTCCACATCCACGCCAATATCTCTGGTTTGGGGATTTTGTGATGTGGGCTAATCTTATTGAAGTTAGATGATATCTCAAAGTAGTTTTGATTTGCATTTCTCTGATGATTAAGGATGCTGAAAAAAAGTTCATATTTGAATCAACAGATCTGTCTGAGCAGGAGGTGGGTCACATATATCATTGAACACCCATCTTCTCAGAAGGTCAGGGCCTTGGCATGCTTGGGTGTTGATGTCTTTATGGATGGAAAATGTTGGTTTTGCATTTTATCAGTAACCCCCACAGAGGTTATAATGAGATGTAGAGACCTAATCATTTGGAAAATGCTTGATTGGAGCCAGCTTTAGTCTCACTTGTATTTTGGAAAAGGGAAGCTAATGACTCATACTACAGAGATCCCAACCCCTCCACAGTCTTCTTTGACAAAGTGTGGGGGAGACCAAATGGGCAATATCAACAGAGTTAGATGATGGGGAAGGTAATTCAAAGAAGTTATTGAACAAAAGATCAGAAGCAGTAGTGTAAATAGCAGGGGGTTGTAAATCAACAGACCAAGGCTCTGATTCTGCATCTGTTATACTCTTCACTTGCTCATTGGGTGTATTTTTGGGCAAATTACTTTCTCAGGGTCTCAGTTCCCTCACATATCAAATGAAGGGCTGATCCTGAATGGTCCATAAGTGTCTTCCAAGTTCTCATCTGTAACATTTGGGAGGGTACTTTCCCTTCTTTGGTGGGGTTAATAACATAGGCCTGGAGCCCAACTTCCTGGGTTTATGTCTGGGAGTTAACCATTTCCTGGTTGTATGACCTTAAGCTAACTATTTAAGTCTCTGTGCTTCATTACCTCATCTGTAAAATGATAATTATAGCAGTATTTGTCACATAGCATTATTATAAGGATTCTTTTAATTTATATTCAGCATTTAGAATATTTCCTGATGCATGTTAAGTGCTAATAAATGTTAGATACAATTATTATTAAATGCCCCCTTCCCTAGGATAGCCTGAGGAAGCCAAGGTATATTTAAGTCTCTGGCTTTTCCTTCGTCTTTGAGCGAAGAGATGACCTAGTGTTTGTTTTGCTAAGCCGCTTTAGACACATACCACACCTAACTTTGGGGAAGGTCACCTCTTTCTCCTCCATTGTATGACATCCGGGGGTGGCTAAATCTGGGTCCTCAATATAGATGCCTTTAGAAAACAGTTCAACAGGATTTGGTCTTGCCATTCCAATTTCAAAGGTTCCATTCATCTTTCCAAATTTGCTTCTCTAACCTTTAGCTTTTTCCTTTTCCCAGCTGAGATGGTCCATTTTGGGGTGGAGATGAGACAATCAGGGCAGAAAAGAGGATAGGTCCTCTCTAATCTCTGGTTTGGGACATCTATGTGACCAGTTCATGTCCATGGCTCCCTCTTTTTTCCACTGACGTATCTGGTAAATTCAAACAAATAGTTAAAGAATTAATGGTGAATTAAATGATTAATCCTGCATCTACCATGTGAGCTTGAATTTGGATCATAGTAACATAGAATATTTTAGTCATAGAGTCCTTAGAGATGAACTGATCTGATTCCCTCCTTCTACAGTATATTGAAAAAACTGGGACCCAGAAAAGGGAAGGGATTTGCTAAAAATTATATAGCAGAATTGGAGGTAGAAGCTAGGTAATTTTCTTCATAGTTGTAGACCCCGTGCCTATATCAATTTGCCTCTGGGGCATTTTTAGAGCTACTATTTGTAAACCAAAGGAATGACTCTAAGAACACTGGAATGTAGATGGGTAAGAGAGGTCTTTTGGTTATCCTCAGAATCCCTGGTAGCCAGTTGACTACTCTTCCTTTAAACAGTTCCAGCCTTGCTAATGCTCAAAGAAGTCTAAGAGACCCAAAGTTTCAGAGCTTCATGTGCTCAACTGTACCATCATTAATGGGTGGGGACAGAAGGAGAGGCTTTACAGCTGGATTTCCAATGTGTCTCTAGGACCTGGGGAAGCTTGTCACTCTGGAGGAATATGCATGGCTGACAGCATATGCTTTGAGGTGCTTGGTCAAATAATCCAAAAACAATGAAGAAACATGAATCTAATTGGTTAAATATTGAATCAGGGGTCACTGGTTTGTTCAGCAGCCAGATAATGGGAGTGGCATAGAAAAGAGAGCAAAGCACAGTATTAGTCCCTGACCAACACGTGGTCAAGGTAGAACTTATCATACTACCCCTTCAAAATGCTCCTATTCTCAAATTTCTGATTTTATTTGATGGCATCATTATCCACATATCACCTACCCTAGAAACTGTGAAGTCATCCTTGAATCACCTCCTTCTTTTACCTGCTAGACCAAAATCCATCAGCAAGTCCTACTGATATTTATCTCCTAAATATAATGAAGTTTGTCCACTTTCTATTTCCATAGATTTAATCCAAAGCCCTATCATTTCATATCGAAATTAGTATGATAGTATTCTATATAATGTTCCTGTCTCCAATCTGGGTCCCATCTGCTTCATTCTCCACACTGCTAAAACAATCTTTTTAAAATAAATTTTGGATTAATACAAGGGCACAAATGTTTAGGTTGGATTGTTTTCATTTCTAAAGTAAATTTCAAGTAATAGCAGAGCCCTTCACCCAGAGGTGTGCTGAACACCCTCACATTGTGCATATTAGGTGAGATTATTCCAATTACTCTCTTTTTTGCCACCCTCACCTCTCCGTTCTTTCCACTCCCTCTCTCTATACTGTATTTGTGTTTTTCTTTCATATGAGCTTGTAGTTGTTTATATCTTGGTTTCGTATTAGTATTGAGTACATTGGATACTTTTATTATTTATTTTTATTTTTTTTATTGAATCATAGCTGTGTACATTGATATGATCATGGGGCATCATTCACTAGCTTCACAGACCGTTTACCAAGTTTCACATACAGCCTTGTAAGATGCACCGATGGTGTAATTCCACCAATCCCCTTCCCTCTACCCCCCTCCCCCCTCCCTCCCCTCCCTTTCCCCCTTCCCCCTATTCTTAGGTTTTAACTGGGTTATAGCTTTAATGTGAAAACCCTAAATTAGTCTCATAGTAGGGCTGAGTACATTGGGTACTTTCTCTTCCATTCTTGAGATACTTTACGAAGAAGAATATGTTCCAGCTCCATCCATGTAAACATGAAAGAAGTAAAGTCTCCATCTTTCTTTAAGGCAGCATAATATTCCATGGTGTACATATACCACAATTTATTAATCCATTCGTGGATCCATGGGCACCTGGGCTTCTTCCATGACTTAGAAATATGAATTGGGCTGCAATAAACATTCTGGTACAAATCTGTTTGTTATGATGTGATTTTTCGTCTTCTGGATATATGCCCAGTAGAGGAATTATAGGATTGAATGGCACATCTATTTTTAGATCTCTAAGTGTTCTCCATATCTCTTTCCAAAAGGAATGTATTAATTTGCATTCCCACCAGCATTGCAAAAGTGTTACCTTTTCTCCACATCCATGCCAACATCTCTGGTCTTGGGATTTTGTGATATAGGCTAGTCTCACTGGAGTTAGATGGTATCGCAAAGTAGTTTTGATTTGCATTTCTCTGATGATTAAAGATGATGAGCATTTTTTCATATGTCTGAAGACCTTGCGCCTGTCTTCTTCAGAGAAGTTTCTCTTCAAATCCCTTGCCCAGCCTGTGATAGGATCCCTTGTTCTATTCTTGCTAATGCTTTGAGTTCTCTGTGTATTCTGGTTATTAAACCTTTGTCGGAGACATAACCTGCAAATATCTTCTCCCATTCTGAGGGCTGTTTGCTTGCTTTACTTACTGTGTTCTTGGCTGTGCAGAAGCTTTTTAGTTTGATCAAGTCCCAGTAGTGTATTTTTGAAGCTGCTTCAAATGCCCGGGGGGTCCTCATAAAAAACTAGCCCATTCCAATTTCTTGAAGGGTTTTCCCTGCACTCTCCTCTAGTATTTTTATAGTTTCGTGTCTTAATTTTAAATCTTTGATCCAGTGAGAGTCTATCTTAGTTAATGGTGAAAGGTGTTGGTCCACTTTCAGTCTTTTACAGGTTGCCAGCCAGTTCACCCAGCACCATTTGTTAAATAGGGTACATTTTCCCCACTGAATGTTTTTAATTGGCTTGTCAAAGATTAAATAATGGTAAGTAGCTGGATTCATCTCTTGATTCTCTATTCTATTCCACACATCTACCTCTCTGTTTTTGTGCCAATACCATGCTGCTTTGATCACTATTGATTTGTAGTATAGTCTGAGGTCTGGTAGCGTAATTCCTCCTGCTTTGTTTTTATTTCTGATTAATGTCTTGGCTATTTGACTTTTTTTCTGATTCCACATAAAACGAAGTATTGTTTTTTCCAGATCTTTAAAGTATGACAGTGGAGCTTTAATAGGGATTGCATTGAAATTATATATTGCTTTGGGTAGTATAGACATTTTAACTATGTTGATTCTTCCCAGCCATGAGCATGGTATGTTTTTCCATTTGTTAATATTTTCAGCTATTTATTTTCTTAGAGTTTCATAGTTCTCTTTATAGAGATTTTTCACGTCCTTTGTTAGATAAATTGCCAAATATTTCATCTACTTTGGCACTACTGTGAATGGGATAGAGTCCTTAACTGTTTTTTCAACTTGATTGTTGTTGGTATATATAAAGGCTACCGATTTATGAATGTTGATTTTGTAACCTGAGACGCTGCTGTATTCCTTGATCACTTCTAGGAGTTTTGTATTAGAGTACCTAGTGTTTTCCAGATATACTATCATATCATTCCCGAAGAGTGAAAGTTTGATCTCTTCTGACCCTATATGGATACCCTTGATTGCCTGTTCTTCCCTAATTGTAGTGGCTAAAACTTCCATTACAAGGTTAAAAAGCAATGGAGACAATGGGCAGCCTTCTCTGGTTCCTGATGTGAGTGGAAATGATTCCAATTTAACTCCATTCAATATGATATTGGCTGTGGGTTTGCTGTAGATGGTCTCTATCAGTTTAAGAAATGTCCCTTCTACACCGATTATCTGAAGTGTTCTGATCATGAAGGGATGCTGGATATTATCAAAATTTTTTTCTGCATCGATTGAGAGAATCATATGGTCTTTGTTTTTTAATTTGTTTATGTGCTGGATTACATTTATAGATTTACGTATATTGAACCAGCCTTGAGATCCTGGGATAAAACCGACTTGGTCATGACGTATAATTTATGTGATATGTTGCTGGTTCTTTTGTTAAGATCTTTTTGAATATTTTTGCATCTATATTCATTAGTGATATTGGTCTATAATTTTCTTTTCTTGTTGGGTCTTTCCCTGGTTTATGGATCAGGGTGATGTTTGCTTCATAGAACGTGTTGGGTAGTCTTCCTTCTTTTTCTACCTTTTGGAACAGGTTCAGTAATATAGATACTAATTCCTCTTTAAAGGTTTGGTAGAATTCAGACGTGAAACCATCTGGTCCCGGGCTTCTCTTTTTAGGGAGGTTTTGTATGGTTGATTCTATTTCCGAACTTGATATGGGCCTGTTCAACATTTCCACTTGATTCTGGCTAAGTCTTGGAAGGTGACGTGCTTCCAAGTATTGGTCAATTTCCTTCAGATTTTCATATTTCTGAGAATAAATTTTCTTGTAATATTCATTAAGGATATTTTGGATTTCTAATGAGTCTGTTGTTATTTCGTCTTTGTTGTTTCTGATTGATGAGATTAGAGATTTTACTCTTTTTTTCCTGATTAGGTTGGCCAGAGGTTTATCTATTTTATTGACCTTTTCAAAAAACCAACTTTTTGATTTATTGATCTGTTGTATTATTCTTTTGTTTTCAATTTCATTTAATTCTGCTCTAATTTTGGTTATTTCTTTTCTTCTACTGGTTTTGGGGTTGGAATGTTCTTCCTTTTCCAGTTGCTTGACATGTCCCATTAAGTTGTTAACTTCCTCTCTTTCCGTTCTCTTGAGGAAGGCTTGCAGTGCTATAAATTTCCCTCTTAGAACTGCCTTTGCGGTGTCCCAGAGGTTCTGATAGTTTGTGTCTTCATTGTCGTTTTGTTCCAAAAAATTGGCGATTTCTTTCTTAATCTCATCTCTGACCCATCTATCATTCAGCATAAGGTTATTTAACTTCCATGTTTTTGTATGAGTATGCAGATTCCTGTTGTTGCTCAGCTCAAGGTTTATTCCATGGTGGTTCAAGAAGATGCATGGAATAATTTCTATTCCTTTAAATTTACTGAGGTTAGACGTGTGACCTAAGATGTGATCGATTTTGGAGTAAGTTCCATGGGCTGATAAGAAGTATGTGTATTCAGTTTTTGTTGGGATGAAATCTTCTGTAGATGTCTGCTAAATCCAAATGTTGGATGGTTAGGTTTAAATCTAAGATTTCTTTGCTCAGCTTCTTGTAGGAGGATCGATCCAACACTGCCAAAGGAGTCTTCAAATCTCCGACGATTATGGAGCTGGAGGAAATCAAGTTGCTCATGTCTGCTAGAGTTTCTCTTATAAATTGAGGTGCATTCTGGTTGGGTGCATAGATATTAATAATTGAGATCTCATCATAGTGAGTCTTACCCTTAACAAATATGAAGTGAGCATTCTTGTCCTTCCTTACTTTTGTTGGTTTAAAGCCTATTGTATCTGCAAATAAAATTGCAACACCTGCCTTTTTCTGATTACCATTTGCCTGAAATATGGACGACCATCCTTTCACCCTGAGTCTGTATTTGTCTTTTAGGTTAAGATGTGACTCTTATATGCAACAGATATCTGGCCTGAGTTTTTGTATCCAGTCAGCTAACCTATGCCTCTTTAGAGGACAGTTTAAGCCGTTCACATTAATGGAGAATATTGATAAGTCTGGTGAAGTTTTGGGTATCGAGTTTTTCAAAAGTCCAGTGGCCATTTTTAATCCTTTCTCCAGTGTGGAAATTGGAGTTTGATCCAAAGTTTCTGAGTGAGTTTACTTTTGTGGTATAGGATTGGGTTGGTCATTATGGAGGATAGGTTTGAGAATATCCCGAAGAGCTGGTTTGGTTATGGCAAATTTCTTCGACATATGAATGTCATTAAAGTATTTAATTTCTCCATCATAAATGAAACTCAGTTTAACTGGATACAAGATCCGGGGTTGAAAGTTATTTTGCTTTAGGAAATTAAAAGTCAGTGACCACCCTCTTCTGGCTTGAAAAGTTCCAGCAGAGAAATCTGCAGTCATTCTAATATTCTTCCCTTTGAAGGTAATTTTTTTCTTTCTCCTGGCAGCTTTGTGGATTTTCCCCTTCATATTAACTTTAGTGAAGTTAATTATGATATGCCTTGGGGATGTCTTATTACAGTTGAGTCGTGCCAGGCTTCCTAAGCTGTCCGCTATCTGAATTTCAGAATCTCTAGGCATGTCTGGAAAATTCTCTTTCATAATTTCATGCAGAAGGGCCTCTGTGCCCAGCGAAACCACTTCATCTGTTTCTGGAACTCCCATGATTCGGATATTCTCCTTCTTCAAATTATCCCAGAGCTCTCTGAGTGAGTGATACGTTTTTGCTCTCCATTTCTCTTCTTCCTTGAGAGTTTGGGAGTGTTCAAAGGCTTTATCTTCCATGTCAGAAATCCTTTCTTCTGCTTGCTCCATTCTGTTACTGAGGAATTTTACTGTATTTTTCATATCTTTGAGGGCTGCAAATTCATGCTTCAGTGTGTCTAAGTCTTTGGTGGTTTTGTCTTTAAATTCATTAAATTCTTGAGACAACTTTTGAACTTCTCCTTGAATTCCTAATTCCATTTTGTTAATCTTGTCTGCAATCCAAATTCTGAATTTGATTTCTGACATCTCAGCCAGTTGTTTATGAATGGGATCTTCAATTGCATCTGCCATATCTTTCCTTGGGGCAAGTTGATCTATTCTGGTTATTCATGTTACCAGAGTTTTTCCGCTGATTCCACCCCATGGTTGTTTTACTCCCTCTGATTTTTTCCCCTGGGGCTCTGTCGAGGGCCCATACAGTGTTGTGGCCTGAGAAACTGGGGCCCTGTCTGGTGTGGTGGGGCTAAATGGTTCTGCCTTGTTTTCCGCTGGTTTCTGTTCCACCCTAGTGAAACAGATAATTTGGATTGAAGTCTCAGCTATGGAGAAATATCAGCAATTAAGTCACCCCGCCCCCCACTGGCAAACAATTGGAAAAGAAAAATCAAACCTTCCTACCACCGTCCACCTAGGGCAGCACCTGATTTGTCCTCAGGTGATTGGTTCAGTTCAGAAATGTCCAAATGAATTGTCTCAGTCTGCACCTGTCTCAGGTGAAAGAGTTTAAGAGGTCTCTGGGAACTGGATCTCAGGGGTCTGGTGACTACTCTGGTGTGGCTTGCTCCAGTGCTGTGTGGAGTCAGGAGAAGCCACCCAGCATATAAATCAGTCTTGGAAGGTTGATGCCTCCTTCCCCACCTTGCACCACTTCACACCCAGTCACCGATAGCCCTGTAGTTGGCTGACCCAGTTGCCTGTAGTGAATCGGTACTCCAGGAGTTTGTACCTGCCTGAATCACAAGGAAGTCTCCCAGGCTGCTGCGCTCTGCCTCTCTCCAGCAGGAGGAGGTGAGGCCTGACAACCTCGGGCGCTAGATGAAGGTTGAGGGGTTTTCACTCAGGTCCAGTCTCACCCCTGATTAATGTTACTGACAGAACAGAACAGAACAACTCTGCGTTTCCCCTTCAGAAGAGAAGCTGAACTGAGTTCCAAATCAGCTTGTCTTTGCTCTTGTATTGTCTATAGGCTGACGATCCCCTGAGGGCCAGGTGCGTCTTAGGTTTAGTAAAGCGGATTTCTGGGTCAGCTCTGCCCTGGGAGTTTCCCAGGTTTGCAAGTTTATGTTGCCTCAGGCAAACTCAGAGTCTCTGGTTGCCCAGGGAGACAGGGGGTGTGGCTTCAGAATATTCTGTAGTGAGCCGTATTGCTGGCAAAAGAGGGCTGCTGCCTTATGGCTCAGGCCACCGTTGCTCCGGTGTAGCTCCCCTCCGGCCAATCGTCCTCTCTCTGCTCCGTACCCCAGAGTCTGCACCGACAGGCTGCAGCCCAGCACTGTCTACCCCCCTCAAGCAATTGCCCAAGAGTCTGGACCCCTGGGGGACAGGCCTCCAGACCTTGGAGTGAGAGCAGAGGGGAGCGCGGGGAGCACTGGAAGCCTGGGGTTGCGGGCAGAGAACACACACAGCTTTACACAGTTTTATGCCTAGCCGTATTATCACCAAAAGACGGCCATCGCACTGTGCTTCAGGGAACTACTACTCTGGTGCAGTCCCCTCTCCACCGACCGACTGGGACTGGCCTCCAGACCCCAGTGTGAGCGAAGGAGAGTGCTGGGAGCTCAGAATTCCAGGTAGAGACCATATACAGTTTATACAGTTTTATGCCTGGCAGGAGGACACCGTGGCACCCCAGTAGGGGAGGTAGGTCCAGTTTTTAGAGGGTCTCTCCCGTGGAGTGTAGTGGGAGGACCTTTGAACTCTTCCTGGTTGTTTGTGGGGCACTCTGAGCCGTTCTCATGGGGGAGGAGACTCCTGTCCGCTTGGTGATGGATTTTGTACCTTTTGTTTGTATCCTTGTGGTCGCAGCTCGCCTCAGCGCGGTTGACATGCGTTCTACAACCTTCTCTCTTAGTGCAGCTCAAATCCACCAGGTTACTTGCTGAATTTTTTTTCCTTTAACTCTCCTTCTGAATGGGAGCCTCTGTGGAAAGCTGGCTTCAGTCAGCCATCTTGTCTCCTCCCCCATTGGATACTTTTAAAAAACTTTATGATAATTTACAAAGAAGAACGTGTTTCAACTTTATCCAGGTAAGTACAAAAGAAATAAAGTCTCCATCTTTCTTATGGCTGAATAGTACTCCATGTTATACATATGCTGCAGTTTGTTAATATATTCATGTGTTGATAAGCACTTCAGTTGATTCCATGTCTTGGCAATTATGTATTGAACTGCAATAAACATTTTAGTGCAAATGTCCTTGTGGTAAAATGCATTATTTTTCTTCTGGGTAGATACCTAGTAATGGGATTACAGGATCAAATGGAAGGTTGACTTTTAGTTCTTTGGTAATTCTCCTTATTTCTTTCTATAGATGTTGTATTAGTTTGCAATCCCACCAATGGTGTGTAAGTGTTCCTTCTCCTTATATCCATGCCAGCATATGCAGATTTGGGATTTGGTGAAATGGGATATTGTTCCTGGGGTTAGGTGATTTCTCAGAGTAGTTTTGATTTACATTTCTCTGATGATTAGGGATGATGAGCATTTTTTTTCATATGTTTGTTGCCTGCCATCTTCAGAGAAATTTCTGTTCAAGTCTCTTGCCCACTTATAAATTGGTTTGTTTGTACTTTTTTGACTGACAATTTTGAGTTCTTTCAGCTCTTTTTTAGATTTATAACATGGAAATATGCTCACCCATTCTAAAGTCTGTCTGTTTGCTTTAGTTGTTGTATCCTTAGCTGTGTAGAAGCTTTATGGCTTGATCATGTCCCCCCCTTGTGTTTTGATGTTACTGCAATTGACAAGAGGGTCTTTTTCATGAAATATTTTCCCAGATTATATTCTCAACAGACTGCCTCAAACTCTCTTGTTTTTATTGTTTCATGTTTTTAATTGAAATCTTCTATGAAGCAAGAGTCAATTTTTGTCAGTGATGACTGATGTGGGTTCAATGTCAGTCTTCTACATGTGGCTAACCAGTTCTCCTAGCTCCATTTATTAAATAGGGATTCTATTCCAGAGTGTATGCTTTTGTTTGGTTTGTCAAAGATTAGATGGTGACACAGGTTTGAGTTTATCTCTAAGTTCTCTATCTGTTCCATAGATCTATGTCTCTATTGTTATGCCAGTCCCATGCTGTTTTGATCATTATAGACTTGGAGTATAACTTAAAGTTTGGTAACATGATGTCTCCAGATTTGTTTTTATTTCTTGAAGTTGTATTGGCTATTTAGGGCTTTTTCTGGTTTCAAATAAAACAAAGTAATATTTTTTCAAGTTCTTCAAAGAATTATGATGGTGCTTTGATGAGTATTGCATTAAATCTGTAGATAGTTTTGTGTGTAGTATGGACATTTTAGCAATGTTGATTCTTCCCAGCCATCAGCATGGTATGTTCTTCCATTTGTTAATGCATTCTGCTATTTCTTTTCTCAGGGTTTTATAGTACTCTTTTTAGAGATCCTTCAAGTTCTTTGTTAGATATATTTCCAGGCATATCTCTCTCTGTCTCTCTCTCTCTTTCTCTCTGTCTGCTATAGTGAAGGATATTGTGTCCTTAATTTGATTGTTACTGTAACTTTTACTGGCATATATGAAGGCTATTGATTTGTGGATGTTTATTTTGTATCCTGAGACATTAATATATTTCTTGATCATATCTAAGAGATTTGTAGTTGAGTCCCTGTGGTTTCCCAGGTATAAGATTATGTCATTTGCAAAGAGCAAGAGTTTTACCTTCTCTGTCCTCATTTGAATACCCTTGACCTCCTTCTCTTCACTGATTACATTGGTTAGGATTTACAGCACTATGTTGAATAGCAGTGGCAATAGTGGGCTTCTTTGTCTGGTTCCACTTCTAAGTAGAAATGCTTTCAGTTTTACTCCATTCAATATGATATTGGCTATGGTTTTTTTGAGGATGACCTCTAGTAGTTTAATAAATGTCCCACCTATGCATATTTTCTTCAGTGGTATTGTCAGGAAAGGATGCTGGATATTGTCAAATGCTCTTTCTACATCACTTGAGAGAATCACATAGTCTTTGTTTTTTATGTTATTTATGTAGTGAATTACATTTATGGGTTTACATATGTTAAACCAAACTGGCATCCTGGGATAAAATTCATTTGATCAGGATGTATATTTTTTTAACATGTAACTGTATCCTGTTTGCTTGGATCATATTGAATACTTTTGCATTGATATCCATTAATGATATTGGCTCATATTTTCCCTCTCTTGTTGGATAATTTCCTGGTTTGGAGTCTGGGTAATATTTTCTTTATAGGACATATTGGAGAGGATTCCTTCCTCTCTATATTTTGAAATAGGTTATGCAATGTAGGTAGTAGATCCTCTTTAAAGGTTTGTGGAATTGTGGTGTGAAATCATCCAGTCCAGGGTTTTTCTTTTTTGGAAGATTTTGTATTGTTGATGCAATTTCAGTGCTTGATAAAGTTCTATTCCAAATTTTTAATTCTTTCTGGTTGGGCTTAATAAAGTGGTATGTTTCCAGGTATTGGTCAGTTTCCTCTACATTTTCAAATTACTCAGCTTAGAGGTTTTTATAGTAATCACTGAGGATCTTTTGTATTACTGTAGTATTTCCCCTTTTGTATTACTGTTGTTATTTCCCCTTTTCTTTCTTTTTTTTATTAAGTCATATACACATAGATCATGTAAACAATAATGCTTTTATGGGGTACAATGTGCTTATTTTATATAAAATTTGGAATGCTTACATCAAACTAGTTAATATAGATTTCACCACATTTAATAATTATTGTGTTAAGACATTTATACTCTATACTTAATAGATTTGACATGTACCCTTGCAATATGCACCATAGGTATGGTCCCTTCATTCACCCTCCCTCCATCAAACCTCCCCCCTTCCCTCCTGATCTCCTCCTCTTCCATCCTTCATCCTGGACTATAGTTGTGATTTACTTTTCATATGAAAGTGTGAGTCATTATAAATTGGTATCATAATATTACTGAGTACAGTGGGTACTTTACTTTCATTCTTAAGATACTTTATTAACAATATGTTCCAGCTGCATCCATGTGAACATAAAAAAGGTAAAGTTGCCATCTGTCTTAAGGCTGCATAGTATTCCAAGGTATGCATATACCACAATTTATTAATCCATTCATGGGTCGATGGGCACTTGGGCTTCTTCCATGACTTGGCAATTATAAATTGAGCTGCAATGAACAATCTGGTGCAAATAGCTTTGTTGTAAAGTGATTTTTGGTATTTTTTAATTTTTTTATTAAATTATAGCTGTGTACAATAATGCAATCATGAGGTACAATGTGCTGGTTTTATATACAGTTTGAAATATTTTCATCGAACTGGTTAACATAGCCTTCATGGCATTTTCTTAATTATTGTGTTCAAACCCTTATACTCTACACTTAGTAAATTTCACCTGTACCCTTCCAAGATGCACCATATGTGTGGACCCCCTGATCACCATCCCTCCACACTTCCTCCCCTCTATCCTCCCCTCCCTTGCACCCTTCCCCAAATTCTTGTGCTGAGACTGGGTTAAAGATTTCATATGAAATCTATAAATTAGTTTCATATTAGGGCTGAGTACATTGGATACTTTTTCTTCCATTCTTGGGATACCTTGCTAAAGAAGAATATTTTCCAGCTCCATCCATGTAAACATGAAAGAGGTAAAGTCTCCATCTTAACCTGCCAAGGCTGCACCTGTGGCAGAGGCATTTCCCACTGGTTGTGGCCACACCTCTGACCTATAATGGCACCCTTGAGCCATCACACCACCCCCGACTGTGATGGCATCACCCCTGACCTTGGAGGTGGCTCTACAGACCTTCAGAATTGGAATCCCAACCCAAATCATCACACTACCCTGGGCATTAAATTTGGGAGAGATACCTCCCCAATTCTATGGACAACTGGAGGGAGCCAGACCTTGCCCCGCAGGGGTTCAAGAAAAGGAGTATGGCCAGGGCAGAGATGTGACCTCTGAGAGAGAGAATCATGTGGTAACCCCAAGCTTAGAACAGTCACATGTGGAACACTCTCCAGCTACCATTGAGCACCTGAAGTAGTCAGGCTTCAGTTCCCCCTGCCGCCTGGTGGCAGAGTGCAGCAGCCTGGCCAAGGAGGCATTGACTCCCCTTTGAATATGAAAGGCCCAAATCCCTGGCACATTTGCTTATTGGAGGGAACTGGACCACAGCCCCACGGGGTTACCAGTGACTGGGTGTGATGGAGGTGCAAGGTGGGTAAGGAGGCACCAGCACCCCAGGACTAACCCTTTTGCTTGATGGACCTTTCTATCTCCACACAGCACCAGAGAGACTCAAACTTGTGCTGCCAGAGGACCCCTGCTATCTTATTGCTGGAGACCTTTTGATCTCTTGCACTTGATCTGCATTTGTCCTGAATGGGATAAATGATTTGAAACTCTTGACCTTGGATGATCACCTGGGGACTCTATAGTGTTGTGCCCTGAGTTATAATGGGAGAGTATGATTCTCCTCTTCTAGTTGTTGCCCATGGAGGGTGGAGTGTATTTCTCCACAGCTGAGATTTCAGCCCAAAGCCACTGATTCACTAGGATTGGATAAAGACTAGCTAACTGCAAGAAAGAGCCACCTCACCCCATCACACCAAGCAGGTCCCCATAGTTTCAGGCTGCAGTTCTGAATGGGATCTTTGTAAAGCTATAGGGGAAAAGCTGCAGTCATCAGTCCCAGCTCTTTGGTAATGGGCTAGTTAATTGCAACTCCAGGAGCTCTCAATATGATTTCACCTCATGAGCTTCTCTAGCCAAACTGTGAAAAATAATCATGGGGTAGAATCAGTGGAAAATCTCTGGCAACATGACTAATCAGAGTAGATCAACTCACCCAAGGAATGACAAAGGAGACACAACAGAAGATCCCATTCATAAACAAATGGCTGAGATGTCAGAAATCGAGTTCAGAATTTGGATGGCAAATAAGATTAATAGAATGGAAGTAAAGGTGGAATTAGAAATTTAAAGGGTAGTTCAAAAGTTGTCTCAAGAATTCAATGAATTCAAAGACAAAATCTCCAAATATTTTGACACATTAAGGCAAGAACTTGCATCCCTCAAAGATATGAGAAATACAGTAGAATCCCTTAGTAACAGAATGGAGCAGGCAGAAGAAAGGCTCTCTGACATTGAAGAGAAAGCTTTTGAACTCTCACAAACACTCAAAGAGGCAGATAAGTGGAGAGCAAAAATGCATCACTCCCTGAGAGTGTTGTGGGACCACTCCAAAAGAGCAAACATTTGCCTTATAGGAATTCCTGAAGGAGAAGAAGATGATCCTAAAGGCACAGATACTCTACACCAAGGTATAATAGAGGAGAAATTCCCAAGCATAGCAAGAGATACTGAAATTCAGAAAGCAGACAGTTTCAGAACCCCAGCCAGACTCAATCCAAATAAACCATCTCCTAGTAACACTGTAATTAACTTTTCCAAAGGTAATAATATGGAGAAAATTCTATAAGCAGCCAGATGTAAGAAAATCATAACCTACAAGGGGAAGAATATTAGAATGACTGAAGATCTCTCAGCTGAAAATTTTCAAGCCAGAAGAGATGGTCATCAACCTTCAATTTCCTAAAACAAAACAACTTTCAACCCAGGATCCTGTACCCAGATAAACTGAATTTCATTTGTGATGGAGAAATCAAATATTTTACTGACATATACATGTTGAAGAAATTTTCCATAACTAAACCAGCTCTCCAGGATATTCTCAGACCCTTCCTTCTCAATGACCAGAAAAATGCTCTACCACCAAAGTAAGCTCACTCAGAAATTTTTGATGAAAACCTAGCTTCTGCAATGGTGACAGAATTAAAAACGTCCACTGGACTTTCAAAAAAATTGACACCTAAAACACTACCAGGATTATTAATTCTCCTTATTAATGTGAACTTAAATTGTCCTCTAAGGAGGCACAGGCTTGGCTGATTGAATACATAAATTCAGACCAGATATCTGCTGCATACGAGAATCTCATCTTACCTTAAAGTATAAAAATAGACTAAGTGTAAAGGGATGGCCATCTATAATTCAGGCAAACAGAAATCAGAAAAAAGTAGAGCTTCCAATTATATTCACAGGTACAATAGGCTTTAAAGTAACTTTAACTATCAAAAGTAATGATAGATAAGAATGGTCACTGCATATTTGTCAAAGGAATCACTCAATATGGAGACATTTCAATTATGAACATTTATGCACCCAAGCAGAATGTGCCTCAATTTATAAAGGAGACTCTAACAGACATGCATAATTTGAAATCTTCCTGGACCAATATAGTCAGAGATTCTAACACCCCTTTGGCAGTGTTGGATAGATCCTCCAGGAATAAAATTTGCAAAGAAATTTTAGACTTAAATCTGACCCTTGATCAAATGGACTTAGCAGACATCTACAAAATATTTCATCACAACAAAACCTAATAGACATTCTTCTCATTAGCCCATGGTACTTCCTCCAAAATTGATCACATCTTAGGTCACAAGTCTAAACTTAGGAAATGTAAAGGAATAGAAATTATTACTTGTATTTTTTCAGACCATATTGGAATAAACGTTGAACTTAATAACAACAGGAAACTTC
Organism: Nycticebus coucang; assembly: GCF_027406575.1. Classification (NCBI taxonomy): domain Eukaryota; kingdom Metazoa; phylum Chordata; class Mammalia; order Primates; family Lorisidae; genus Nycticebus; species Nycticebus coucang. Next base: position 87,984,345 of record NC_069804.1, read on the forward strand.
ATACTCCTACGAAGACATAGAAGCTAAATAATCTTATGCTAAATGATAGCTAAATCATAGACAAGATTAAGAAGGAAGTTACCAAATGTTGGGAACAAAATGATAATGAAGACATGAATTACCAAAACCTGTGGGATACTGCAAAAGCAGTCTTAGATGGAAATTTATAGCATTGCAAGCCTTCCTCAAGAGAATGAAAGAGAGGAATTCAACAACTTAATGGGCCATCTCAAGTAATGGTAAGAGGAAAAACATTCCAACCCCAAACCCAGCAGAAGAAAAGGAAATAACCAAAATTAAAGCAAAATTAATTGAAATTGAAAACAAAAGAGTCATTCAACAGACCAACGAATTAAAAATCGGTTTTTATTTTTTTTGAAAAGTTTAACAAAATTGATAAACCTTTGGCTAACCTAACAATAAACAGATAAGTAAAATCCCTAGTATCATCAATCAGAAATGAAAAAAGCGAAATAACAACAGACACCTCAAAAATTAAAAAAAATCCTTAATGAATACTATTAAAAAATCTATTCTCAGAAAAATGAAAATCCGAGTGAAATTGAGAAATATCTAAAAGCACACCACCTGCCTATACTCAGGAAGAATGAATTGGAAATGTTGCATAGACCTATATGAAGTACTGAAATAGCATCAACTATATGAAATCTCTCAAAAGAGAAAAGTCCATGACCAGAGGCTTCATAGCAGAATTATACCAAACCTTTAAAGAGGAACTAATAACTATATTACATAACTAGTTCATAACTATTACAAAAATAGAAAAACAAAGACTGCTTCCCACTCATTCTATGAAGCAACAAGGAAAGAAAATTATAGATCAATATCATTAAGGAATATAGATGCAAAAATATTCAATAACAAGCTAGCAAACAGAATCCAACAACACATTAAACAAATTATACACCATGACCAAGTGGGTTTTATCCCAGTGTTTCAAGGTTGGTTCAATATACGTAAATCTTTAAATATAATACATCACATAAACAACATAAAAAACAAAGACCCCGTGATTCTCTCAATTGATGCAGTAAAAGCTTTTGATAATATCCAGCACCCTTTCATGATAAGAACACTTAAGAAAATAGGTATAAAAGGGACACTTCTTAAACTGATAGAGGCCACCTACATCAAACCCACAGACAATATCATATTGAAAGGAGTAAAATTGAAAACATTTCCACTCAGATCAGGTACCAGGCAAGGATGGCCTTTATCTCCACTGCTTTTCAACATTGTAATGAAAGTCTTAGCCAATGCAATGAAGCAAAAGAAGGCAATCAAGGGTATCCAAATAGCATCAGTGGAGATGAATCTTTCGCTCTTCATGGTATGATCTTATACCTTGAAAATCCCTGGGGCTCACCCAGAAAACTCTTAGAATTGATCATGGAATACAGCAATGTCTCAGGATACAAAATTAATACTCACAAATCGGTAGTCTTTATATATACCAAAAACAGTCAAGCTGAAAATATAGTCAAGGACTCTATTCCTTTCACAGTTGTACCAAAGAGAAAATATCTGGTAATTAACCTAACAAAAGATAAAAGATCTCTATAAAGTGAACCATGAAACGCTGAGAAAATAAATAGCTGAAGATGTTAACAAATGGAAAAACATACCTTGCTCATGGCTGAGAATAATCAACATTGCTGAAATGTCCATACTACCCATTGCAATATACAAATTTAATGCAGTCCCTATTAAAGCACCTCTGTCATACTTTAAAGATTGGGGGGGGAAGTACTTTATTTTATATGGAATCAGGACAAAGGTCAAATAGCCAAGACATTACTCAGAAACAAAAGCAAATCAGGAAGAATCAAGCTACCAGTCTTCAGGTTATACTATAAACCTGTAGTGATCAAAACCACATGTTAATGGTACACAAATAGAGAGGTAGGTGGAAGGAACAGAAAAGAGAAACAAAACATGAACCAAGCTACTTATTGTCATTTGTTCTTTGATAAGCCTATCAAAAATATAAACTAGGGGAAAAGTCTGTATTTAACAAATGGTATTGGGTGAATTGGCTGGCGACCAGTAGAATACTGAAACTGAACCCACACCTTTCACCATTAACAAAAATTGACTCTCACTGGATAAAAGATTTAAACTTAAGACACGAAACTATGAAGATTCTTGGAAAGAGTTCAGGGGAAACACTTGAAGAAACTGGTCTAGGAGAATACATTGTTAGGAGCATCCCCTGGGCAATTGAAGGAACACCAAATGTACATTATTGGGATCTGAACAAACTTAAAAGCTTCTGTACAGCCAAGAACACAGTAAGTAAAGCAAGCAGACAACCCTCAGAATGGGAGAAGATATTTGCAGGTTATGTTTCTGACAAAGGTTTGATAACCAGAATCCACAGAGAACTCAAACTTATTAATAAGAAAAGAACAAGTGATCCCATTTCATTATGGGCAAGAGACTTGAACAGAAGTTTCTCTGAAGAAGACAGGCACATGGCCTACAGACACATGAAAAAATGCTCATCATCTTTAATTATCACAGAAATGCAAATCAAAACCACTTTGAGATATCATCTAGCTCCAGTAGGAATAGCCCACATCAAAAATCCCCGAACTAAAGATGTTGGCTGGAATGTGGAAAGAAGGGAACACTTCTGCACTGTTGGTAGGAATACAAACTAATACATTATTTCTGGAAAGAAGTTTGGATAACACTCGGGGATGTAAAAGTAGACCTGCCATTCGATCCTCCAATTCCTCTACTAGCTATATATCCAGAAAACAAAAAATCACCGTACAACAAAGACATTTGTGCGAGAATGTTTTTTGCAGCCCAATTCATAATTGCCAATTCATGGAAGCAGCCCAAGAGCCCATTGACCCTTCAATGAATTAACAAATTGTGGTATAAGTATGTCATGGAATATTATGCAGCCACAAAAAAGATGGAGACTTTAACTCTTTTATGTTTACATGGATGGAGCTGGATCATATTCTTCTTAGTAAAGTATCTCAAGAATGGAAAAAAATACCCAATTTACTCAATACTATTATGAAATGAATATATAATCACCCACACATTTATATAAAAGATAAAACACAATTATAGCCCAGAATGAAGGAGAGAAGAGAAAGGCGTGGAGAGGGGAGGGTGATGGATGCGTGGAGGGACAGTAATCAGTGAAAACTCACCTACTGTGCATATTTCAAGCGAACATGTCAAATATATTAATAGTAGAGTATAAATGTCTAAACACAACAATTAAATAAGTGAGGTGAATGATATGTTAGCCAATTTGATGTAAACATTCCAAATTGTATATAAAATCAGCACATTGTGCCCATAAATACAGTAGTGTACACAATTATTACCTAATAAAAAAAAGAAAGAAAGAAAAAGATAAATGAAAAAAAGTATGGGAGCCCTTACTCTAGTTGAACGTAGAAATTGAAGTTAGGGAAAAAAGCCAACCAGAGAATTAGCAAAACCCAAGACACATTGAAACAAACCAACAAACCGACCAAAAACAAACAAACAAAAATCTCAATTAGCCTTATGTAAGTAATCTCAGCAACCATAAGAGGAAGGAAAGAAAAGATTTAAAAAAAAATTAACAACGACCCCTACAACAGCAGTTCTCAACCTGTGGGTCACGACCCCTTTTAACCGTATTAAAGGTTTGTGGCATTAGGAAGGTTGAGAACCACTGTCCTACAAAAAAGAAAAAAGAAAGAAAAAAACAGCAAGTAAAAGCAAACAAAAGGCAACAACAAGTAATATATATATAAACATTTGCACACATATGCACCATAAGGATTGATTTTAGTAGGAATATATTTATGTTGCAGTATACTTTCTAGACACCACTTGGTGTTGTGAGTGTTTCTCAGGCTTGTACCTGTTTCCCTGCTTAGATTGTTCTTGGTGGTCACCCATTTACCTGCTTGGCACTCAAGTCCCTGCTGAACTGTGATTTCACAGATCTCAAAAAATCTTCACAGGTAGGTTTCACAAATTCCCCCTGCAATAGTTCCCATGGAGTGGGGGGATATCCTGAGCCTGTTCTGAGTATAGGACAACTCTCTGAAGGTGGAACTCAGACTGCAGCACTTAGCCCATAGAAAGAGGCCTACACACACAGCCATCTGGAGAATTTTATGAAAATGGCTGCCACCTCTCCAGAAACTTTCCCCACTTTGCCCACAGCCAAACCATGGCAGAGCTGCTTCAGATGGCACCCCACTCCAGCCACCAAATTCCACTTGGGAGTCCACACTATAAGAAATCTCCCCCAAAAGAAAAGTCAAACCTTTAAAGAGGAACTAGTACCTATATTATACAATCTTTTCCAAAGCATAGAAAAAGAAATAATACTTCCCAATACATTCTATGAAGCAATTATCCCCCTGATCCTGAAACCAGGAAAGGATTCAACAAAGAAAGAAAATTATAAACCAATATAATGCACGAATATTGATGCAAAAATATTCAATAAATTCTTAGCAAACAGAATTCAATAGCACAACAAAATAATTTTACACCATGATCAAGTTGGCATTATTCCAAGGTTACAGGGTTAGTTCAACATATGCAAATATATAAATATAATAAATCACATAAATAAAATAAAAAACAAAGACTATATGGTTCTCTCAATTGATGCAGAAAATGCTTTTGATAATATCCAGCATCCTTCCATGATCACAACACTTAATAAAATAGGCATAGAAGGGACATTTCTTAAACTTACAGAGGCCATCTACAGCAAATCCACAGCCAATATCATATTGAATGGAGTAAAATTGAAAACATTTCTACTCAGATCTGGAACTAGGCAAGGATACCCATTGTCTCTACTGCTATTCAACATAGTAATAGAAGGTTTAGCCATCACAATCAGGCAAGATAAGGTGGTCAAGTGTATCCAAATAGGGTTACAGGCAATCAAACTTTCACTCTTCACTGATATTATAATCCTATACCTGGAAAATCCCAGTGACACAACTACAATACTCTTAGAAGTGATCAAGGAGTATAGCAGCATCTTAGGATACAAAAGCAATACTTATAAATCAGTAGCTTTTATATATGCCAACAATAGTCAAGATGAAAACATAGTCAGGACTCTATTCCTTTTACAGAAGTGTGAAAGAAGATGAAATATCTGGGAATTTACCTAACAAACAACGTGAAAGAGCTCTATAAGGAGAATGATGAAACTCTGAGAACAGAAATAGCTGAAGATGTTAACAAATGAAAAATCATACCCTGATCATACCTGGGAAAAATCAACATTGTTAAAATGTCCATACTACCCAAAGCAATCTACAGATTTAATGCAATCCCTATTAAAGCTACATTTTCATACTTTAAAGTGCTTGAAAAAGTAGTACTTTGTTTTATGTGGAATCAGAAAATCTTGAATAGCCAAGATATTACTCAGAAATAAAAACAAATCAGGAGGTATCATGTTCCCAGATTTCAGGCTATGCTGTAAATTTATAGTGATCAAAACTTCATGTTTGTAGCAGACACCTGAAAAGAATACGTAGGAGACACCTGAAAAGAAATACCTTGGTAATAATGGAATGGGGACGGGATTGGTCTCACGATAAAGAGCATGAAAGTACATAAGACCATGAGATGAGAACACAAATGCTTGGCAGTCTCCACACTTGTGGTGTAAGGAGCCATGGGATCACTTCTATAAAGAGCCATGGGAGAAGCTAGTTGAGGTTCCAGCTAGGCTCTGGCTCTGGCTGTTCCTACTACAACTGACAGCTGCACCATTGAGGTGCTCTGGTGTCTCTGACCTGAGTGGGACAACAGGCTCTGCCTGTTGTGGAGCCTTACCAGACTGAGATGATGGGCTCCCTGGCATTTAGGGGAAGTGAGCAGGTAGCATGTACCTCGGTCCACATCTGACGGTTTCTAGGGCTGAGGCTGGCATCCTGGCATCCTGGCTCCCACAAATGGTACTGGCACAAAAACAGAGAGGTAGATTTAGAGAACCAAGTGATGGACTCAGCTACTTATAGTCATTTGATCTTTGATAAGTGTATCAAAAATTTTCAGTGGGGGAACGACTCCCTATTTAACAAATAGTGCTGGGTAAACTGGCTGGCAACCTTTGGAAGACTGAAATTAAACACCCCCCCACCTTTCACCATTAACAACAATTGATTCTCACTGGAAAAAATATTTAAACTCAAGACATGAAACTATAAAAATACAAGAAGAGAGTGCAGGGAAAACACTGAAAAAATTGTACTGAGAGAATATTTTATGAGGAGGACCTCCTCATAAAATATTCTGGGCAATTGAAACAACACCAAAAATACATTATGGTGATCTGATTAAACTAAAAAAATTTTGTACAGCCAAGAGCACAGTAAGCAAAGCAAACAGACAACCTTCATAATTGGAGAAGATTTTTGCATGTTATGTTTCTGACAAAGGTCTGATAACTAGAACTCACAGAGATCTCAAACTAATCAATAGGAAAAGAACAAATAACCTCATTTCTATGTGGGCAAGAGACTTGAATAGAAACTTCTCTGAAGAAGACAGGTTCATAGCCTATAAACATATGAGAAAATGCTCATCATCTTTAATCATCAGAGAAATGCAAATCAAAACCACTTTGAGATATCATCTAAGTCCAGTAAGATTAGCCCACATAACAAAATCCCAAAACTACAGATGTTGGCATGGATGTGGGGAGAAGAGAACAGTTGTACACTCCTGGTGGAAATGCAAGCTAATATTACCTTTTTGGAAAGAAATTAGGAGAATACTCAAGGAACTAAAGTAGACCTACTGTTTGATCCTGCAATTCCTCTACTAGGTATATACCCAGATGATCAAAAATTATTTTAAAACAAATTCATTTGCACCAGAATGTTTATTGGAGCCAAATTCATAATTGCCAATACATGGATACACCCCAAGTGCCCTTTGACCCATGAATGGATTAACAAATTGTGGTATATATACACCATGGAATATTATGCAGCCTTAAAAAGATGGTGACTTCATGTCTTTTATGTTTACCTGGATGGAGCTGGAAGATATGCTTATCAAATTATCTCAAGAATGGAAAAAAAATGTCCAATGTACTCAATACTACTATGAAATCAAAATATAAGTACCTACACATTCATACAAATGGTAAAACATAACTATAGTCCAGAAGGTAGAAGGGAAGAGAAGAGAGAGGGGGAGGGAGGTGGGAGGTGGAAGAAGGGAGGGTATTTGGCAATACCTCACCTAATGCGCATGATGCAATGGTACATTTCAAAATCTTTAAGAAAAGAATATAATTGTGATGGATGTGTTAATCAGTTCAATGTAAGCAGTTCACATTGTATATCAAATCAGTACACTGAACTCCATAAATGCATCAATGTACACAGTTATGATTTAATAAACAATAAACAATAAATTAAAAAAAGAAAGACATTCTTTAGTGGTAAAAATGCTATCAAACAGCATGGTATGCTACAGAAAAACATTTTGTGAAAAAGGCAATTGATGTGGCAGACATCATTCTCTTATTTTAAGAAGTTTCCATAGGTACCCCTACCTTCAGCAACCACAAACTTGACCAATCAGCAGCCACCAACATCAAGGAAAGCCCTCCACAAGGAAAAAGATCATGACTATATTAAGACTCAAACAATCACTAACATTTGTTAGCAACCACATATTTCAAAATTAAGCTATGGCTTTCTGATCATGTGGGCTGCTTTCAAGATGGCTCCTGTGAGTAGATGAGGTCTCTGTGGGAGTATTTTGTTGCAGACAGAAAGCCAAGAAGCCCAAAAGTCAGCTTGGAAGTTCAATTTGGACCTTACTCATACAGTAGAAGATGGAATTTTTTTTGGAAATTTTGAGTGGTTTCTACTGGAGAAAGTTAAAGTCAATGGAAAAACTGAAAATCTTTGGAATTAACACTTTAAAAACAAAATTACAGTGTTTCTGAGAAACATTTCTCTAAAAGGTACTTGCAATACATTAGCAAGAAATGCCTTAAGAAGAAAAATCTTTATGATTAGTTTTGAGTGGTTGCATTTGACAAGAAGACATGAACTTAGTTAATTCTAGATTAATTAAGATGAAGATAGATCAGAGTCTGAGGACTAGGTGAACTCTTTCCTTTTAGGGCTTTGCTTACTAATAAAACAAACGAAGCAAACATAAGAAAGAAACATTATAAAAATCGGCTTTACTGGGTGCCTGTGGCTCAAGCCGCTAAGGCGCCAGCCACATACACTTGAGCTGGTAGGTTCAAATCCAGCCCAGGCCCGCCAAACAACAGTGACAGCTACAACCAAAAAATAACCAGGAATTGTGGCTGGCACCTAAAGTCCCAGCTACTTGGGAGATGTAGGTAGGAGAATTGCTTGAGCCCAGGAGTTGGAGGTTGTTGTGAGCTGTGATACCATGGCACTCTACCAAGGCAACAGCTTGAGGTTCTGTCTCAAAAAAAAAAGGGGGGGCTTTAATTTTATTAGTGAATATAAAACATTGAACTATTTAAAAATATAATTATGTACATTTTTAAAAACATAACACTATGTGCACTCAATATACTACAGTATAGTGTATATATGTTATATAAACACTGGGAAACCAAAAAATGTATGCAACTTACTTTATTGTGAAATTTGTTTTGCCAGTTGTCTAGAACTGAACCTGCAATATCACTGTATGCCTATACTAAACACTATTTATCCTTTTGACCATATTCCTACAACTTCAATTTAAATAGCTTATATTTCAGCCAAACTAATTATTCTCTTATTCAATTACCTATACTTTCCTATGTTAGTGTTTTTCTTCATGTTGTTTCACTTTGTGTAGAGAAGTTCTTAGCTTAGAATCTGTTGGTCAATGGAGGAACTTTAAGAGCCCATGAATATACACAAGTTATGAGTCAAATTTTGTGAGCTTTGGAATGTTTGATTTTTTCTGAAGAAGGGGGTCTAGAACTTTCCTCAGATTTTCATCAGTCTTTGACTATAAAATACCACAAAAGAGAATAATTAATGATGTAGAATGTTCTGCCTTCTTCTCCCTTTTAAGTAAACAAGTCCTACTCATTTCTCAAGGCCAAGTTTAAATGTTACATTCTTCACGACATCTCCTCCTTTATCTGGAAATAATGCTTGCTTTAGCTTAACTGTAAGATTTACTTTACCTATACAACTCTGAAGGTAGTTTTCACTTTCTATGATGTATTATAACTATGAATATATATTTATATGAATTTCAGTTTTGCTTCTGTCACTTAGTAATTTTGCTTTCTTGGACAAGGCATTGACCCTATTTTGAGCTTTATTGGTTAAAAAAAAAAAGAAAAAAAGAGTGATGACAACATATATATATTCCATAGGGTTGTGGTGAGGATTAAATTAAATATGATAAAATATGTTAAGCATTTTGTTTTTCCTGGAAGATAGTAGGTGCCCAAAATATGTGAAAACATGACAGTGGCTTAAACCATAACAATAATTTTGTTTACTTATCGAGAAGTCTGAAGTTGGTGGCTCTGGAATTCATTCAATGACTTTATGATACAAGGTTTTTTTCCTTCTGGATAGATGCCCAGTAATGGGATTGTAGGATCAAATGGGAGGTCTAGCTTGAGTTGTTTGAGATTTCTCCATGCTTCCTTCCAAAAAGGTTGTATTAGTTTACAGTCCCACCAGCAGTGTAAATGTGTGCCTTTCTCTCCACGTTCATGCCAGAATGTACAGTTTTGAGATTTTGAGAGGTGGGCCATTCTAACTTGGGTTAGATGATATCTCAGGGTGGTTTTGATTTTAATTTCTCTGATAATTAAGGATGGATGGGCATTTTTTCACATGTTTGCTAGCCATTCATCTGTCTTCTTGAGAGAAGGTTTTGTTCATCTCACTTCCCCATTGATATATGGGATTACTGGCTTTTTCATGTGGTTTAATTTCTCTATATATCCTAGTTATTAAGCTTGTGTCTGATTCAAAATATGCAAATATCATTTCCCAATGTGTAGGTTATTTATTTCCTTTGGTTGTGGTCTCCTTAGCTGTACAGAAGCTTTTCAGTTTAATTAAGTTCCATTTGTTTATTTTGTTGTTGTTGCAATTGCCAAAGAAGTCTTCTTCATAAAGCCTTTCCCGAAGCCAATATCTTTAAGTGTTTTTCCTATGCTTTCTTTGAGGATTTTTATCATTTCATGCATTAAATTTAAGTTCTTTATCCATCTTGAATCAATTTTTGTGAGCGTAGAGAGGTGTGGGTCCTGTTTCAGTTTTTTGTATGTGGATATCCAGTTCTCCCAGCATCATTTATTGAATAGGGAGTATTTCCCCCAGTGTATGTTCTTATTTTGTTTATCAAATATTAGGTAGTTATAAGTTGTTAGTTTTATTTCCTGGTTTTCTATCTGATTCCAAATGTCTATGTCTCTATTTTTGTGCCAGTACCAAGCTGTCTTGACCACTATAGCATTATAATACAGCCTAAAATCTGGTATGCTGATGCCCCCAGCTTTATTTTTATCACTAAGAACTGCCTTAGCTATACGGGATTTTTTCTGGTTCCATACAAAATTCAGAATCATTTTTCCAAGTCTTGAAAGTACAATGTTGGTACTTTAATAGGGATGGCATTGAATTGAAAGATTGCTTTCAATTATAGACATTTTAACAATGTTGATTCTTCCCAGCCACGAGCATGGTATGTTCTTCCATTTGTTAATATCCTCTGCTATGTCCTTTCTTAGGGTTTCATAATTTTCTTTATAGATGTCCTTCACCTCTTCTGTTAGGTATATTCCTAGGTATTTCATTTTCTTTGAAACTATGGTTAAGGGAGTTGCGTGCTTAATTAGCTTCTCATCTTGGCTGTTATTGGTGTATACAAAGGCTACTGACTTGTGGACATTGATATTATATCCTGAGACATTACTGTAATTTTTGGATCAGTTCCAGGAGTCTTGTGGTTGAGTCTTTGGGTTCTCTAAGTATAAGATCATATCATCAGCAAAGAGGGAGAGTTTCACCTCCCCTAATCTCATTTGGATGCCCTTTATTTCCTTGTCTTGCCTAATTGTATTGCCTGGAACTTCCAGCACTATGTTGAATAGTAATGGTGACAGATGACAACCTTGTCTGTTACCAGTTTTAGATGGAAAAGCTTTCAGTTTAGCTCCATTCAGTAAGATATTACCTGTGGGTTTGTAATAGACAGCTTCGATCAGTTTAAGAAATGTGCTACCAGGTGGATGTAAGGACTGGTTGTGGGGTGCCAATAGTCTCCACCTGTAGTGCCTGCTATGGGTGCTAAGATCAGTTGTATATTCCAGGAGAAGTAAACCAACTAGCTGAGTTCTAGATCCTAATTCTCTGATGATGAATCACATATATTTATTCCAGTGTCAGAGAAAAATTTCCTAGGAATCTTTTGTGAGTATTAGGATGTCATTTATTTCAAAGAAAAGAAGGCCCCAGCTTCAGTATTTATCTCTGTGAAGGCAAACTACTCTCCAACACATTAATTGACCACATTAGATTTATTTTTGAACAATGATACCTTACTGAGGAAAAATCCTGATTTTTCAGTGTAATTATCTTCTAAGTACATATCTTCCTAGTAAAAGCTTTTCACCAGAAACTCTTTGGTGGCTCATGTCAATAAAGATTTTTGATTTTTTTTTAAACATCATTTTAAAGGAGAGATAAGAATGGCACTGTTTAGGATTTCAATTCTTTAAGAGAATTCTAGGTGTTGACAATTGCCTGAATACCAGAAGATTAAAATGAATTGGCTAAGATCTCAAGAAAATTAGGCAGTGAGTGTGCTGAATAAGAACCTCAGGTTACAAAGATGCCTCAGAGATAATATGGTCCAGTTCAAGTCTTGAGTTTCTTCTACAATATCCCAACCAGTAATCTAGCTTCGGTTTGAAGTGGTCCAATTTTGAGAGAATTCACTCTTAATGAAACTCATCCCATTTTCTTCACTTTTTAGTCATTTATAAATTATTTCTTAAAATGAAAAAAATACACCTTAAATCAGTTCCACTCACTAAGGAACACACGGAAGAAGTTTGAATCCTTTTGAAAGTAGATTTTTCATATATTTAAAGATAATGATTATACTCTAAATATAATAATTACATCTTTTTTAATGTTATACTTTTTTATTAAATCATACCTGTGTACAATAATGCAATCATTGGATACAATGTGATAGTTTTATATACATTTTGAAATATTTTCATCGAACTGGTTAACATACCCTTCATGGCATTTTCTTAGTTATTGTGTTCAGACATTTATATTCTACATTTAGTAAGTTTCACCTGTACCCTTCTAAGATACAACATAGGTGTGAACCTACTAATTACTTTCCCGCCACCCAGCCTCCCCTCTCCCATCACCTCCCTTGCTCCTTTCCCCATATTCTTGGGCTGAGATTGTGTTATAGATTTTGTATGAAAGCCATAAATTAGTTTCATAGTAGGGCTGAGTACATTGGATACTTTTTCTTCCATTCTTGAAATACTTTACTAAGAAGAATATGTTCCAGCCCCATCCATGTAAACATGAAAGAAGTATACTCTCCATCTTTCTTTAAGGCTGCATAATATTCCATGGTGTACATTTACCACAATTTATTAATACATTCGTGTGTTGATGGGCACTTGGGCTTTTTCCATGACTTAGCAATTATGAATTGGGCTGCAATAAACATTCTGATACAAATATTGTTGTTATAATGTGATTTTTGGTCTTCTGGATATATACCTAGTATAGGAATTATAGGATTGAATGGCAGTTTGCATTTCCACCAGCAGTGTAGAAGTGTTCCATTTTCTCCACATCCACACCAACATCTCTGGTTTGTGGATTTTGTGATATGGGCTAATCTTACTGCAGTTAGATAATATCTCAAAGTAGTTTTGATTTGCATTTCTCTGATGATTAAGGATGATGAGCATTTTTTCATATCTCTATACGCCGTGTGCCTGTCTTCTTCAGAGAAGTATCTCTTCAACTTCCTTGTCCAGCCTGAGATGGGATCACTTGTTCTTTTCTTGCTAATATGTTTGAGTTCTCTGTGGATTCTGGTTATTAAACCTTTGTTGGAGACATATCCTGCAAATATCCTCTCCCATTCATAGGGCTGTAGCTTGCTTTACTTACTGTGTTCTTGGCTGTGCAGAAGCTTTTTAGTTTCAACAGGTCCCAGCAGTGTATTTTTGATGCTGCTTCAATTGCCCAGGGGGTCCTCCTCATAAAATATTCACCCAGGCCAATTTCTTCAAGAGTTTTCCCTGCACTTTCTTCTAGTACTTTTATAGTTTCATGTCTTAAGTTTAAATCTTTAATCCAGTGAGAGTCTATCTTAGTTAAAGATGAAAGATGTGTATCCACTTTCAGTCTTCTACAGGTCGCCAGCCAGTTCACCCAGCACCATTTGTTAAATAGGGAATCTTTTCCCCATTGAATGTTTTTAATTGGCTTGTCAAAGATCAAATAACAATAAGTAGCTGGGTTCATCTCTTGGCTCTCTATTCTCTTCCATATATCTACCTCTCGGTTTTTGTGCCAGTACCATGCTGTTTTGATCACTATCAAATTACAATATAGTTTGAGGTCTGGTAGTGTAATTCTTCCTGCTTTGTTTTTATTTCTGAGTAATGTCTTGGCTATTCAAGTTTTTCTCTGACTCCATATAATAGGATTTATTTTATTTTCGAGGTCTTCAAAGTATGACAAAAGCTTTAATAGGGGTTGAATTAAAATTGTATATTGCTTTGAGTAGAATAGACTTTTTTTTCTGAGACAGAGCCTCAAGCTGTCACCCTCGGTAGAGTGCTGTGGCATCACAGCTCACAGCAACTTCCAACTCCTGGATTCAAGTGATTCTCCTGCCTCCACCTCCCAAGTAGCTGTGACCACAGGTGCCTGCCACAACGCCCAGCCATTTTTTGGTTGCAGCTGTCATTGTTGCTTGGCGGGCCCGGGCTGGATTCAAACCTGCCAGCTCAGGTGTATGTGGCTGGCGCCTTAGCCACTTGAGCCACAGGCGCCAGGCCAGTATAGACATTTTGATAATGTTGATTTTTCCCAGCCATGAGCATGATGTTTTTCCATTTGTTAACGTCTTCAGCTATTTCTTTTCTTAGACTTTCATAGTTCCTTTTATAGAGATTATTCACGTCCTTCGATAGGTAAACTCCCAAATATTTCATCTTCTTTGGCACTACTGTAAATGGAATAGAGTCCTTGATTGTTTTTTTTAGCTTGGCTATTGTTGGTATATATAAAAGCCACAGATTTATGAGTGTTGATTTTGTAACCTGAGATACTGCTGTATTCCTTGATCACTTCTAAGACTTTTGTAGTAGAAGCCCTGGTATTTTCCAAATATACAATCATACCATCTGCAAAGAGTAAAAGTTTGATCTCTTCTGACCTTATATGGATACACTTTACCGCCTTTTCATCCCTAATTGCAATGACTAAAACTTCCACTACAATGATAAAGAGCAGCGGAGACAATAGGCAAACTTGCCTGGTTCCTGCTCTGAGTGGAAATGGTTTCAATTTAACTCCATTCAATATGATATTGGCTGTACGTTTGTTGTAGATGGTCTCTATTAGTTTAAGAAATGTCCCTTCCATACCTATTGTCTTAAGTCTTGTGATCATGAAAGGATGCTGGATATTATCAAAAGCTTTTTTTTTTCTTTTTTTTTATTGTTGGGGATTCATTGAGGGTACAATAAGCCAGGTTACACTGATTGCAATTATTAGGTAAAGTCCCTCTTGCAATCATGTCTTGCCCCCATAAACTGTGACACACACCAAGGCCCCACCCCCCTCCCTCCATCCCTCTTTCTGCTTCCCCCCCATAACCTTAATTGTCATTAATTGTCCTCATATCAAAATTGAGTACATAGGATTCATGCTTCTCCATTCTTGTGATGCTTTACTAAGAATAAGGTCTTCCACTTCCATCCAGGTTAATACGAAGGATGTAAAGTCTCCATTTTTTTTAATGGCTGAATAGTATTCCATGGTATACATATCCACAGCTTGTTAATCCATTCCTGGGTTGGTGGGCATTTAGGCTGTTTCCACATTTTGGCGATTGTAAATTGAGCATCAAAAAACAATCTAGTACAAGTGCCCTTATGATAAAAGGATTTTTTTCCTTCTGGGTAGATGCCCAGTAATGGGATTGCAGGATCAAATGGGAGGTCTAGCTTGAGTGCTTTGAGGTTTCTCCAGAGTTCCTTCAAAAAAGGTTGTACTAGTTTGCAGTCCCACCAGCAGTGTAAAAGTGTTCCCTTCTCTCCACATCCACGCCAGCAACTGCAGTTTTGAGATTTTGTGATGTGGGCCATTCTCACTACGGTTAGATGATATCTCAGGGTTGTTTTGATTTGCATTTCTCTAATATATAGAGATGATGAACATTTCCTCATCTGTTTCTTAGCCATTCATCTGTCATCTTTAGAGAAGGTTCTATTCATGTCTCTTGCCCATTGATATATGGGATTGTTGGCTTTTTTCATGTGGATTAATTTGAGTTCTCTATAGATCCTAGTTATCAAGCTTTTGTCTGATTGAAAATATGCAAATATCCTTGCCCATTGTGTAGGTTGTCTCTTTGCTTTGGTTATTGTCTCCTTAGCTGTACAGAAGCTTTTCAGTTTAATGAAGTCCCATTTGTTTATTTTTGTTGTTGTTGCAATTGCCATGGCAGTCTTCTTCATGAAGTCTTTCCCCAGGCCAATATCTTCCAGTGTTTTTCCTATGCTTTCTTGGAGGACTTTTATTGTTTCATGCCTTAAATTTAAGTCTTTATCCATCTTGAATCAATTTTTGTGAATGGGGAAAGGTGTGGGTCCAGTTTCAGTCTTTTACATGTAGACATCCAGTTCTCCCAACACCATTTATTGAATAGGGAGTCTTTCCCCCAAGGAATGTTCTTGTTTGGTTTATCGAAGATTAGGTGGTTGTAAGATGTTAGTTTCATTTCTTGGTTTTCAATTCGATTCCAAGTGTCTATGTCTCTGTTTTTGTGCCAGTACCATGCTGTCTTGAGCACTATGGCTTTGTAGTATAGACTAAAATCTGGTATGCTGATGCCCCAGCTTTATTTTTGTTACTAAGAACTGCCTTAGCTATACGGGGTTTTTTTCCGGTTCCATGCAAAACGCAGAATCATTTTTTCCAAATCTTGAAAGTACAATGTTGGTATTTTGATATGAATGGCATAGATTAGGTAGATTGCTTTGGGAAGTATAGACATTTTAACAATGTTGATTCTTCCAAGCCATGAGCATGGTATGTTCTTCCATTTGTTAATATCCTCTGCTATTTCCTTTCTGAGGGTTTCATAGTTTTTTTATAGAGGTCCTTCACCTCCTTCGTTAGGTATATTCCTAGGTATTTCATTTTCTTTGAGACTATGGTGAAGGGAGTTGTGTCCTTAATTAGCTTCTCATCTTGACTGTTATTGCTGTATACAAAAGCTACTGACTTGTGCACATTGATTTTATATCCTGAAACATTACTGTATTTTTTGATGAATTCTAGGAGTCTTGTGGTTGAGTCTTTGGGGTTCTCTAAGTATAAGATCATGTCGTAAGCAAAGAGGGAGAGTTTGACCTCCTCTGGTCCCATTTGGATTCCGTTTATTTCCTTGTATTGCCTAATTGTATTGGCTAGAACTGCCAGCACTACTTTGAATAGTAAAGGTGACAGAGGACAACCTTGTCTGGTTCCAGTTCTAAGAGGAAAAGCTTTCAGTTTTACTCCATTCTGTAAAATATTGGCTGTGGGTTTGTCATAGATAGCTTCAATCAGTTTTAGAAATGTGCCACCTATGCCTATACTCTTCAGTGTTCTAATTAGAAAAGGATGCTGGATTTTATCAAATGCTTTTTTTGCATCTATTGAGAGGATCATGTGATCTTTATTTTTGCCTCTGTTAATATGGTGGATAACGTTTATGGACTTGCGTATGTTAAACCAGCCTTGCATCCCTGGGATGAAGCATACTTGATCATGATGAATGACTTTTTTGATGATAAGCTGTAATCTATTGGCTGGGATTTTGTTGAGAATTTTTGCATCTATATTCCTAAGTGAGATTGGTTTGAAATTCTCCTTTTTGTTTGGGTCTTTTCCTGGTTTTAGTATCAGGGTGATGCTTGCTTCATAGAATGTGTTGGAGATGATTCCTTCTTCCTCAATTTTTTGGAATAATTTCTGCAGTACAGGAATAAGCTCTTCCTTGAAGGTTTGATAGAATTCTGGTGTGAAGCCATCTGGAACAGGGAATTTTTTGGTTGGAAGATTTTTTTATTGTTTCTTTGATCTCAGTGCTTCAAATTGGTCTGTTCAGGAGCTCTATTTCTTCCTGGCTAAGTCTAGGGAGAGGGTGTGATTCCAAATATTGATCCATTTCCTTCACATTGTCAGATTTGTGGGCATAGAGTTTCTGGTAGAATTCAGAGATGATCTCATGTATCTCTGTGGGATCAGTTGTTATTTCCCCTTTATCATTTCTGATTGAGGTTACTAGAGATTTTACTTTTCTATTCCTCGTTAGTCTGGCCAATGGTTTATCTATTTTTTTTATTTTTTCAAAAAACCAACTCCTTGTTCCATTAATTTTCTGAATGATTCTTTTGTTTTCAGTTTCATTGATGTCTGATTTGATTTTAGAGATTTCTTTTCTTCTACTGAGTTTAGGCTTAGATTGTTCTTCTTTTTCCAATTCCATAAGATCTCTTGTGAGATTGTTGATGTGCTCTCTTTCTGTGTTTCGAATGTAGGCATCTAAAGCCATGAATTTTCCTCTCAAAACTGCTTTTGCAGTATCCCACAGGTTTTGGTAGCTTGTGTCTTCATTGTTGTTATGCTCAAGGAAGTTAATGATTTCCTGTTTTATTTCTTCCTTCACCCATCTGTTATTCAACAGAAGATTGTTTAATTTCCATGCCTTTGGGTGAGGTCGAGCATTTTTGTTAGAGTTGAGTTCCACCTTTAGTGTCTTATGGTCTGAGAAGATACAAGGTAAAATTTCAATTCTTTTGATTCTGTTGATATTTGTTTTGTGTCCCAGGATATGATCAATTTTGGAGAATGTTCCATGAGGTGATGAGAAGAATGCATATTCTTTATCTTTGGGGTGGAGTGTTCTATATGCGTCTATCAAGCACAGTTGTTCTAGGGTCTCATTTATATCTCTTATATCTTTGTTTAATTTCTGTTTAGAGGATCTGTCCAGCTCTGTAAGAGGAGTGTTGAAGTCCCCTGTTATGATGGTATTATCAGATATCATATTGCTCAGACTGAGTAAGGTCTGTTTCAAGAATCTGGGAGCATTTAAATTGGGTGAATAGATATTTGGAATTGAAATGTCTTCTTGTTGTATTTTTCCCTTGACCAATATAAAGTGACCATCTTTGTCTTTTTTGACTTTAGTTGCTTTAAATCCACATGTATCTGAAAATAAGATTGCAACTCCTCTTTTCTTCTGAATTCCATTTGCCTGAAAAATTGTCTTCCAACCCTTGACTCGGAGCTTTAATTTGTCTTTTGAAGCCAGGTGTGTTTCTTGCAGACAGCAAATAGATGGCTTGTGTTTTTTAATCCAGTCAGCCAACGTATGTCTCTTCAGTGGGGAATTCAAGCCATTAAGATTTATTGAGATAATTGATAAGTGAGGTAGTATTCTATTCGTCTTTTTTTGTGAGAGTCCATTGCTTAGTTTTATCTTTTACATCAGTGTGGAGGTTAGGTTCTGTCCTTTAATTTCTGAGTTCTTACTTTGCTGCTGATCCATTGTGGTGGTCAGTGTGCAGAACAGGTTGAAGTATTTCCTGTAGAGCTGGTCTTGTTGTGGCGAATTTCCTCAATATTTGTATATCCGTAAATGATTTGATTTCTCCATTAATTTTGAAGCTTAGCTTAGCAGGGTACAGAATTCTGGGCTGGAAATTGTTCTGTTTACGTAGATTAAAGTTAGATGACCATTGTCTTCTTGCTTGGAAAGTTTCATTAGAGAAGTCTGCGGTCACTCTGATGTATTTGCCCCTGTAGGTCAACTGGCGCTTACTCCTGGCATCTTGCAGAATCTTTTCTTTTGTCTTGACTTTGGACAGTTTCATCACAATGTGTCTTGGAGAAGCTCGGTTAGAGTTGAGGCGACCTGGGGTCCGATATCCCTCTGCAAGCAGTGCGTCAGAATCTTTGGTGATGTTTGGGAAATTTTTTTTTATGATATTCTCTAGTATGGCTTCCATTCCTCTGGGGCATTCTTCTTCCCCTTCTGGAATTTTTATAACTCTTATGTTAGAATGCTTCATCAAGTCCCATAATTCTGACAGTGAACGTTCTGCTTTCTCTCTCTTCTTTTCTGCCTCTTTTACTATCTGAGTTATCTCAAGAACTTTGTCTTCTACCTCTGAAATTCTTTCTTCTGCATGGTCTTACCTGTTGCTGATACTTTCCATTGCATCTTTAAGTTCCCTAATTGACTGTTTCAGTTCCTTCAGCTCTTCTATATCCTTTTTATATTCTTCATATCGTTCATCTCTTATTTGATTCTGTTTTTTATTTCCTTTTGTTTATTTTCCACTTTATTAGCAGTTTCCTTCATTGTTTCCATCATTTCTTTCATTGTTTTCATCATGTGTATTCCAAATTCCCTTTCTGTCATTCCTCACATTTCTTCATAGGTTGAATCCTCTGCAGTAGCTACCTCATGGTCCCTTGGCTCGGTTGTTCTGGACTGGTTCTTCATGTTGCCTGGAGTTTTCTGCTGATTCTTCCTCATGAGTGTTTTCTTTTATCTGTTTCCTTGCCCTAATTTTCCTTTCACTTCCTCTTGCTCTTTAAGTTCTCGTGCCTGTGGAATTTGCGGGCGGGTTTAGATGGATTGAACACACGCGGCCACTTGCCGGTTTTCCACTGTTTCAGTCCTCCTCTTGGGGTCCAGAAGTCTCTCGCTGACTCCCTGTATCCGCGCAGGGGTGATGATAGGCAGATACCACCAGCCAGAGATGCCTGGAGTTGTATCTCCCCAGACTCATGGTGCCCAGATGCAAGAAAGCTGTTACTCGGCTGCCATCTTCTTATCAAAAGCTTTTTCTGCATCAATTGAGAGAATCATATGGTCTTTGTTTTTTAATTATATTTATAGATTTATGTACAGTGAACCACCCTTGAAACCCTGAGATAGAAGCCACTTAGTCATGGTGTATAATTTGTTTGATGTGTTGCTGGATTCTGTTTGCTAGGATCTTGTTGAATATTTTTGCATCAATATTCATTAGTGATATTGGTCTATAATTTTTTTTCTTGCTGAGTCCTTTTCTGGTTTGGGAATCAGGGTGATGTTTGCTTCATGGAACGTGTTGGATAGTATTCCTTCTTTTTCTATATTTTGGAAAATGTTGAGTAATATGAATACTAGTTCCTCATTAAAGGTGTGGTAGAATTCTGATGTGAAGCCATCTGGTCCCAGGCTTTTCTTTTTAGGGAGATTTTGTATGGTTGATGCTATTTCAGAACTTGATATAGGCCGGTCAACATTTCCATTTGATTCTGGCTCAGTCTTGGAAGGTGACATGCTTCCAAGTATTGGTCAATTTCCTTCATATTTTCATATTTCTGAGAATAAAGTTTCTTGTAATATTATTTAAGGATTATTTGAATTTCCGAGGAGTCCGTTGTTACTTCATCTTTGCCATTTCTGATTGTTGAAATTAGAGATTTTACTCTTTTTTTCCTGGTTAGGTTAGCCAAAGGTTTATCTATTTTATTGACCTTTTCCAAAAACCAACTTTTTGCTTTATTGGTCTGTTGTATAATCCTTTTGTTTTCAAATTCATTTAATCCTGCTCTAATATTAGTTATTTCTTTTCTTCTACTGGATTTGGGGTTGGAATGTTCTTCCTTTTCCAGTTCCTTGAGATGTCCCATTAAGTTGTTAACTTCTCTTTCCATTCTCTTGAGGAAGGCTTGAAGTGCAATAAACTACCCTCTTAGGACTGCCTTTGTGGTATCCCAGTGGTTCTGATAGTTCATGTCTTCATTGTCATTTTGTTCCAGAAATATCTTAATTTTCTTCTTAATCTCATCTATGACCCAGCTATCATTCAGCATGAGGTTATTTACTTTCCATGTTTTTGTATGAGTATGCAGATTCTTGTTGTTCCTGAGTTTTACTACTATTCCATGATGGTCTTAGAAGATGCAAGGATTAATTTCTATTCTTTTAAATTTGCTGAGGTTAGATTTGTGACCTAAGATTTGATCAATGTTGGAGTATGTTCCATGGGCTGATGAGAAGAATATGTATTCAGTTTTGTTAGCATGAAATGTTCTGTGGATGCCTGTTAAATCCAATTGTTGGATGGTTAAGTTTAAATATAAAATTTCTTTGCTTAGCTTCTTATGGGAAGATCTATCAAACACCGCTAAAAGGGTATTAAAATCTCTGACTATTATGGAGCTGGAGGAAATAAATTTGGTCATGTCTGTTAGAGTTTCTCTTATAAATTGAGGTGCATTTTGGTTGGGTGCATAAATATTAATAATTGAAATCTCATCATATCGAGTATTGCCCTTAACAAATATGTAGTGACCCTCCTTATCTTTCCCTACTTTTGTTGGTTTAAAGCCTATTGTATCTGCAAGTAAAATTGCAACACCTGCTTTTTTCTGCTTTCCTTTTGCCTGAATTATAGATGAACATCCCTTCACCCTGAGTCTATATTTATCTTTTAAGGTAAGATGAGATTCTTGTATGCAGCAGATATCTGGCCTGAGTTTTTGTATCCAGCCAGCCAGCCTGTTCCTCTTTAGAGGACAATTTAAGCCATTCACATTAATTGTGAATATTGATATACCTGGTAGAATAATGGGTATCGAGTTTTTTGAAAGACCAGTGGACATTTTTAATCCTTTCACCACTGTGGAGTTAGAATTTAATGAAAAGTTTCAGAGTGAGTTTACTTTTGTGATGGAGAATTGCACTGGGCATTATGGAGGATAGGTCTGAGGATATGCTGAAGAGCTGGTTTAGTTATGGCAAATTTCTTCTACATGTGAATGTTATTAAAGTATTTAATTTCTCCATCATAAATGAAACTCACTTTAGCTCGATACAGGATCTTGGCTTGAAAGTTATTTTGCTTTAGGAGATTAAAAGTCAATAACCACCCTCCTCTAGCTTGAAAGGTTTCAGCAGAGAGATCTGCAGTTATTCTAATATTCTTCCCCTTGTAGGTTATGTTTTTTTTACGTGTGGCTGCTTTCAGGATTTTCTCCTTCATATTAACTTTAGTGAAGTTAATTATGATGTGCCTGGGCGATGTCTTATTTGGGTTGCGTCATGCTGGGGTTCTGAAATTTTCTGCTATCTCAATTTCAGAATCTCTTGGCATGTCTGGAAAGTTCTCTTTCATAATCTCATGAAGAAGGGCCTCAGTTCCTTGTGAAGCTACTTCATCACCTTCAGGGATCCCTATAAGGCAAATATTTATTCTCTTTTAATTATCCCAGAGCTCTCTGAGAGAATGATCCATTTTTACTCTCAATTTCTCTTCCACTTTGAGCATTTGGGAGCGTTCAAAAGCTTTGTCTTCAATGTCAGAAATTCTTTCTTCTGCCTGTTCCATTCTGTTACTGAGGGATTCTTCTATATTTCTCATACCATGGAAGGCTGCAACTTCTTTTCTCAATGTGTCTAAATCTTTGGTGATTTTTTCTTTGAATTCATTGAATTTTTGAGACATCTTCTGAATTATTCCTACAATTTCTAACTCCAACTTTACTTCCATTCTTTTAATCTTATTTTCAATCTAAATTCTAAATTTGATTTTGCACATCTCAGCCGTCTGTTAACAAAATCCTCTGGTTTGACTGGTATGTCATTCCTTGGGGGAGTTGAACTGTTCTGATTATGCATATTGCCAGAGTTTTTTCCACAGATTCCACCCCATGATTTTTTTCACTGTTTTGCTAGATGAGCAGGTAAGTTGGAATTGGATGGGAGACTTCTTTGGTTGTGGTTGACAAGCCCTTCACCAGTGAACTTGGATTGCTGACTGCAGCTTTTCCTCTACACTTTTTGAAAGGACCTCTACAGTACTACAGTCTGTGACTCTATAGGCCTGCTTGGTGTAGTGGGGGTAGGTGGCTCTGTCTTGTATTCAGCTGATCTCTGTCCAAACCTAGTGAATCAGTGACTCTGGGTCGCAGTCTCAGCTTTGGAGAAGTACAAGCAACTAGGATATCCCTTCCCCCACTGGTAATGCCTGGAAAAGGAAAATAAAATCTTCCCACTACAGCAAAACTGGTGTACAACCTTGGAGGGTCCTCAGGTGATTTGTCCAGTTAAAGAGTTCCAAACCAATTGTCCTAAACAGCACCCACTCTATAGCTGGAGAATTCAAAAGGTCTCCAGCAACAAGTTATTACGAGTCTCTGATACCTCAAGTGTGGTTTGAGTACCTCTGCTGCTCCGAGGAGTCCAAAAGGCCCGTCCAGTAGGAGGTTTGGAGCACAGGGGTTGATACCTCTTTTTCCACCTTGCTCACCCTTCACCACTGGATTCTGGTCACCCCAGTCCCTGGTAGCCCCACCAGCAGTCTGTTAACCCAGTCTCTGTGGCCCAGTTCTATCCAATAAGCAAATGTGCCAGGGCTATGTGCCTGCCAGAGTCAAAGTAAGGTCACTGCCTCCGAGTTGGGGAGATGACTCTCCAAAATTAGAGCCCAGCAGGATCACTCCATTAATGCTGATGTTAGGTGGGAGGTGTCTCCTCTTGGGTTCGTGCACTTCAGCAGTTTGCAAGCCTCCAGCCAAAGTGCAGAGACCCAAGCCTCCATCCACTGCTGAGATACACTTTTTCTGGACCATGTCAGTCACCTTTCCCTCTATGTCTTTCTGTACAGTTACTGGATTCACAGATATAGCACAGCTGTACTTCCCCCATCTGTGCAATGCCCAGTCCTAGCCAAGAACTGCAAACATTCTGGTTTTTGCAGGGGTTGGGCTTCTAGACTGCCAGGCCAGGGTAGAAAGGTAGAGTGGAGGTTCAAGGTGACAAGGAAAATATTTGTTTGTACTTCCTGCCAGACAAGGGAATTCGTGGGCTCACAGCAGGGGCTCTCTGGAGAAGGAGTCCCAACATCCAGCATTTCCCTCCAGTGTGGTAAGTAAGGAGAGACTCAGTTCATCACTTATTAGTAGAGATCCCACAGCAAGCAAGCAACTCTCTTAGGGGAGGGGATGGCCACATGACCACTTTGGGATGAGATCTGTACCTGAAATTAATTTCTTTGGCGTTGAAGCTTGCATCACAGGAAAGACAAGCAATTATCTATCTCATCTCTCCACTCAGCTCCCCTCCTTTGGCTTTGTTGGGTTCTTTCTGGCCGTTATCTCTCCCTCTGGACTGAAGCTTCTGTTGAGAGCTGGCTCCCATCAGCCATCATCCTTCATTCACCCTTGTTCTTGTTGAAAGTGAAAATTGGAGTTAGGGTAAGTAGCCAAACTGATGATTTGGGAGAGATGGGCTAAACATCCGTCCCGTCCACCATAATGCTCTGCCTCCCCTAATCATTACATCTTTTTTCCCTTTCTGTCATTTTTTCTAGTTCTGCAAGTGTGGAAGATGTAACGATGTTTTCTGTGGGCAGTTGATTGTATTTTCTAAGCTCTTAAGAGTTCAGGATAGAGTGGGTGTACATAGTATTTATCTATCAAGGTCACTCTCCTAAACTAGGAGTTTGGTAAGAAATACAATTAGATCTGATTTTTGTACTTGAGAATACTATAATATGAAGGAGGGCACACAACACACTGCTAAGAGCTACTTTATGAAAGAGTACTTGAGGATGAACATCAGGTAAACTCTTAGATAAAGATTTCATGAGGGTGAGATATACCCAGGAGTTTAAAGGCACTGAGGTTCACTGTCACAACAAACTCTTGATTAAAAGTGGCACTGTAGGGTGGCGCCTGTGGCTCAGTCGGTAGGGCGCTGGCCCCATATGCCGAGGGTGGCGGGTTCAAACCCGGCCCCGGCCAAACTGCAACCAAAAAATAGCCGGGCATTGTGGCGGGCGCCTATAGTCCCAGCTACTTGGGAGGCTGAGGCAAGAGAATCGCTTAAGCCCAGGAGTTGGAGGTTGCTGTGAGCTGTGTGAGGCCACAGCACTCTGCCGAGGGCCATAGACTGGGACTCTGTCTCTACGAAAAAAAAGAAAAGTATCACTGTTAACTTAAAAAAAAAAAGTGGCACTGTAAAGTAATTGGCTTTTCTACTAGGTATTATCTTCTTAGGGCAGAGACTGATAAATAAAATCATGGTAAATTTAGGCAAGGCCAACATGCATTCCAGTATTTGATAGAAAAGTTTCGTGTATTTACAAACTTTTTTATAATTTGTCAGTTGATATTCTTTTCTTTCTTTTTTTTTTTTTTGAGACAGAGTCTCACTATGTCACCCTCAGTAGAGTGCCATGACATCACAGCTCACAGCAACCTCAAACTCTTGGGCTCAAAGGATTCTCCAGCCTCAGCCTCCTAAGTAGCTGGGACTGTCAGCACCCGCCACAACACCTGGCTATTTTTTTGTTGTAGTTGTCATTGTTGTTTAGCAGGCCCAGGTGGGCTTCGAACCCACCAGCCCTAGTGTATGTGGCTGGTGCCCTAACCATTGAGCTATGTGTGCTGGGCCTGTAGTTGGTTGGTATTCTTATATTGGTGTTCACCAACATGGATTTTTACCTTACAATGGAATTAAGTTTTCCCCATGTTATTTGATAACTTTTCTTAGTATGTAACGAATTCATGTAGATATCTTCACATAAACATTTTACATTGACTATGTTATTTACAAAATAATTTCTTAAAATTAAAAACATGTTTCCCCTTCATAAATCATTAGTCTTTGTTGAGCATTTTCTTCAACTCTCCATCAATGTTTCCCCTTTGGGAGAATTTCATGTGCTGGTGTATGGTACAGCTCTGATTATTTTCACTCCCACAGCTTTGCAGCAGCTGATTTTCTCCACACCTCCTTTCCCGTGCCATGGCAAGTGTAAGCACTAACAAAGAATCTTTGGAATAAAAAAGACCATAAAAGTAACCCCCAGAGGGTCAAAATGGTAGGGCATATCTTACATGACCTCTAAACACTAATAGAATTATTTAAATGAACCAAAGCAAGAGAAAGAAACTAAAAACAATAAAAAAACCACAGCATAAAGACAGGATTTAGGTAGATACTGCCCCCCACAGTTTTTTTCAGGAATTTAACATACTAATGTGCATGATAAATCCTACAGGAGGAGGGGACACAGAGTTTGTACCCCCTTTTCCAAATTGATTTGAGATTACAGTAAATGTTTGGCAGAATATCTGATAGATTGATTTCATAAAAATACTGGGTATTTTTCTTTCCATTCTTGAGATACTTTACTAAAAGAATATATAATAACCCACACTTTCATATGAAAGATAAAACACAACGATAGCCCAGAAAGAAGGAGAGAAGAGGAGGGCAAGGGGAGGGGATGGTGGTGGATGGGTGGAGGGAGGGTAATCAGTGGGACCTCACCTACTGTGCATATTGCAAGGGTACATGTCAAATACATTTTTATACACACAGGAAGAGATATTTTAATGAGAACTACTCAGGCTTTTATTCTCCAGGTGTCCAGAGAAGTCTCATGGATAAAGAGTGTCTATTTAAATGAATACGATTTCAAATCTGTCAAAAAAAAAAGAAAAAAGGAAAGAAATGTGTCAAGTATGCCTATACTCTTCAGTGTTCTAATTAAAAAAGGATTATGGATTTTATCAAATGCATTTTCTGCATCTATTGAGAGGATCATATGGTCTTTGTTTTTGCTTCTGTTGATATAGTGAATAATGTTTACTGACTTGTGTATATTAAACCAGCCTTGCATCCCTGGGATGAAACCTACTTGATCATGATGTATGACTATTTTGATAATAAGCTGTAATCTATTGGCTAGGATTTTGTTGAGAATTTTTGCATCTATATTCATTAGTGAAATAGTCTAAAGTTCTACTTTTTGGTTGGGTCTTTTCCTGGTTTTGGTATCAGGGTGATATTTGCTTCATAGAATGTGTTGGGGAAGATTCTTCTTCCATTTTTTGGAGTAATTTTTGAAGTATGGGAATAAAATCTTCTTTGAAGGTTTGATAGAATTCTGGTGTGAAGCCATCCAGAACAGGGTGGCTTTGTTGGGTGGGGGGATTCTTAATTGTTTCTTTCACCCCAGTGCTTGAAATTGGCCTGTTCAGGAGATGTATTTCTTCCTGATTAAGTCTAGGGAGAGGGTGTGATTCAAAATATGGATCCATTTCCTTCACATTGTCAAATTTCTGGGCATAGAGTTTCTGATAATATTCAGAGATAATCTAATGTATCTCTGTGACATCAGTTGTTATATCCCCATTATCATTTCTGATTGAGGTTACTAGTGATTTTACTTTTTTATTTCTAGTTGGTCTGGCCAACAGTTTATCAATTTTATTTATTTTTAAAAAAACCAACTCCATGTCTCATTCATTTTCTGAATGATTCTTCTGTTTTCAATTTCATTAATCTCTGATTTAATTTTGGATACATCTTTTCTTCTGCTTTAGGCTTAGATTGTTCTTCTTTTTCCAATTCCATAAGGTGACCTGTGAGTTTGTTGATGTGCCCTTTTTCTGTTTTTCGAATGTGGACATCTAAAGTGACAAATTTTCCTCTCAGGACTGCTTTTGCTCTATCCCACAGGTTTTTGTAGCTTGTGTCTTCATTGTTGCTGTGCACAAGGAAATTAATGATTTCTTTTTTTATTTCTTCCTGCACCCATCTATTATTCAGCATAAGGTTGTTTAATTTCCATGCCTTTGTGTGGGGTTTAACATTTTTCTTGGAGTTGAATTCCACCTTTAGTGCCTGGTGGTCTGAGAAGATGCAAAGTAAAATTTCAATTCTTTTGATTCTGTTGAGTTTTGGTTTGTGTCCTAGGATATGATCCATTTTGGAGAATGTTTCATGGGGTGATGAAAAGAATGTATATTCTTTATCTTTACAATGGAGTGCTTGATATACGTCTATCAAGCACAGTTGTTCTAGGGACTCAATTGAGTCTCTTATATCTTTGTTTAATTTCTGTTTATAGGATCTGTCCAGCTGTGTGAAAGAAGTGTTAAAGTCCCCTGTTATCATGGTGTTATAGGATATCGTATTGCTCAGACTAAGTTAGGTCTGTTTCAAGAATCTGGGAGTATTTAAGTTGGGTGCATAAATATTTAGAATGTAAATGTCTTCTTGTTGCATTTTTCCCTTGACCAATATGAAGTGACTATCTTTGTGTTTTTTGACTTTAGTTGCTTTAAATCCACATGTGTCTGAAAATAAGATTGCAACCCCTCTTTTCTTCTGGAATGCATTTGTCTGAAAAATTGTCTTCCAACACTTGACTCTGAGCATTAATTTGTCTTTTGACACTAGGCATTTTTCCTGCAAACAGCAAATGGATGGCTTGTGTTTTTAATCCAATCAGCCAATCTGTGCCTCTTCAGTGGGGAGTTCAAGCCATTAACATTTATTGAAATAATTGAAAAGTGTGGTAGCATTTGATTCATCTTACTTTGTGAAACTCCATTGCTTAGTTTTGTCTTTTGCATCATTCTGGAAGGTATGTTCTGTCCTTTAATTTATGGGTGCTTACTTTGCTGGTGGTCTCTTGTGACGGTCAATGTGTAGAACAGGTTGAAGTATGTCCTGTAGAGCTGGCCTTGTCATGGCAAGTTTCCTCAATGTTTGCATATGAGTAAAAGATTTGATTTCTCTATCAATTTTAAAGCTTAGCTTAGTGGGACATAGAATTCTGGGGTGGAAGTTGTTCTGTTTAAGTACATTAAAGATGGATGACCATTGTCTTCTAGCTTTAAAAGTTTCATTAGAGAAGTCTGCAGTTACCCTGATGGATTTTCCCATATTGGTCAGTTGGTGCTTACTGCTGGCGGCTTGAAAACTTTTTTCTTTTGTCTTGATAGTGGACAGGTTCATCACAATGTGTCTTGGAGAAGCTCCATTAGAGTTGAGGCAACCTGGGGTCCGATATCCCTCTGAAATGAGTTTGTCAGAATCTTCAGTTATATGCGGGAAATTTTCATTCATAATATTCTCTACCATATCTTCCATTCCTCTGGGGCATTCTTCTTCCCCTCTGAGATACCTGTAATGCATATGTTTGAATGCTTCATAAAGTCCCATAATTCTATCAGTTATCTCAAGAGCTTTGTCCTCTACCTCTGAGATTCTTTCTTCTGCATGATCTAATCTGTTGTTGACACTTTCTATTGCATGTTTAAGCTTCCTAATTGACTGCTTCATTTCCTTCATCTCTGCTATATCATTTCTATATTCTTCATATCATTCATCTCACATTTGATTATGTTTTTAGATTTCCTTTTGGTTATTTTCCACTTTCTCAGCAATTTCCTTCATGTTTTGTTGTTATTGTTGTTGTTGTTGTTATTTTCCACTTCCTCAGCAATTTCCTTCATTGTTTTCATCATCTGTATTTTAAATTCCCCTTCTGTCATTTCTACCATTTCCTTATAGGTGGAATCCTCTGCAGTAGCTACCTCATGGTTCATTGAGGGTATTTCTCTGGACTTGTTTTTCATGTTGCCAGTATTTTCCTGTGATTCTTCTTTATGAGTGTTTTCTTTTATCTGTTTACTTGCCCTAATTTTCCTTTCACTTCCTCTAGCTCTCTAAGTTACTGTGCCTCTGACCTAAGGTTTTGATGAGTGCTTTTGGTATGGAAGTATGAGAAGATTGAAGAGCAAGAGGGTGAAAAAAAGATTTAAAAAAGAAAAAAAAAAGGCAAGGAGAGGGTGTGAGTAAAAGGAAGTGTTGACAAAAAGTAGAGAGGCTCAGAAAGAGGGAGATAGGAGTAATATAGGTGTATAGTAGGGTACTTTGACCCAACCTTAAAACCCCCAATCTCTGGTGGTGCTGGGTTTGGTGGTTTCCTTGAGGTCAGCAGCTCTTTGCTGGCCTGTTCAGACACAGTACCCCACCTCTACCAAGTAGAAAGGAAAGGTAAAAATACTATAAATCTAACCAAACCAAAAGCCCTATGTGATAAAATTCAGGGAAAAAACATATAATAGGGGCAAAAACACTATCAAAAATGACGTTCTATTGTTAAAGAAAGTAACAGTGGAAAATTGTATTTAAAACAGAAAAATGAAAAAAAGAAAAGAAAGGAAAAAGAAAAAAGAAAAGAATCTAGAGGAAAAATATTGAAGTTTAAAAAACCCAAAACCAAAAAAAAAAGAAAACAGTATATATATAAAACTATATATATAGTTTTGATATTAAATATTCTCTTATTCTTCCTAATTGTCTTCCTTCCTAACTAACTTTAAGGCTAACTTTGAACTTTAATGTGTTAGGATTCACTAAAATGGTGGAGCAGAATACATTTGCTACTTAAATATTCCTGCCATGCCTATCTTTTCTTCCCAGATTATGAGTTAATGCCTTTTTTTGAAGGCTAGAAAGCAACAGATTAGATGCACACACAGCTCCTGGTCTTAGACCAGTGGTTCTCAAAGTGTGGTTCCCAGACAAGAAACATCAGCATTCACCTGGGAACTTGGTGAAAATTCAAGTTATCAGGACCCACACTGACCTACTGAATAATAACTGTAGTTTGTGTTTAAAAATCTAGTAAAATATTTATTAAGGTCCTTCACATGATTAGGATGTGTACTCAGATTTGAGAACCACTAGACTAGTATTTTTCAACCTTTTTTAAGTTTGAAAGATACCATCAGTTTTCTCTTGGAGCATTGCAACAGTTTCCTAACTTGTTATCCCTGCTTTCACATTTTTTAAATCTCATGGCACACTTGAACTTATAGGTAAACTTCTGTGGCACACTTAAATTATCTTGATACCATAAAAAGAAAATAGTAAAAAAAAGAATATATTTACTATGTTTTGACCTTCTTTTGAAAATATTTTAATTAATGATCTTTAATTTTTTTTGGGCGGCGCCTGTGGCTCAGCGGGTAGGGCGCCGGTCCCATATGCCGGAGGTGGCGGGTTCAAACCCAGCCCCGGCCAAAAAAAAAAAAAAGAAAATATTTTAATTAATGATCTTTAATTTTTTGTGGCACATGTAGGATCCTCTCATGGCATACCAATGTGCCATGACATACCAGTTTAAAAATCCCTACACTAGTTTAACTAGAAGTTGATGACCAATAGTGAAACACTTATACCAAATCAAAGCATGTTATGAAAATTGCTGAAAGGCTTTGGAGTCAGAGGACATGTATTCAAATTCCACTTCTTTTTATATTAGCTGGGAAATCTTGGACTATCATTTCATCTCTCTGAGTTTCCATTTCTTCGTCTGTTAGAAAGACTAGTGGTGCTATCTAACTCATAGGATTATTGTGATGATCAAATGAGATGATGTATATGAAAGTTCTTTGTAGATCATAATGGTCTCTACAACCTTTTTATTTATTTTTTTCTCAGCTCTAGGCCTAATGCTTCTATGAAACCGATCACAACTTAAAATGACCTTGCCCTTAAAGAGTATATGTAATCCATACCACATTTTATATTCTCCAATGCCTCTTCAGAAATCCAATAGCTCTGGAAGTAGGAGAGAAACAAAAATTTATTTGGGTTGAAAGTAATGTTTTTTCCTTTGAAAGACTTGTGGTGGTAGCCATTGTGAGGCTAAACTATTATTCGCAGAATGCTGGGCTTCTCTGATGAACTGGTGGTCTATGCGTTAAGGGGATTTGTCTTAATTTGGTAAAACCCTCCAATTTTGTTTTTATTTAATGAAGAAGAATGAGAAAGTAGTTATGTGTTAGTACTGGGGGTTCAGAAGAAAACAATCTAACCATATGGAATCTAATTTATAGGCAAAAAGGGCAGGTTTATCAAAGGAGTATGAAAGACATTGAGGCATAAGTAGAGACATGTCATAGAAATGAGAAGAGGTGTTCTCCCCACACTTGTATACAGCCATTATGATTTAGGTGTTCTGAGGATACTAGGGAACCTAGGAATACTTTGGGACATAGAAAGTTTACAGATTTGGGGGCAACTGCAAACGGTCCTCTTACTCACAAAGGACACTGGCAGCAGTGGAGAGGTGATATTGGCAAATAACTTTAAGAATAGTGACTATTGCTTGTACCTAGGGACATTTACAAATCTTCATAGGCCCTAGTATTTTGTAGGCTCCAACCATCATCCTATTAAATATAATAAAATGAACCCCTTGTACACATGAAATATAATTTTCTTGTTGAAAAATTTTGAAGGGACTTTTAAAATGTCACTTTTGAAATTATTTGGCTACAACTAACTCCTTTCATTGGCAATTGGCTATGATTTCTAAGTACTCATCATGCATACTTGGGAATTCTTGTGAAGTGAGAAAGTAAAACCCACAAATTGTTTTCAAACTTAATGCAAGTTTTATGAATATTAAAAATAATAACAATTGAAGTTTGCATACAGTAAGCATTTATTTATACATTGCAGGATTTTTTTTTTTTATATTTCAAGCCAACAAGGATAAAATGATCCTAAATATGGAATTGGATACCTAAACTGTAACTGTGTGAACACTGGTGGTAAACACAGGCGAGATGCCTCAAGGACTCCCAGAAATACTTACAAGAAGTTTTTAGGGGGCTGAGATCTTGCATTATGCTATTGTGGACAAAATCTGGTATAACTTGGGTTACTATCATCAGGTGATATCTATAAATACGGAACACTGAGAGAAATTCAAGTTACAGACCAAAAATATGGGACAATGTAGAGGCCTTCATGCCGCGGACCGCCAGTCGAATGAGTCTCAGTCCGAGGGCTTTCAGGGCGAGAACGGCTCAGGTTGATTGAAAGGGCGACGCAGGAAAATGACAAACTGCCACACACCAAGGATGATGAAGAAAGCAGTTGTACTTTACTGATTTTTAGGCATGGTATTTATACATTTTTGACAATGTCTTACAAACTACAAAAGATATTTTTATGACTTGCTGATGCTTACAAAGTTCTTATCGAGTTTTGTAGATGGGAGTAGTCAACTGTCTTTTCTTAGACAATGTTTCTGCCCGTAAGGGGGAACAAAGGACTGCTGCTTATCAGCAGTTACTCTTTTACTTCTCTTTATCTATGTTTAAACCTTCTTTCTTTGTAAAACTGCTTTGTTCACATTTTGTATTTTTATATTTTTATATTTGATTATGATTTTTATGTTGTTAGTGAATTGATAGTGAATTATGTATATGTTTTAAGTGTATAGTGACAAAATTATAGAGAAAGCAATTTCATAGAAAACTTATTTCAAAGAAACAGTTTCAAAGGGACATAAGGTAGAGATAAGAGACCGGAGGGAGCGGGTATCTGGTAGGAACATCTTAACTTATCATCCCTGCATTCTCTTGATACATTGTTTCAATTAACTGACCTTTATGGTGGGAACGTGTTCCCTTGGAGACATTTAGTCTCCATTGTATAGATGAAGTCATGGATTAGTAAGTCATTATGTTTATTCTTAGTTTCTGAGGACATTCAAGCAACAATTAACCATTCAACTCAACAAACAAGTTTCAAACAGGTTTCAGGGTAAAGGTTATTCAGGCCTTTATGCCGCACCTCATGAATTCTTACGTTCACTAAAAGGCATGCTAGGCAACTTATGCGCTGCTGTTGCAGGCCAGGGGGACCGGGGGCAACGCTCCGGGGAGCACTCACCGCCTTACCACAGTTTTTACAACGCGGACAGAGCCATCCCGCCACGGCTTGATGCCGGGGGTGCGGCATTTCCCCCTTTTTTGTTAATGAAACGTAGTTCAAAGAGGTCTTGGCGAACAGCCTTTAAGGAGGAAAAGACACAACGAAGGAGACAAGGTAACAGTAAAACAACACAGAATATCAGGCATCCAATAACGACAATAAACACAATGTACTGAATCCAAGACACAGGATTTAAGGATTTAAGATTGTCAGAGAGGGATTGAGCCAGTGAATCAAGAGAAGTGCTAGGTAAATGAGCTTCACTGATGGCAGTGATATCCTTTTGGAGAGTATGTAAATCATGTGTAATATCATTGTCCTTCCAGACACCCTGTAGATGAGCTTTAGTTTTGTCCCAGGAAGTGGACATATTATAAGGTAAAGGAGTGACACAAATAGCAGGAAAGGCAGAATGACATCTGGTTTGAAGTTTATGTTGTATAAACTTTATATCTTGTCCTAAGGCTAAAACTACTTCTTCTAGGATGTTAAGTTTTGCTTCAAGTTTATTATCTATGCTGGCTTGAGTCATTAAAGGTAGAGTTATGTTGCTGCTGAGAGAATTAACAAAGTGAGCTGTGTGAACTTCTTGAACCAAAGCAGTAGTGGCTACCGCAAATGTTGTGACTATAGAAATTAAAGCTAAAATACCGAGAATTAAAGCAGCTACAAACCTCTTAGGTCGAATTAACTGATTAACAGTATGTAAAACTTGTAAAGCAGAATTATCATACCAAGGATCATCTTGTAAATCAACAGGTAATAGTACATAAGAGGGTCTTTTAACAATTAAAACAGAATTAAACAAGCGTTCATTGAATAAATCAGTAGAAGTAAGACAATTTGTAACTTTACAAGCGGTACAAGAAATATGATAAGAGTTTTTAGATTGTGTAATAGTTAAATACTTATTTGGAGCTAAAAGTAGAGCATATGGATATCCAACACAAGTTCTTACTGACATTGCATTTGGTTTTGGCATATTAGGTTTCTTTTCTAAAATTAAGTTGGATGCAGCAACAAGTCTAAATAAATCATAGTGTATTTGAGTTTTATTTTTGTCTTGAGCTACCCATATGGGCTCAACTAGACCAGGTGTGAACCATCGTCGTATTGGTTGGGGAGTACCAGACCACTGATACTGATGAAATTTATCTAATTGGTTCGAGAAATATTTATTATGATCAAAACAAGAAGTAGGAGAATAATCCCAGATGACTGTGTTTGAATTTATAGGAGAATGCTTGTTGGCAGCATTTGGGAATCCACAGGAAAGCCAAGTAGGTGTTTTAGTTAATGATGATTCCCAGAATTGATTTTTATTTCTATATTTTTCTTTACAGTTAGGGAGAGGTAATGAGTTAACAGATAAACAGGTTTCATTATAATTAGGACTTCCAATAGTTTGTAACTCATATTCCCAAACATAACGTCTATTTGCATCATGAGGATCTGGAGCATCAGTTAAAAATACCCTGTAGCTAGTAGGTAAACAAAAAGGAGGTGTGTTGCCTCTTAAAGTAAAGCAAATAGGCAAGGAGTCGGCTTTGCCAGTGAAATTAATTAAAGCCGCAGCATGATGTCTGGATTCTGAGTCAGTTAAACCTCCTAAGCGGATAGAATCATTAGAAAGAATTTTTATGGGGTCTGGATCTAGCCAGCCCACAGGGTGTAGCAGAGGAGGATTAGGCACATAAGACCAATAAGCTGCAGTTTCTACCTTAGGAGTAGAGATTAGTGATAGAAACGCAAGAAAGTACATTGTAGGAGTTAGAGGGTTTCCTTGAGATATGAGAAGTTGTTTAGCTTGTTTCACCAGGGCACGGATCTGTGTCCACGTGGTCTTGGAGGGTTTCGGTGAAATTTCCACAGTCGTCCTCATTTGTGCAGATAGGATCTTCATCCGCCGCAGGCGTTGTCTTCTGCGCCGGGGTCTCCGGAGGAGCCGGTTTGATGAGCCGGTCTGGAATCCAGACGGGAGAGTCGGCATCCTGTGGAAATATGCAAGCATAGCCTCGTCCGGAGGTTAACAATACATCAGGGCCTTTCCATTGGCCCGATAATAAATCTTTCCAAAGAACTTTAGGAAGGGTGGCAGCCGATTGTGGCTGCCAATGGGAGAGAGCAGGGGTTAAATTATTGGAGTTTACATTAAGGTGATTTAGGACGAATAAAGCATGGGTTAAAATATGATGAGGAGAAAAATATTTATGAGCTTTTTGTAGGCGTTCAATTTGTAATTTTAATATTTGATTAGTTCTTTCAACAATCGCCTGACCCTGAGGATTATAAGGGATCCCCGTAGAATGAGCAATTTTCCACTGTATACAAAATTGTTCAAAT
The DNA here is from genome assembly GCF_027406575.1 of Nycticebus coucang. Taxonomy (NCBI): domain Eukaryota; kingdom Metazoa; phylum Chordata; class Mammalia; order Primates; family Lorisidae; genus Nycticebus; species Nycticebus coucang. Next base: position 88,020,606 of record NC_069804.1, read on the forward strand.
GCTCGAGAGGTATAAGCTGGAGCATTGTCTGTTTTTAATTGATGAGGAACACCTAGCTGCTGAAAGCAGTAAAATAGGTGTTGTACAACATCTTTGTAGGCCTCGCCAGGTCTTGCAGAGGCACAGATAAAATGAGAAAAAGTATCAACAGTAACATGTACATATTGTAATTTTCCAAAACTAGACACATGTGTTACATCCATTTGCCATAATACATTGGGGCGTAAACCCCGAGGATTAACACCAAATTTTAAAGGATGATGAGTAACAGGACAGGATTTACACTTTAAGACTATTTGTCTTGCCTGTTCTCTAGTAATTTGAAACATTTTTCTTAATGCGTTAGCATTTTGGTGATGTAAGGCGTGGCTTTCTTCAGCGTCGGCCACTGATGCCACTATAGTACGTGTTAATAAATCTGCAGTGGCATTTCCTTGGGCCAAAGGGCCAGGTAAGTTAGTATGTCCTCTTATGTGACCAATATAAAATTGATTATTCCTTTGCTGAATTAAAGTTTGTAGTTTCTTTAATAAAGGTAGAATAGTTGAGGTTCCTGTTAAAAGAGCAGTTTCAAGAGCTGGAAAAAGAGAAGCAATATACTTTGAATCTGTATACAAGTTAAATTTTTGTTTGAAATTATTAAAGGCCGAGATTAGAGCCCATAATTCTGTTTGTTGGGCAGAGGCTTGTGCGACCTCTTTAATAAGAGGAGACAGGCCTGGGCTAAAAACTACGGCTCGACCTGTAGAGGAACCATCTGTGAACAAGGTTATTGCGTCAGACAGAGGCTGTTTGGAACACATAAGAGGAAATATAAGTGAAACTGTTTTTGTAAATTCAATTAAAGGATGTTTAGGATAATGGTATAAGATTTGACCTGCATAGCCTTGTAAGGCCAATACCCAATCATCATTATTTTGAAATAGTTGTTCCACTTGAGTTTTATTATAAGCAGTTACAATTACATGAGGATCTTTACCAAATAATTCCCGTGATCTTTTTCTTCCTTTATCAATTAATAAAGACACCAGGTATGGATAATCAGCAACAATCTTTGTCTGAACATGTGGTAAATGAATCCATTCTAAAATACCTTCCTGCCATAGGCAAGCTGTAGGAGTATACTCAGTAGAAAAAATGAGTAAAGACCATGGGTTTTGATAATTAATTTGTTTAACCCTAGCTTGAGTTAAAGCCTGTTCAACAACTTGTAAAGCCTGCAAGGCTTCTGGAGTTAAATGTCTAGGGGAACGGGGATTAGAGTCTCCCTGTAAGATAGTAAACAAAGGACTAAGGGTTCCCGTAGTAATCTTCAGAAAAGGTCGAATCCAATTTATTTCTCCCAGTAATTTTTGATAATCATTAAGAGTTTGTAATTTATCTCTCCTTATTTGCACCTTTTGAGGTGCAATATAGTCAGAGTGAATCCATTGTCCCAGATAACTTAATGGTTTATCTCTCTGAATTTTCTCTGGGGCAATGACTAAGCCAAATTTAGTTAATTGTTCTATAGCTTTTTCTAGCATTAGCTGTACTTTTGGCAGCTCAGGATGAGCTAGCAAGATATCATCCATATAATGAATTATGTAAGCACTAGGAAATTGTCTTCTCAGTGCTGCTAATGCAGCCGCCACAAATTTTTGGCATAAGGTAGGGCTGTTTTTCATGCCCTGTGGTAAAGTTTTCCACTGATATCTTTTAAACGGTTCCTGTAAGTTTAGAGAAGGAACACTGAAAGCAAAACGAGGACAGTCCTCAGGATGTAAATTAATAGTAAAAAAGCAGTCTTGCAGATTATAATTATAAGTGACCATTGTTCTGGTACTGCTACAGGAGACGGAAGCCCAGGTTGAAGGGAGCCCATGTCTTCCATAATGGCATTTACTGCTCTTAAATCTTGTAAAAGTCTCCATTTGCCAGATTTTTTCTTAATGACAAACACAGGAGTGTTCCATGGACTAGTGGATTCCTCTAAATGACCTTTATCTAATTGTTCTTGTACTAAAATTTGTAATGCCTGTAACTTTTCTGTTGTTAGGGGCCACTGACTAACCCACACAGGAACATCTGTTAACCATTTTATCTTACAGGCATAGTTTTCTGCAGTGGCCCCTATGAAAAACACTGATCGTTCAGTTGATCCCCTGTGACTAGTTTCATGTCTAGGACATGTAAAAGATCTCGTCCCCATAAAGTATAGGGTAGAGAGGGTAACACATAAGGTTGAAAGTAAATTTTCTTGTCCTTATATTCACATAACAAATGAGATGTACTACGCATGACACCAGAAACAGAACCGAGACCAACTAAAGAAGACCCAGTTCGATGAACCGGCCAGGATCTCGGCCAGTCGGAGGCAGCAATGCAGGTTACATCAGCGCCTGTGTCCATCAGGCCCTTAATGGGCCTGCCTTCTATTTTCATTTTTAACATCGGTCTATCATATAAATCATGTATAAGAGCCACACAATCTTTATCAGTAAATCCAAACTGTCCCTCTCCCCTGGCATCATGTAAGTGATAAGTGGGGAGTGGTATATATGGCAACAATAGTAATTGAGCAATTCTTTGTCCCTTATGAATTTGTGTAGTTTCTACTAGAGACTTTACCATGACTTTAATTGTATTTTCAGTATCAGAATCGATTACTCCTGGAACAACTTCAAAATGTTTGGTGTAATTGGAACTTCGTCCCAATATAACACCAACAGTACCTGGTAATAACTTTCCTTTTATTCCTGTGGGAACTAACACAACACCATCATGTTTGGATATGATTATATCTTTAGAACTGGCAAGGTCTAAGCCTGCACTGCCAGGAGTCCCACGTGGGAGATCATGAATTGTCCATTCAGGTGGTATACAATTAACAGTAGATGTGGGCTCTAGCTTAGGTCGTACTGCGGTAGGAGCAGGAGACTCTCCCTTGGAGTCGGGGCTAGGAGAACGCCCCTTATCTAGTTTTTTGTCTGGTTGGTATCAATAAAGTTAGCACCCTTGTCTGACAAGGGGGTTTCATCTTTATGAAATTTAGATTTACATTCATTTTTCCAGTGCCTGCCCTTCTTACAACGAGGGCATGGTCCCGGGGGTAATCCACGGGACTTATTATTATTATTATTAGCACCGGTGGATTTCTTACAATCCTTCTGTATATGACCTGGCTTCCCACAGTTATAACAAGTGGGCAAGTCATGTGGGGGATTACACCCAAAACATGTATTACTGGGGTCTCTATCAAAAGCACCTTTAACATATGAACTAAATTTTTGACCCCGCATAGCTGCAGCAAACGCCATTCCCTGGACAATTGCTGGTGAGGCATCCATGCATGCTTTAATATAATCTTGTAAGGTACCTGTTTTCCTGAGTGGACGTATTAAGTCCTGACACAGCGTATTTGCATTTTCCCAAGCTAATTGCTTGAGTAATAATTCTGTGCCTTCTGATGGTGGAAGCATTCTATTAATAGCTTCTTCCAGGCGAGAAATAAAGTCAGGATAGGACTCTTCCATACCCTGTTTTATGCCTGCTAAAGTTGTGCCCTTGGTTCCCGGAGGAGGTATTTTTCGCCAAGCGGAGACTGCATTATGGCTGACTATCTCTAAAAATTGTCGGGGTAGTTTAATTTGATTTTCAAAAGAAGCAAATTCATCTGTCCCTAGAAGCATGGACAGCGTGGGCTGTGCTTTTCTTCCTACATGTTGATTAATACTTTCTCTACATCTATCTTCATACTCTGTTCTCCATAAAATATAATCACCTGGGGAAAGCGTGGCTTTGGCCGTTTGCTGCCAATCATACGGGGTAAGCCATTGACTGCTAATTGATTCCACAATTTGTAAGGTATAAGGGGCAGAAGCTCCCGATGTACGGACAGCCTGTTGCAGTTCTTTAAGCGTCTTTAACGACAGAGGTTCCCAGGTGGGTGGTGCCCTATCCTCAGTGGGAAAGCGTACCGGGAAAGCAAATGTAAAATCTCCCTGCCGACGGGCTTCTCGCACCGCCGCTTGAAAGCCCGCGGGCGGCGGAGGGAGACAAGGAGGTACGCGGGGAAGCGGAGCTTGTGAGGTTGTCTTAGATGTGACTTTTGGGACACGAACAGCCGGGTAAGCTCGGCGGGGGTGAATAAAATCATTCATTCTGTCCCTCTCATCTGGTTTAGTAAATTCATCGACCACATCCCACTCGTCACTGTCTGAAGAATTATCAACCGGTGGGAGTGGTGGTAGAATGTCTTTGAGCGTTGGAGCCGAAGGGACAACGCTCTCAGTGTTTGGTACCGGTTCAGGATCTTTAAGAACCTCGGGGGGAACCTCATCAGGAATCGGTGCCCCTTTAGATTCAGGATCACCAACCTCCGAATCAGTTTCTCTTATAAATGCTTCTAAAAAGGTATTGTCAGCTAAAAGTTCTCTAACCTGTAACCACAAGGGAAAAGCTTGTGGGGGCAAAACCTGCTCCCCATGTTCTTGCATGTATTTCCGCATTTCGCGTCCCACCCTTTTCCAATCGGAGAGAGAGAGAGAGCCTTCCTCCAGAAACCAAGGACTTACCAACCTTATGAAATGTATAAGCTCCTCCAACCGTTTGAGAGACACATGAAAACCATTTTTCTCTAATAAACGCTGTATCATGACACTGAGCATGTGTTCTTCCTTACCCAATGTATGCCCCATGTTGTCCTGCGGATTACTCACACTTAACCGGTCAGCCTTTACCGGCGGGACTGCAGCTCCCTGGTGAGAGTCGCCTTCAATCTGAAAAGGAGAGGAAAGAAAGAAAAAGAAAGATCACCTGTCCTTCAGGTCCCTGTTCGAGGCGCCAGCTGCCGCGGACCGCCAGTCGAATGAGTCTCAGTCCGAGGGCTTTCAGGGCGAGAACGGCTCAGGTTGATTGAAAGGGCGACGCAGGAAAATGACAAACTGCCACACACCAAGGATGATGAAGAAAGCAGTTGTACTTTACTGATTTTTAGGCATGGTATTTATACATTTTTGACAATGTCTTACAAACTACAAAAGATATTTTTATGACTTGCTGATGCTTACAAAGTTCTTATCGAGTTTTGTAGATGGGAGTAGTCAACTGTCTTTTCTTAGACAATGTTTCTGCCCGTAAGGGGGAACAAAGGACTGCTGCTTATCAGCAGTTACTCTTTTACTTCTCTTTATCTATGTTTAAACCTTCTTTCTTTGTAAAACTGCTTTGTTCACATTTTGTATTTTTATATTTTTATATTTGATTATGATTTTTATGTTGTTAGTGAATTGATAGTGAATTATGTATATGTTTTAAGTGTATAGTGACAAAATTATAGAGAAAGCAATTTCATAGAAAACTTATTTCAAAGAAACAGTTTCAAAGGGACATAAGGTAGAGATAAGAGACCGGAGGGAGCGGGTATCTGGTAGGAACATCTTAACTTATCATCCCTGCATTCTCTTGATACATTGTTTCAATTAACTGACCTTTATGGTGGGAACGTGTTCCCTTGGAGACATTTAGTCTCCATTGTATAGATGAAGTCATGGATTAGTAAGTCATTATGTTTATTCTTAGTTTCTGAGGACATTCAAGCAACAATTAACCATTCAACTCAACAAACAAGTTTCAAACAGGTTTCAGGGTAAAGGTTATTCAGGCCTTTATGCCGCACCTCATGAATTCTTACGTTCACTAAAAGGCATGCTAGGCAACTTATGCGCTGCTGTTGCAGGCCAGGGGGACCGGGGGCAACGCTCCGGGGAGCACTCACCGCCTTACCACAGTTTTTACAACGCGGACAGAGCCATCCCGCCACGGCTTGATGCCGGGGGTGCGGCACCTTCAAGTGGGCAATTATCAAATAGCTCAAAGGGAACTCAGAGTGAAAAAAAAAGAAAACCTAAAAATAAAAGATTGTGGCTCTTATTGGGGACTATGGTGAATTCTTGCTCTTTCTCTTGATCAGATTGGCTGCCTTAGGGAAGATTCTGCTCTAATATTTTTCAAACCAGAATATCATCCTTGACTCCCTCATCTTACTTTAACCCTGTGTACAATCCCTCATTAAGTTGTCTGGATTTTACCTACAAAACACCCTGAATTCATTAACTTTTTCCTATTTACTCTGCCAACAGTCTTGTTCCAAGATACCATTAACTTTTTCCTATTTACTCTGCCAACAGTCTATGTTCCAAGATACCATCAGTTTTCTCCTGGAGTATTGCAACAGTTTCCTAACTTGTTATCCCTGCTTTCACATTTACATATCTACTTATCTATGCATACAGAGATACATATACAATATATGTACTGTCCATCTTCCATACAGCATCTATAGTTATCTTCTGAAAACATAACCTAGGTAATATCATTTTCTTTCTAAAACTCTGCAGTGGCTTCCTGTTTCATTTGGAATGAAATCATAAAAGCCCCTACATTATCTGGTCTCTGCTTATCTCTCTAGATTCATGACCCACCACTCTCCCTAGGATACACTGTGTTCCAGTTACACTAGATTTCTCTGAAACCATCAAACTACTTCCTGCTATAAGGTGTTTCACATGATTTGTTATCTCTGTTTACACTAGTCAACCTCCCATTTTACTCTTGGATAACTCATATTTTGGGTCTCACTACAACTGTCACCTCTTTAGAGACTCGCTGTTCAGATTTTAAAATATGACTTTCATGTTATTTTCTTAGTGTCTTATTTCCTTTATAGAAATTATCAGGATTTATAAATATTTTATTCATATGTTTGGTTATTCTCTTTTTGATTAGTCATTCAAAGTAAGTTCTACAAGAGCATAAAACTGACATTCTTATTCACTTTTCTTCACATAGTAGGTGCTCAATAAATATGTGTTGAATGGATTAAGAAAACATGTTATGTTAAGCTTATTTACAAGATATTTTTATGTTCAAATGTTAGCTTCATCTCCTGCATTATAATTCAACCAGCAAATACTGACTTAGGCAGTGTATGAGACACTAAATAAGGAAAGAAAAACTTTTTGTGAAAACAACTGTCTTTCAAATGAGGTGGAAGAACAGATTTCCATCAGGTGGCTTGATTAAGCAGCTCACATAGAACATAAGTTTCACCCAACTCCTCAGTTGTGCATGGTAAATTATATCATGGGGAGGAGTAAATATGAAAGTTTTAGATCTCAAATGGGGCATTATCTCCATGGGAAGATTAAATATCCACCTACAAACCAATGTGGGGGAAATGGAAACTCTCTCCCTGCTCTACTGTCCACACCCCACCCTTATTCTGTTTTAAGTTGCCAACTTGTATCTGGTACTATTTAGTTTGGAAGTAGAAAGTTAACATGATTATTCTTGTTTTTGGAACTGCCCAAGATCCTCCTGAGTACCTAGGACTACAGGAACCTGTCAAAATATTTGGCTATTTTTCTGTTTTTAGTAGAGACAGGGTCCTGCTCTTGATCAGGCTGGTCTCGAACTCCTGAACTCTGGTGATCCACTCACCTCTGTCTCCCACAGTGCTAGGATTATAGGCGTGAACCACCTCACCTGGCCTCCTAGAATATTTTAGTAGAAGAACATATCTGACACTTGACAATCTTAAAAGTCCACCAACTGATCTCAGTCACTCTTTTTTTATTTTATATTTTTTATTATTAAATCATAGCTGTGTACATTAATGCGATCATGGGGCACCATACACTGGTTTTATAGACCGTTTGACACATTTTCATCATACTAGTTAACATAGCCTTCCTGGCATTTTCTTAGTTATTATGTTAAGACACTTACATTCTACATTTACTAAGTTTCACATATACCCTTATAAGATGCAATGCAGGTGTAACCCCACCAGTCACCCTCCCTCCGCCCACCGCCTACCTCCCTCCATGCAAAGTTTTATTTTATACTTTTAGGCTTTTCACATATGCAGGTTTCACAATCTCCACCTGTGTTGCCCTGATTTAAGAAAAGCAGTCTGTTAGCACTGCATGGAAATTAACATAATGTACAAGTAATTCACCATGATATACACAGTAAGTCTATATAACTCCGCTTTTCTGCACATATTTTATGGTGAGTTAAACAATTCAATTAATATAAACACTGTTCTATTCAATGCTATGCTTCTACTTAAAGCATTTATAAAAATAAAGCAATATTCTAGACATACAAAAAAAAACTCATTAATGATTATATATCCCTGTCCTCATAGAAACTTAAAACCAGAAAGAGGGGAGGGGCAAGATAGCCGACTGGAGGCAGCCTCTGACAGAAACTCCTGGCCAGAGGAAAGGATAACGTCCAGAAAGTACCCAATTAAGCTTAAGACTGTGAGCCAAGCTGAGAGAGAAGAGTGATAACTGCAGGTCACCTCTCCTGAGGCAAGCTGCAACTCCAAGAAAGCAAACTTCAGGTACAAAATTCATCCAAAAGGAAGTGTCTGACCCCTCCCCCAAGAAAGTTGTGGATTTTTTTTTCTTTTCTTTTTTTTTTCCTTTTTCTCTTCATTTGCTCCTGTAGGTTTTCTACAGGTGAGCAGTGAACTGAGTACCTCTTGTCTCACACCATGGGTGAGAGGTGTAGGAAGTGGAGACTACTTCCCAAGAGGGAGGCTGCTGTGACTCTGAACACTCTCTTGCCAGGCAGAAAAATTGAACTAACATTTTCCCTACCATTCTGAACTTCCAGTCCACTCTTCCCCCCTTACCTGATAAACCAGAAGCCTAACACCTGTAGAGACTGTGGGAGGAGGCTCATAAGCAGTGCACCCCCTCCCCATCTGCTGGACCAAGCACCCTTCCCCCCGCCAGCCAGAGCCTGCTAGAGCCACACGTCCTGCACCTTGCCCACAGCACCCTCCCTGCCTCCATGCCACACCCCCACCTGGCCAGAGACTGCTAGAGCTGTGCATCCTGCGCTCTGCCTCCTGTGCCTGCCCTGCCTCTGTGCCACTCCCACTAGACCAGAATCGTGAGCTGAGCATTCTCCTTGCCAAAGTCACCAGGCACCAGGCACTACCAGAATGATGTGCAGCATCCCCCACCCTGCTGCTGGATCCCTGTGCCCCACGCTCTCAGAGCTGCTCCTACAGCCAGAACTCCCTGGCTGTGGCAGTCACAGGGGCACTGTGCAGGATCACTTCCCACAAAGATCCAGCAACAACAGAGTGATCCCGCCAGGGTCTAATCTTGGAGAGACACATCCCCAATTTTGAGGACTGCCAGAGACAACCAGAACTCACTCTACAGGGATACAGGTGCTGCAGAGAGTCAGGGGCAAAGGCACGGTGGCTGAGGGAGAAAAGCATTTGCTAACTTGTTACCCTCAAGATTAGACTGAGTACAAGAGGAACATTAACGAGTGGCTATTGAGTACCCTAGGCAAGCAGGCCTCAACTCCCCCACCCAGCTGGTAGCAGAGGGTAGTGGCCAGGCTGCGGGGACATTGACCTTCCTTTGACTCTGACAGGCACTAAGCTGTGGCACATCTGTTTATTGGAGGGAGCAGGATCACAGCCCAGTGGGTTCACCAGTTACTGGATGTGAAAGAGGAGAAAAGTGGAGAAAGAGAATCAACACCCTGGTCGAACTCCACTACCAGGTGGGCCTTTCTAACTCCATAGAGCACCGGAGTGAGCCAAATATGAGCAGCCAGTAGACTTCTGTCATCTAGTTGCTGGAGACCTTTCAAACTCTCCCACTTCAGAGTTCATACTGACTGGTTTAATTGGTTTAGAACTCCTAACCTGGGCCAATCATCCAAGGACCCACTTGGGTGGTACCCTGGTTGTGTAGTAATGGGAAGGGTTGATTTTCCTCTTCCAGTTGTCCATGGGGGATGGGCTGTCTTAGTTGCTTGTATTTCTCCACAGATAATACTTCACCAGAGTCACTGATCCAGCATGATCAGACAAGAACCAGCTGAATACAAGACAGAGACACCTAACCCCACTACACCAAGAAGGTTTCCTCATCCTCAGACTGTAATACTGTATGGTCTTTTTCAAAGCTAAAGGGAAAAAAGCTTAAGTCATCAGTCTCAGATCCTTAACAAATGGCTGGTTAACCACAACTTGAGGAACTCCAAATCCAATTTCACCTGACCTTCCCATCTAGCCAACAGTGAAAAACGATCATGAGGTGGAATCAGCAAAAAAACTCTGGCAACATGAATAATCAGAGAAGATCAACTCCCCCAAGTAAAGATAAAGCAGTCACAGCACAAGATTCCATTTATAAAGAAATGGCTGAGATGTCAGAAATCGAGTTCAGAATTGATAACAAATAGGACCAAGTGAATGGAGGAAAATATGGAATTAGAATTTCAAGCAGTAATTCAAAAGATGTCTCAAGAATTCAACGAATTCAAAGACAAAATGGCCAAAGATTTTGACACATTGAAGTAAGAATTTGCAGTATTTTCCTCAAATATCTGGAAAATACAGTAGAATTCCTCAGAAACAGAATGGAGCAGGCAGAAGAAAGGATATATGACATTGAAGACAAAGCTTTTGAACACTCCCAAATGCTCAAAGAGGAAAAAAAAGTGAAGAACAAGAACAGATCATTCTCTCAGAGAGCTCTGAGATAATTCAAAGAGATCTAATATTTGCCTTATAGAAATACCTGAAGGTGATGAGGTTGCTGCAAAAGATACAGATGTTTACTTCATGAAGTAATCAAAGAGAATTTTCCAGACATGCCAAGAGATTCTGAAATTAAGATAGCAGACAGTTTCAGAACACCAACACGACTCAACCCAAATAAAAATTCTCAAAGACACATTATAATTAACTTTGCCAAAGTTAATATGAAGGAGAAAATTGCGCAAGCTGTAAGATGTAAGAAAACCATTACAGACAAGGGGAAGAATATTAGAATGACTGCAGATCTCTCCACTGAAAACTTTCTTTCTTTTTTTTTATTTGTTTGTTTTTTTTGCATTTTTTTTGACCGGGGCTGGGTTTGAACCCGCCACCTACTGGCATATGGGACCGGCACCCTACTCCTTGAGCCACAGGTGCCGCCCATCCACTGAAAACTTTCAAGCCAGAAGAGGGTGGTCATCGACATTTAATCTCCTTAAACAAAATAACTTTCAACCCAGGATCCTGTATCCAGCTAAACTGAGTTTCACCTATGATGGAGAAATTAAATACTTTAATGACATTCACATGTTGAAGAAATTTGCCATAACTAAACCAGCTCTTCAGGATATTCTCAGACCTATCCTCCATAATGAATAACACAAGCTTCCACCACCAAAGTAAAATCAATCAGAAACTTTTGATGAAATTCCAACTTCCATAGTGGCAAAAAAAATTAAAAATGTCCACTGGACTTTCAAAAAACTCGATACCCAAAACTCTATCTGGCTTATCAACTACTCTCAATTACTCTGAATGGCTTAAATTGCCCTCTAAAGAGACACAGGTTGGCTGACTAGATACAAAAATTCAGCCCAGACATCTACTACATTCAAGAATCTCACCTTACCTTAAAAGATAAACATAGACTCAGTGTGAAGGGATGGTCATCTATAATTCAGGCAAATGGAAATCAGAAAAAAGCAGGTGTTGCAATTTTATTTGCAGATACAATAGGCTTTAAACCAATTAATGTAAGGAAAGGTAATGATGATCACTTCATATTTGTTAAGGGCAACACTCAACACGATGAGATTTCAATTGTCAACATCTATGCATGCAACCAGAATGCTCCTCAATTTACAAGAGAAACTCTAACTGACATGAGCAATTAGATTTCCTCCAGCATCATAATTATTGAAGACTTTAACACTCCTTTGGCAGTGTTGGATAGATCCTCCAAAAGAAAATTTACACTTAGACTTAACCATTCAACATTTGCATGTAACAGACAACTACAGAACATTTCATCCTAATAAAACTAAATACACATTTTTCTCATCAGCCCATGAAACATACTCCAAAACTGATCACATCTTAGGTCACAAGTCTAACCTCAGCAAATTTAAAAGAATAGAAATCATTCCTTCTCTTTTCTTGGATCATCATGGAAAAAACGTTGAAGTCAGTAACAACAGGAATCTGCATATGCATACAAAAACAAGGAAACTAAATAACCTTATGCTGAATGATAGCTGGGTCATAGATGAGATCAAGAAGGAAATTACCAGATTTTTTTAACAAGACAATAATGAAGACAAGAATTATTAGAACTTCTGGGATACCACAAATGCAGTCCTAACAGGGAAGTTTATTAGTTTTGCAAGCCTTCCTCAAGAGAACGGAAAAAGAGGAAGTCAACAACTTAATGGTACATCTCAAGCAACTTGAAAAGGAAGAACTTTCCAACCCTAAAACCACCAGAAGAAATTACTAAAATTAGAGCATAACTAAATGAAATTGAAAACAAAAGAATCATACAACAGGTCAACAAATCAAAGAGTTGGTTTTGTGAAAAGGTCAGTAAAATAGATAAACCTTTGGCTAACCTAACCAGAACTAGCAGAGTAAAATCCCTAATTTCATTGATCATAACTGATAAAGGCCAAATAACAGACTCATAAATTCAACAAATCCTTAATGAATACTACATAAAACTCTATTCTCAGAAGTATGAAAATCTGAAGGAAATATATCAATGCTTGGAAACATGCCACCCTCATAGACTTAGCCAGAAAGAAGTGGAAATGTTGAACAAGCCTATAACAAGTTCTGAAATAGTATCAACTATAAGAAATCTCCCCAAGAAGAAAAGCCCAGGACCAGATGGCTTCACAACAGAATTCTACCAAATCTTTAAAGAGGAACTAGTACCTGTATTATGTAACCTTTTCCAAAACAGAAAAAGAAGGAAATCTTCCCAACACATTCTAGGAAGCAAATATCACCCTGATTCCCATACGAGGAAAAGACCCAACAAGAAAAGAAAATTATACACCAATATCTCTAATGAATATTGATGCAAAAATATTCAATAAGATCCTAGCAAATAGAATCCAGCAACACATCAAACAAAATATACATCACAACCAGGTGTGTTTCATCCCAGGGTCCCAAGGATGGTTCAATATAAGTAAATCCATAAATATAATACATCACATAAACAAATTAAAAAACAAAGACCATATGATTCTCTGAATTGATACAGGAAAAAGCTTTTGACAACATGCAGCATCCTTTTTTGATCAGAATGCTTTAAAAAATAGGTATAGAAGGAACATTTCTTAAACTGGGATAGAAGCCATCTACAGCAAACCCACATCTAATATCATAATGAATGAAGTAAAATTGAAATCACTTGCCAGGCAAGGATGCCCACTGTCTCCACTGCTTTTTAACATTGTAAATGAAGTCTTAGCCACAGCAATATGGCAGGAGAAGGCAATCAAGGGGATACAAATAGGAACAGAGGAGATCAAACTGTTACTTTTCACAGACGATATGATTATATATCTGGAAAACCCCAGGGAACCAACTACAAAACTCTTAGAAGTGATCACGGAATATAGCAATGTCTCGGGATACAAAATTAACACTCATAAATCTGTAGCCTTGATCTATACCAACAATAGTCAAGGGAAAAAATAATCAAGGACTCTATTCCTTTTACAATAGTGCCAAAGAAGATGAAATATCTGGGAGGGTATCTAACAAAGGACGTGAAAGACCTCCATAAAGAGAAGTATAAAACTCTGAGAAAAGAAATAGCTGAAGATGTTAACAAATTTAAAATATACCATGCTCACGGCTGGGAAGAATCAACATTGTTAAAATGTCTATACTACATAAAGCAATCTACAGATTTAATGCGATCTCTATTAAAGTACCTCTGTCATACTTTAAAGACCTGGAAAAATTACTACTTTGTTTTATATGGAAACAGAAAAACTCAAATAGCCAATACATTACTCAGAAATAAAAATAAATCAGAAGGAATCACACTTCCAGACTTCAGACTATACTATAAATCGATAGTGATCAAAACAGCATGGTACTGGCACAAAAACAGAGAGGTAGATGTATGGAACAGAATTGAAGACCAAGAGAGGAACCCAGACACTTATCTTCATTTGATTTTTGATAAGCCTATTAAAAATATAAATTGAGGTAAGATTCCCTATTTAACAAATGGTCCTGGGTGAATTGGCCAGTGACCTGTAAAAGCTGAAGCTGGACCCACACCTATCTTCTCTAACAAAAATTGACTCTCATTGGTTAAAGGACTTAAACTTAAGACATGAAACTATAAAAATTCTTAGAGACAGTGCAGGAGAAACGCTTGAAAAAATTGACCTGGGAGAATATTTTATGAGGAGGAAACCCCAGGCAGTGAAGCAACATCAAAAATACATTACTGAGATCTGATCAAATTAAAAAGCTTCCACACTGCCAAGAACACATTAAATAAAGCAAATAGACAGCTTTCAGAATGGGAGAGGATTTTTGCAAATTATATTTCTGACAAAGGTGTAATAACCAGAATCCAAAGAAATTTATTACTTTATTAAGTAATAAATTTAATTTATTACTAAGAAAAAAAGCAAGTGATCCCATTTCATTGTGGGCAAGAGACATGAACAGAAGCTTCTCTGAAGAAGACAGGTGCATGGTCTACAGACACATGAAAAAATGCTCATCATCAGAGAAATGCAAACCAAAACTACTCTGAGATACCATCTAACTCCAGTAAGAGTAGCCCACATCACAAAGTCCCAAAACTACAGATGTTGGCATGGATGTGGAGAAAAGTGAACACTTCTGCACTGCTGGTGGGAAGGCAAGCTATTCCTTTTGGAAGGACGTTTGGAGAACACTCAGGGATCTAAATGTAGACCTGCCATTTGATCCTGCAATTCCTCTTCTAGGTGTATATTCAAAGGACCAAAAATCATTTGACAATAATGGTATTTGCACCAGATTGTTCATTGAAGCTCAATTCTTAATTGCCAAGTCATGGAAGAAGCCCAAGTGCCTATTCACCCATGAATGGATTAATAAATTGTGGTATATGTATACCATGGAATACTAAGCAGCATTAAAAAAAATGGAGACGTTACCTCTTTTATGTTTACGTGGATGGAGCTGGAAAATATTCTTCTTTGTAAAGTATCTCAGGATTGGAAAAAAAATCCAATGTACTCAGTACTACTGTGAAACCAATTTATAATCATTCACACTTGCATATGAAAAATGAAACACTATAGCCTAGGATGAAGGAGGTAAGGGAAGGAAGGGGGAGGGAGGGGGTAGGTTGATAGAGGGAAGGTTAGTAGGGGGACCACACCTATGGAACATATTGCAAGTACAAGTTGGATCTATCAGGTGTAGAACACAAATGTCTTCATGCTGTAATTGGGTAAATGAGGTGAAAGCTATGTTGATTAGTATGATGTAAGCACTCCAATTTGTACAAATAATCAACACATTGAATCCCATAATGGCATAAATGTATTTATGATCTATGTACAAATGACTTAATAAAAAATAAATAAAATAAAATTTAAACCTAAAAAAAAGAAAGAAAGAAACTTAAAGCTAGGGTATATTTGAGCTAGTGAGTCTATTCGGAGCTCCCAGTTCAACCCCTTTTGTGTTATCAATGAAGAGATTAGATCCAGAGGAGAGAAATGATTTGGCTAAATCATTGATCTTGACCCCCAGCCAGTTATCTTTATGTTAGCTTTCCAGCTACATTATAAGCCCTGTAAAAAATTACTATCTCTACATTTTTAAATTTCCCCTATGCCCAGCCAAGTGTTAGATAAACAGTAGACCTTCATATATTTATTGGTTACCACGATGTATGTAGATGTATCCATGATATATCCTCTTAAGAGAGGAATAATGTTTTTTTTTTAATTCTTTGATTCCATTTTGGGGGGTTTATCTGTTTGTAAAGTAAAATTATAGCAGATGGGCACAAATATAGGTAGTATTATATTTTATATAAATATTGGAGAATTAAAATTTATACTCCTCCTTTCACACTATCTACATTTCATCCAACTTCTTTCTTTATACCAATGACCTCAGTTTTGTTTATTGTCAACATAAGACTTCTCTAAAAATACAGTTACAAAATCCAGTTTATTTGATCATTTATTCATCATTTATTTAGCAAATATATCACAATTACACACTGTATGTGGAAGAGACTGATGCACATGTGCAATATAAGAATGCTATGAGTGTGATAATAGAAGGTCAGGCAAAGTACTATGGCAATTGTAAGGTCTGGCCAGGACAACATAATATTATATATTTCAAGCATAATGGAATTGATAAAGATAATTGGTTATACATGTGTGGGAAGGCTTAAAGAGCAAAAGTGAGGTAACCATAGTAATCTAGAGATTAATAACTGCAGGAAGTAGCTAGAGCTAGGGAAATAAAAGATCTGTGGAGGGAAGTACTGCTCAAGTGGTGTTTTGACTTATAAGGAGATGTGATTTGTGGTTAGTTGGACCTTTCAGAAGGAGGACACAAATTAAAGGGAGCTAGGACCCTTTAGTTTGGTTTGTTTGTAAAGTAAAATTATAGAATATGGGCTTAAATATTTCATGAGTAAATGTTTTGTTTGTCCCAATTTCAATGGTTGTTAAATATCATTGAGAGAGTTATAGTGGTACCCTCCTCCCTTATTTCATTGTATTTGGAATCTCTGCCATTTTATACAGGAACTCCATTTACAGGAATGTTTTCAAAGTTTTCCCCTGGTTGAAAGCTGTTTTCACATTCTTTTTGTCTCCTTTTTGTCTCTGATACATCAACATCATGGGGAATAATTTTACCAAAGAGCAAAAGAACCACCAACTCCAGTTGTAGAGATTACTCCACACAGCTGGATGTAAAGTTACAGGTAGTCAATTAATAGATGTATTGTAGGTAGTTCAGTGTCAGTGTCCATGGTACCCAAAGAAGGCAGTTTAATATAGAAGACTGGGGGAGAACAGGACAGTGGCTACAACAATCTATTTGCCCTGTCACTTCTCAAAATTTACCTATTTCAAGTCAATGCCATTTGGCTCTTGATCCTATTCAGGGCAGTTTCCCTGATCTAAGGCTTTCCTAGTTGAAAAAAATCAGACCTTCCAATCTATTACTCCCAAAGGAAATGAATCCCTTTATTTCGAACCTGTAAAAGGGATTCTTCATCAGCTTCCCCTCCTCTGAGGAATTAAATGAGCTTCTCCTTTCACAATTTGAAAGTACCATGAAAAAATGTTTAAGGGGCTGAATTGGTTCTGACACTTCAAAGGCTTTCCCTATATTCCATGATAATCATGGTGTTCATCATGAAAAACTCCTGGGTTTTTTGTTGTTGTTGTTGTTGTTTGTTTGTTTGTTTTGCTTTATTTTAATTGTACTGCTAAAGCATTAAGATCAAGAGTAAAAGAGAATGGCATTCAAAGTGCTTTCACCAAAAGTTGGTTTTATTCTATTGCTCAAAAACATGAGATGACCCCCTGGGATTGGAAACTATTGGTTAAAACCTTTGTGACTCCTGCTCAGTGTAGTGTTTTGGATGAGGAATTTCAAGATATATGCCACGATTCTGTAATCCAGGCAAACAGAAATCAGAAAAAAGCAGGGGTTGCAATTCTATTTGCAGATACATTGGGCCTTAAACCAACAAAAGTAAGGAAGGATAAGGATGGTCACTTCATATTTGTTAATAGAAACGCTCAACAGGATGATATTTCAACTATTAACATTTATGCATGCAACCAGAATGATCATCAATTTTTAAGGGAGACCATAACTGACATGAACAATTGAATATCTTTCAGCACCATAATAGTTGGAAATTTTAATCCCCCCTTTGGCAGTGATGGATAGATCCTCCAATAAGAAACTAAGCAAAGAAATTTTGGGTTAAAACTTCACCACACAGCAATTGAATGTGACAGACATCTGCAGAACATTTCATCCTAACAAAACTGAATATATACTCATCAGCCTATGGAACATCCTTCAAAATTGATCATATCTTAGGTCACAAATCTAACCTCAGAAAATTTTAAAGTATAGAAATTATTCCTTCTATTTCCTCAGATCATCATGGAATAAAAGTGAACTCACCAATAACAGGAACTTGCATACTCAAGTATGCAACCTTATGCTGAATGATAGCTGGGTCATAGATGAGATTAAGAAAGAAATAGCCAAATTTTTTCTTTTTGCAGTTTTTGGCCAAGGCTGAATTTGAACCCATCACCTCTGGCATATAAGGCCGGCACCCTACCCTTTTAAGCCACAGGCGCCACCCTGGAAATTGGCAAATTTTTGAAACAAAACAATAATGAAGACACAAATTATCAGAACCTCTAGGATACAGCAAATGCAGTCCTAAGAGGAAAATTTATAGTATTACAAGCCTTCCTTAAGAGAACAGAAACAGAGGAAGTCAATAACTTCATGGAACATCTCAAGCAAATGGAAAAGGAAGAACATTCCAACCACAAATCCAACAGAAGAAAAGGGATAACTAAAATTAGAGCAGAATTAAATGGAATAAAAAACAAAAGAATTATTCAGAAGATCAATGAATCAAAAAGTTCGTTTTTTTATCACTATCAATTTATACTATAGTCTGAGGCAGGGGTCCTCAAACTACGGCCCACAGGCCACATGCGGCCCACCGAGGACATTTATCCAGCCCACCAGGTGTTTTTGCCATAGATGCCTGTCCTGCTTAGCAGCCGACTCGTCCTGGGCCACAGTGCGCATGTGTGGAATGTGCGCCAACTCTCCAATTCTGCTCCTTCTCTCTGTCTCTCCCAACCCCTCCTTTCTCTCTGTCTCTTCCTGCCGAGTGTTTTTGCCGTCCTGCTTTGTAGCCCACTTGTCCTGGCCTGCAGTGCACATGTGTGAAATGTGCCCCACACTCTCTGACTCCCCTCCTACTCTCCAACTCCTCTTCTCAGTCTCAGGTGTAATCGGAGGAGTCACCATGTTGCCTGTGCAGAGCCTGCTGCTGCCTGAGGACCGAGGTAAGAACAAGTTAGGATTTTTTTTTTTTTTAAGTTAGGAGGTCTATTTATTTATTATTTTTTTTTTTTGCAGTTAGTAGGGCCTTTTTTTGTGGTTAAGGGGGGCATTTTTTTCTAAAGTTAGGAGGTCTTTTTTTTTTTACAGATAGAGGGTGCCTTTTTTGAAGTTAGAAGAGCCCTTTTTTGAAGTTAGGAGAGCCTTTTTTTAAAGTTGGTTAGTTGGTTGGGGGTGGTTTCTAGGGGAGTTACATCACAGTGATAACACAAATAGTCAGCACTCAGTGCTAATGCAAATTGTCAGCGCTCAGAGGTAATGCAAATGGTCAGAGCTCAGAGGTATTGTAAATAGGCAGTGCTCAGTGATAATGATAATTGTAAGTGCTAAGTGTTAATGCAAATTGTTAGCACTAATTATTAATGCAAATTGTCAGCAGTCAGTGTTACAGCAAATGGTCAGTGGTGTTAATGTAAATGGTCAGTGCTCAGTGTTATCGCATGGGGGCCCCAAACTGGTAATCTGCCTAGGGCCCAAGGGAACTTAATCCAGCTCTGCAGACAGCCGAGGTGTAGGAAACCCAATTTAATTTACAGTAAGTGCATTTATATTCTGATTGCTATTCAGTTGTGTATGATTTTGTATGTTGTGTGCTGTGTAATCCCCGGTTCACACTGTTGCAATCTCTGAGCAGTGCGAGTTCAGCCATATGCTAGTATAGCCATACACTGCCTCATCCACCAACAAGCGCTGTGTAGTAAATCACTGAAGTGGGACTCTGTTATGAAAACTGTGGTATCTTGTGTTAACTTCATTAGACCTGATGCACTAAACCACAGACAATTTCAGGAATTTCTGTCTGAGCTAAATGTTGCCTGTGAAGATGTTCCATACCACATAGAAGTCTGTTGGCTGAGTCGAGGGAGAGTTTTGAAACATTTCTATGACTTACTTCCACAGATTACAGCTTTTCTGCTTTCAAACAACAAAGAAGTACAAGAGCTCAATGATGCAGAATGGAAATGGCACCTTGCCTTTCTGACACATGTAACAGGGCTACCCAAAGGTTTCAATGTGCAACTTCAAGGAAAGGGGAAGCTCATCTGTGATATGCAATCACATGTGAAAGCATTCGAAGTAAAATAAGGCCTCCTCATCAAACAAGTGAAGGAGGAAAATTTCTGCCATCTCCCCACAACTCAAAATCTGTTAGCAGAAAATCCATTGGTTGCATTCTCAAATAAAATATGTGTGGATTCACTGGAAAAGTTGCAAAATGAGTTCCAATTTAGATTTAAAGAGCTTCACCTCCGTGAACATGACATACAGCTTTTCCGTAACCCATTTTCTATTGACACTGAAAATGTGGATACAATTTACCAAATGAAACTGGCTGAACTGCAGAATTGTGACTCTCTGAAAGATGAATTCAAGTCAAGCAGCCTTCCAAATTTCTATGCATCTCTCCCCTCTGAGACATATCCTAATCTCAGGAACCATGCACTCAAAATGGAAACCATCATTGACAGCACTTATGTTTGTGAACAGACTTTTTCCAGAATGAAACATCTGATATCTCCAACCAGATCTAGACTAACTGATGCACACTTGCATCACTTGTTACGACTAGCAGTGACAAATATGTAACCGGACATTGACTATCTCATTAGCCAAAAGCAGGCCCATAGTTCTCATTGAAATACTGGTAAGTTTGTTGATTTAAATTTACTTGTTCTTGCTGATGCGTTTGAGTTCTCTGTGGATTCTGGTTATTAAACCTTTGTCAGAGATATACCCTGCAAATATCTTCTCCCATTCTGAGGGCTGTCTGCTTGCTCTGCTTACTGTGTTCTTAGCTGTGCAGAAGCTTTTTAGTTTGATCAAGTCCCACGAATGGATTAATAAATTGTGGTATATGTATACCATGGAATACTATGCAGCCTTAAAGAAAGATGGAGACTTTACCTCTTTCATGTTTACATGGATGGAGCTGGAACATATTCTTCTTAGTAAAGTATCCCAAGAATGGAAGAAAAAGTACCCAATGTACACAGCCCTACTATGAAACTAATTTGGGACTCTCACATGAAAGCTATAACCCAGCTACAACTTAACAATAGGGGGAAGTGGGAAGGGGGGGTGGGTAGAGGGAGGGGGATCGGTGGGATCGCACCTGTGGTGCATCTTACAGGAGTATTTGTGAAGCTTGGTAAATGTAGAGTGTAAATGTTTTGGCACAGTAACTGAGATAACACCAGAAAGGCTATGTTAACCACTGTGATAAAAATGTGTCAAATGGTTTGTGAAGTGAGTGTATGATGCCCCATGATCATATCAATGTATACAGTTATGATTTAATAAAAAAAAATAAATAAATTTACTTGTTCTTCATTTTAAATATTGTATTTGTTCCCGTTTTGTTGTTTTCACTTCAAAATAAGATAATATTCCTATGCAGTGTGCATGGGAATTTGTTCAAGTTTTTTTTTTTTTTAAACTATAGTCTGGCCCTCCAAATGTCTGAGGGACAGTGAACTGGCCCCCTGTTTAAAAAGTTTCAGGACCCCTGGTCTGAGGCCTTGTAGCATGATTCCTCCTGCTTTGTTTTGATTTCTGAGTAATATCTTGGCTATTTGAGGTGTTTTCTGATTCCGTATAAAATGAAGTGTTATTTTTTCAAGGTCTTTAAATTATGCCAGTGATGCTTTAATGAGGATTGCATTACAATCATATATTGCTTTGGGTAGTATGGACATTTTAACAATGTTGATTCTTCCAGGCCATGAGCATGGTATATCTTCAGCTATTTCTTTTATTAGAGTTTCATAGTTCTCCTTATAGAGATCTTTCATATCCTTTGTTAGGTAAACTCCCAAATATTTCATCTTCATTGGCATTATTGTAAATAGAATAGAGTCCTTGACTGTTTTTTCAGCTTGACTATGGTTGATATATATAAAGGCTACAGATTTAAGAGTGTCGATTTTGTAACCTGAGATACTGCTGTATTCCTTGATCACTTCTAAGAGTCTTGTAGTAGAATCCCTAGTGTTTTCCAGATGTACAATCATATTATCAGTAAAGAGTGAAAGTTTGATCTCTTCTGACACTAAATGGATACTCTTTATCACCTTCATTGCCTAATTGTGATGGCTAAGACTTCCACTACAACGTTAAAAAGGAGTGGAGATAATGGGAAACCTTGCCTGGTTCCTAGTCTAAGTGGAAATTATTTCAATTGTACTCCATTCAATAGCATATTGGCTGTGAGTTTGCTGTGGATGGCCTCTAATAGTTTAAGAAATGTCCCTTCTATACCAATTTTCTTAAGTCTTCTGATCATGACTGGATGCTGGATATTGTCAAAAACTTTTTTAGCATCAACTGAGAGAATTTGTTTATGTGATGAATTATATTTATAGATTTACATATACTGAATGAGCCTTGAGATCGTGGGATAAAACCCACATGGTCATGGTATATCATTTGTTTGATGTGTTGCTGGATTCTGTTTGTTAGGATCTTCTTGAATATTTTAACATCAATATTCATTAGTGATATTGGTCTATAATTTTCTTGTTGGGTCTTATACTGGATTGGGGATCAAGGAGATGTTTGCTTCATAGAAAATGTTGGGTAGTATTTCTTCTTTTTCCGTATTTTGGATAAGGTTGAGTAATATAGGTACTAGTTCCTCTTTAAAGGTTTGGTAGAATTCTTATGTGAAGCCATCTGGACCCAGGCTTTTTTTTGTAGGGAGATTTTATTCTTTTTTTCCTGGTTAGGTTAGTCAAAGGTTTATCTATTTTATTGATCTTTTCAAAAAAACAACATTTTCATTTATTGACCTGTTATATAATCCTTTTTTTTTTTTTCAATTTCATTTAATTCTGCTCTAATATTTCTTATTTCTTTTCTTCTGTTGGGTTTGCGATTGGAATGTTCTTCCTTTTCCAGTTGCTTCAGATGTCCCATTAGGTTGATAACTTCCTCTCTTTCCATTATCTTGAGAAAGGCAAGAAATGCTATAAATTTCCCTCTTAGGACTGCCTTTGTGGTATCCCAGAGGTTCTGATAGTTTGTGTCTTCATTATTGTTTTGTTCCAAAAATTTGTTACTGGCACAAAAACAGAGAGGAAGATGTGTGGAACAGGATAAAGAACCAAGAGATAAACCCAACTACTTACAATTATTTGATATCTGACAAGACAATTAAAAACATTCAGTGGGGAAAAGATTCCCTATTTAACAAATGGTGCTGGGTGAATTGGCTAGCAACCTGTAGAAGACTGAAACTGGACCCCCACCTTTCACCATTAAATAAGATACACTCTCATTGGATTAAAGATTTAAACTTAAGATATGAAACAATAAAAATACAAGAAGAAAGTGCAGGAAAAACTCTTGAAGGAATTGGCCTGGATGAATATTTTATGAGGAGGACCCCATGGGCAATTGAAGCAGTATCAAAAATACACTACTAGGACCTGATCAAACTAAAAAGCTTCTGCACAGCCAATAACATAGTAAGTAAAGCAAGCAGACACGCCTCAGAATGGTAGAAGATACTTGCAGGTTATGTCTCCAACAAAGGTTTAATAACCAGAATCCACAGAGAACTCAAACGTATTAGCAAGAAAAGAACAAGTGATCCCATCTCTGGCTGGGCAAGAAACTTAAAGAGAAATTTCTCTGAAAAAGACAGGCGCACAGCCTACAGACATATGAAAAAATGTTCATCATCCTTAATCATGAGATAAATGCAAATCAAAACTTCTTTCAGATACCATCTAACTCCAGTCAGATTAGCCCATATCACAAAATGTCAAAAGCATAGATGTTGGCGTGGATGTGGAAAAAAAGGAACACTTTTACACTGCTGGTAGGAATGCAAACTAATATGTTCCTTTTGGAAAGATGTTTGGAGAACACTTAGAGATCTAAAAATAGACCTGCCATTCGATCCTGCAATTCCTCTACTAGGTATATATCCAGAAGACTAAAAATGATATTACAACAAATATATTTGTAGCAGAATGTTTATTGCAGCCCAATTCATAATTGCTAAGTCATGGGAGAAGCCCAAGTGCCCATCAACCCATAAATGACTTAATTAATTGTGGTATATGTACAACATGGAATATTATGCAGCCCTAAAGAAAGATGGATATTTCAATTCTTTCGTGTTTACATGGATGGAGCTGGAACATAGTCTTCTTAGCAAAGTATCTCAAGAATGGAAGAAAAAGTATCCAATGTACTCGGCCCAACTATGAAACCAATTAGAAGCTTTCATATAAAAGCTATAACCCAATTATAGCCCAAGAAGAAGGGGAAAGGGGAGAGGGAGGGTAGTGGGGAGAATGGGTGAAGGGAGGGTAATTGGTGAGAACACATCTACAGTGTATTTAACAAGGGTACATGTGAAATTGACTAAGTATAGAATATAAATGTCTTAGTATAATAACTGAGAAAATGCCTCAAAGGCTATGTTAACCAGTTTGAGGAAAATATTTCAAATTATATAAAAAACCAGTACATGGTGCCCCATGATTGCATTAATGTACACAGCTATGATCTAATAAAAAATAAAGAAGATTCTAGCAAACAGAATCCAACAACACATCAAACAAATTATTCACCACAACCAAGTGGATTTTTATCCCAGTGTCTCAAAGTTGGTGCAATATATGTAAATTTATAAATATAATACATCACATAAACAAACTAGAAAACGAAGACCCCCAGGCAATCAAAGCAACATCAAAAATACATTACTAGGATATGATCAAACTAAAAAGCTTCTGCATAGCCAAGAACACAGTAAGTAAAGCAAGCAGACAGCCCTCAGAATGGGAGAGGATATTTGCAGGTTATGTTTCTGACAAAGGTTTGATAACCAGAATCCACAGAGAACACAAATTTGTTTATGATAAAATAACATGTAATCCCATTTTATTGTGGACAAGGGACTTGAACAGAAGCTTCTCTGAAAAAGACATGTGCATGGCCTACACACACATGAAAATAATGCTCATCATCTTTAATCATCAGATAAATGCAAATCAAAACCACTTTGAGATATTATCTAAGGCCAGTAAGAGTGTCTCACATAACAAAATTCCAAAACTACAGATGATGGCATGGATGTGGAGAAAAGAGAACACTTTTGCACTGCTGGTGGGAATGTAAGCTAATACGTCCCTTTTGAAAATAAGTAAGGAAAATAGTCAGGGATCTAAAGGTAGACCTGCCATTCGATCCTACAATTATTCTACTAGTTGTATATACAAAAGACAAAAAATCACTTTATAATAATGAAATTTGCTCCAGATTGTTCATTGCAGCTCAATTTATAACAGTCAAATCATCGAAGAAGCCCAAGTGCCCATCGACCCATGAATGGATTAATAAATCATGGCATATGTATACCATGGAATATTATGTAGTCCTTTTTTTTTTCTTTTTTAATTAAATCATACCTGTGTACATTAATGTGATCATGGGGCACAATACACTGGGTTCATACACCATTTGACACATTTTCATCACACTGGTTAACAGAGCCTTCCTGGCATTTTCTTATTGTGCTAAGACATTTACATTCCACATTTACTAAGTTTCACATATAACCTTGTAAGATACAACACAGGTGTAATTCCACCAATCTCCCTCCCTCTGCCCACCACACCCCTCCTATCCTCCCTTTCCCCTTCCCCCTATTCTTCGGTTGTAACTGGGTTATAGCTTTCATGTGAAAGCCATAAATTAGTTTCATAGTAGGGTTGGGTACATTGGATACTTTTTCTTCCATTCTTGACATACTTTACTAAGAAGAATATGTTCCAGCTCCATCCATGTAAACATGAAAGAGGTAAAGTCTCCATCTTTCTTTAAGGCTACATAATATTCCATGGTGTACATATACCTCAATTTATTAATCCATTCATGGATCGATGGGCACTTGGGCATCTTCCATGACTTAGCAATTATGAACAGGGCTGCAATAAACATTCTGGTACAAATATCTTTGTTATGATGTGATTTTTGGTCTTCTGGGTATATGCCTAGTAGAGGAATTATAGGATTGAATGGCAGATCTATTTTTAGATCTCAAAGGGTTCTCCAAACATCTTTCCAAAAGGAATGTATTAATTTGCATTCCCACAAGCAGTGTAGAAGTGTTCCCTTTTCTCCACATCCATGCCAACATCTCTGGTCTTGGGATTTTGTGATACAGGCTAATCTTACTGAAGTTAGATGATATCTCAAAGTAGTTTTGATTTGCATTTCCCTGATGATTAAAGATGATGAGCATTTTTCATATGTCTGTAGGCCACGTGCCTGTCTTCTTCAGAGAAGTTTCTCTTCAAGTCCCTTGCCCAGCCTGCGATGGGATCACTTGTTCTTTTCTTGCTTATTCATTAGAGTTCTCTGTGGATTCTGGTTATTAAACCTTTGTAGGAGACATAACCTGAAAGTATCTTCTCCCATTCTGAGGGCTGTTTGCTTCCTTTACTTACTGTGCTCTTTTCTTTGCAGAAGCTTTTTAGGTAGATCAGGTCCCAGGAGTGTATTTTTTAAGCTGCTTCAATTGCCCATGGGGGTCCTCCTAATAAAATACTAGCCCAGGCTGATTTCTTCAAAGGTTTTTCCTGAACTCTCTTCTAGTATTTTTATAGTTTCATGTCTTAAGTTTAAATCTTTAATACAGTGAGAGTCTATCTTAGTTAATGGTGAAAGGTGTGGGTCCAGTTTCAGTCTTCTACAGGTTGCTAGCCAATTCACCCAGCACCATTTGTTAAATAGGGAATCTTTTCCCCACTGAATGTTTTTAATTGGCATGTCAAAGATTAAATAATGGTAAGTAACTGGATTCATCTCTTGGTTCTCTATTCTTTTCCAGACATCTACTTCTCTGTTTTTGTGCCAGTACCACACTGCGTGGATCACTATCGATTTGTAGTCTGAAGTCTGTTAGGGTGATTCCTCCTGCCTTGTTTTTATTTCTGAGTAATGTCTTGGCTATTTGAGGTTTCTTCTGATTCCATTTAAAATGAATTATTGTTTTTTCAAGATCTTTAAAGTTTGACAGTGGAACTGTAATATGGATTGCATTAAAATTATATATTGCTTTGGGTAGTATGGACATTTTAACAATGTTGATTCTTCCCAGCCATGACCATGGTATGTTTTTCCATTTCTTAACATCTTCAGCTATTTCTTTTCTTAGAGTTTCATAGTTCTCTTTACAGAGATCTTTCATGTCCTTTGTTAGATAAATTCCCAAATATTTCATCTTCTTTGGCACTACTGTTAATGGGATAGAGTCCTTATCTGTTTTTTCAGCTTGGCTATTGTTGGTATACAAAAAGGCTACTGATTTATGAATGTTGATTTTGTAATCTGAGACGCTGTTGTATTCCTTAATCGCTTCTTAGAATTTTGTAGTAGAATCCCTGGTGTTTTTTATATATACAATCATATCATCTGCGAAGAGTGAAAGTTTGATCTCTTCTGACCCTTTATGGATACCCTAGATTGCCTTTTCTTCCCTAATTGTGGTGGCTAAAACTTCCATTACAATGTTAAAGAGGAGTGGAGACAATGGGCAGCCTCATCTGGTTCCTGATCTGAGTGGAAATGATTCCAATTTAACTCCATTCAATATGATATTGGCTGTGGGTTTACTGTAGACGGCCTCTGTCAGTTTAAGAAATGTCCCTTCTATACCAATTTTCTTAAGTGTTCGGATCATGAAGGGGTGATGGATATTATCAAAAGCTTTCTCTGCATCAATTGAGAGAATCGTACGGTCTTTGTTTTTTAATTTGTTTATGTGCTGAATTATACTTATAGTTTTACAGATATTGAACCAGCCTTCAGACCCTGGGATAAAACTGACTTGGTCATGATGTGTTCCTGGATTCTGTTTGCTAGGATCTTGTTGAATACTTTTGCATCTATATTCATGAGTGATATTGGTCTATAATTTTCTTTTCTTGTTGGGTCTTTTCCTCGTTTGAGGATCAGGGTGATGTTTGCTTCATAGAACATGTTAGATAGTCTTCCTTATTTTTCTACCTTTTTTGAACAGGTTGAGTAATATAGGTATTAATTCCTCTTTAAAGGTTTGGTAGAATATTCATGGGAAACCATCTGGTCCCGGGCTTTTTTTTTTTTAGTAAGCTTTTGTATGGTTGATGCTATTTCAGAACTTGCTATTGGCCTGTTCAACATTTCCACTTGATTCTGGCTGAGTCTTGGAAGGAGACGTGCTTCCAAGTATCGGTCAATTTCCTTCAGATTTTCATATTTCTGAGAATAAATTTTCTTGTAATATTCATTAAGGATTTTTTGAATTTCTGAGGAATCTGTTGTTATTTCGTCTTTGTCATTTCTGATTGATGACATTAGAGATTTTAATCTTTTTTTCCTGATTAGGTTGGCCAAAGCCTTATCTATTTTATTGACCTTTTCAAAAAACCAACTTTTTGATTTATTGATCTGTTGTATAATTCTTTTGTTTTCAATTTCATTAAATTCTGCTCTAATTTTGGTTATTTCTTTTCTTCTACTGTGTTTGGGGTTGGAATGTTCTTCCTTTCCCAGTTGCTTGAGATGTCCCATTAAGTTGTTAACTTTCTCTCCTTCCGTTCTCTTGAGGAAGGTTTGCAGTGCTATAAATTTCCCTCTTAGGAATGCCTTCTCAGTATCCCAGAGATTCTGATAATTCGTGTCTTCATTGTTGTTTTTGTTCCAAAAATTTGGCATTTCCTTCTTAATCTCATCTCTGACCCAACTATCATACAGCATAAGGTTTTTACCTTCCATGTTTTTGTATGAGTATGCAGATTCCTGTTGTTACTGAGCTCAAATTTTATTCCATTGTGTTCCGAGAAGATGCTAGGAATAATTTTTATTTCTTTAAATTTACTGAGGTTAGACTTGTGACTTCAAATGTGATCAATTTTGGAGTATGTTCCATGGGCTGATGAGAAGTATGTGTATTCAGTTTTGTTTGGGATGAAATGTTCTGCAGATGTCTGCTAAATCCAAATGTTGGAAGGTTAGGTTTAAATGTGAAATTTCTTTGCTCAGCTTATTAGAGGATCAATCCAACACTGCCAAAGGAGTGTTGAAATCTCTGACTATTATGGAGCTAGGGAAAATCAAGTTGCTCATGTCTGTTAGAGTTTCTCTTATAAATTGAGGTGCATTCTGGTTGGGTGCATAGCTATTTATAAATGAAATATCATCATATTGAGTATTACCCTTAACAAATACAAAGTGACCATTCTTAACATTCCTTACTTTTGTTGGTTTAAAGCCTATTGTATCTGCAAATAAAATTGCAACACCTGCTTTATTCTGATTACCATTTGCATGAATTATGGATGACCTTCCTTTCACCCTGAGTCTATATTTGTCTTTTAAGGTAAGATGTGACTCTTGTATGCAACAAATATCTGGCCTGAGTTTTTGTATCCAGTCAGCTAACCTATGCCTCTTTAAAGGGCCGTTTAAGCTGTTCACATTAATTGAGAATACTAATACGTCTGGTAAAATTTTGGGTATCGAGTTTTTCAAAAGTCCAGTGGACATTCTTAATTCTTTTGCCAGTGTAGAAGGTGGAGTTTGATCAAAAGTTTCTAAGTTAGTTTACTTTGTGGTAGAGGATTCAGTAGGTTGTTATGGAAGATAGGTCTGAGAATATCCTGAAGAGCTGGTTTGTTTATGGCAAATTTCTTCAAAATATGAATGTCATTAAAGTATTTAATTTCTCCATCATAAATGAAACTCAGTTTACCTGGATACAGGATCCAGGGTTGAAAGTTATTATGCTTTAGGAAATTAAAAGTCGATGACCACCCTCTTCTGGCTTGAAAATTTCAGCAGACAGATCTGGTAGTCATTCTAATATTCTTCCCTTTGTAGGTAATGGCTTTCTTATATCTGGCTGCTTTGAGAATTTTCTCTTTCATATTAACTTTAGTGAAGTTGATTATGATATGCCTGGGGGATGTCTTATTGGGATTGAGTTGTGCTGGGGTTCTGAAACTGTCTGCTATCTGAATTTCAGAATCTCTAGGCATGTCTGGAAAATTCTCTTTCATAATTTCATGGAGAAGGGCCTCTGTGCCTAGTGAGGCCACTTCATCAGTTTCAGGGATTCCAATGAGGCGGATATTAGCCTTCTTCGAATTATCCCAGAGTTCTCTGAGAGAATGATCAGTTTTTGCTCTCAATTTCTCTTTCTCTTTGAGAGTTTGGGAGTGTTCAAAGGCTTTGTCTTCAATGCCAGAAATCCTTTGTTCTGCTTGATCCACTATGTTACTGAGGGATTCTACTGTATGTTTCAAATCTTTGAGGGCTGCATATTCTTGCTTCAGTGTGTCTAAATCTTTGGTGGTTTTGTCTTTAAATTTGTTAAATTCCTGAGACAACTTTTGAATTTCTTCTCGAATTCCTAATTCCGACTTTTGAATTGCTGCTCGAATTTCTAATTCCAAATTTTCCTCCACTTTAATAATCTTGTTTGCAATCCAAATTCTGAATTCGATTCCTGACATCTCAGCCAGTTGTTTATGAATGGGATCTTCAGTTACATCTTCCATATCTTTCCTTGGGGGTGTTTCTCTATTTTGTCTGTTCATGTTACCAGAGTTTTTCTGCTGATTCCACCCCATGATTGTTTTACACCCTTTGATTTTTACCCTGGAGCTTTGTCGAGGACCCATACACTGCTTGGCCTGAGAAACTGGGGCCCTGTTTGGTGTGGTGTAACTAAGTGGTTCTGTCTTGTTTTCAGCTGGTTTCTGTTAGACCCTACTTAAACAGTTACTCTGGGTTGAAGTCTCAGCTTTGGAGAAATACCAGCAATTAAGTCACCTCGCCCTCCACAGGCAACAATTGGAAAATGAAAATCAAACCTTCCTACAACCACACAACCAGGGCACACCCTGAATAATCCTCAGGCGATTGGCTCAGTTCAAAAGGTCCAAATCAATTGTCTCAGTCAGCACCTGTCTCAGGTGGGAGAGTTTAAGAGGTCTCTGGGAACTAAATCACAGGGGTCTGGTGACTACTCTGATATGGCTTGCTCCAGTGCTGTGTGGAGTCAGGAGGAGCCACCCAGCAAATAGATCAGTCTGGGATGTTGATGCCTCCTTCCTCACCTTGCACCTCTGTCATACCCTGTCACCAATAGCCCTGCAGTTGGCTGACCCAGTTGCCTGTATTGAACAGATATTGCACGGGATTGCACCTGCCTGAATCACAAGGAAATCTATTTCTGTTCACCCAGGCTGCTGCACTCTGCCTCTACCTAGTAGGAGGAGGTGAGGCCTGACAAACTTGGGTGCTTGATGAAGGCTGGGGGGTGTTCACTCAGTTCCAGCCCTGCCCCTGATGAATGTTACTGACAGAAAAGAACAGAACAGAACAACTTTGCAAGGTTTTGTTTCTGTTCCTGCTAAATTCCCCTACAGAAGAGAAGCTGTTTTAAGTTTCCAGAGCCTGTGCCTCAGGCCCTGTCTTTGCTCCTGCAGGTTTGTATTCGTTTACCTGTCAGTTCTATCCTGCTGCCATCCTTTGTCTATAGGCTGACGATCTCCTGAGTGCCAGGTGCATCTTAGGCTCAGTAAAGAAGTCCTCTGGGTAAGCACCGCCCTGGGAACTTCCGGGGTCAGTGAGTGCATTCCTAGTCCCTGTGCTCCACCCAGGTCCGTACTGTCTCAGGCAAATCCTTTACTCACAGGGCCTGTGTTTCCATCCCAGATCTGTTCGTGGTGGTTGCTGGCCTCTTCTGGTTGCCCAGAAAGACAGAGGGTGTGGCTTCAGAATATCCGGGAGTAAGCCGCATTGTTTTATTTTTTTATTTTTTTTTTTATTAAATCATAGCTGTATACATCAATATGATCATGGGGAACCATACACTTGGTTCATAGACCATTTGACACATTTTCATCACATTGGTTGACATAGCCCTCCTGGCATTTTCTTAGTTACTTTGCTAAGACATTTACATTCCACATTTACCAAGCCTCACATATACCCTTGTAAGATGCACCACAGGTGTGATCCTCCCTCTAACCACCTTACCCCTCCCTCCCCACCCTTTCAACCTTCCCCCTATTCTAAGGTTGTAACTGGGTTATAGCTTTCATGTGAAGGTTCTAAATTAGTTTCATAGTAGGGGTGAGTAATTTGGATACTTTTTCTTCCTTCTCGAGACACTTTACTGAGAAGAATATGTTCCAGCTCCATCCATGTAAACATGAAGAAGGTAAAGTCTCCATCTTTCTTGAAGTCTGCATAGTATTCCATGGTGTACATATACCACAATTTATTAATCCATTCGTGGATTGATGGGCACTTGGGTATTTTTCCATGACTTAGCAATTATGAATAGGGCTGCAATAAACATTCTGGTACAAATATCTTTGTTATGATGTGATTTTTGGTATTCTGGGTATATGCCCAGCAGAGGAATGACAGGATTAAATGGCAGATATATTCTTAGATCTCTCAGTGTTCTCCGTATATCTTTCCAAAAGGAATGTATTAATTTGCATTCCCAACAGCAGTGCAAAAGTGTTCCCTTTTCTCCAAATCCACGCCAAAAACTATGGTCTTGAGATTTTGTGATATAGGCTAGTCTCACTGGAGTTAGATGATATCTCAAAGTAGTCTTGATTTGCATTTCTCTGATGATTAAAAATGATGAGCATTTTTTCATATGTCTGAAGGCCGCGTGCCTGTCTTCTTTAGACAAGTTTCTCTTCAAATTCTTTGCCCAGCCTGCGATGGTATCCCTTGTTTTTTTTCTTGCTAATGCATTTGAGTTCTCTGTGGATTCTGGTTATTAAACCTTTGTCAGAGACATAACCTGAAAATATCTTCTCCCAATCTGTGGGCTGTTTGCTTGCTTTACTTACTATGTTCTTGGCTGTGCAGAAGCTTTTTAGTTTGATCAAGTCCTATTAGTGTATTTTTGAAGCTGCTTCAATTGCCCACGGGTCTTTCTCATAAAAAACTCGCCCAATCCAATTTCTTCAAGGGCTTTCCATGTACTCTCTTATACTATTTTTATAGATTCATGTCTTAAGTTTAAATATTTAATCCAGTAAGAGTCTATCTTGGTTTGTGGTGAAAGGTATGGGTCCAGTTTCAGTCTTGTACAGGTTGCCAGCCAGTTCACCCAGCACCATTTGTTAAATATGGAATCTTTTCAACACTGAATGTTTTTAATTGGCTTGTCAAACATTAAATAACAGTAACTAGCTGGATTCATCTGTTAGTTCTCTATTCTGTTCCAGACATCTAGTTCTCTGTTGTTGTGCCAATACCATGCTGTTTTGATCACTATCGATTTGTAGTATAGTCTGAGGTCTGGTAGCGTAATTCCTCCTGCTTTGGTTTTATTTTTGAGTAATGTCTTGGCTATTCGAGGTTTTTTCTGATTCCATATAAAATGAAATATTGTTTTTTCAAGATCTTTAAAGTATGACAATGGAACTTTAATAGGGATTGCGTTGAAGTTATATATTGCTTTGGGTAGTATGGACATTTTAACAATGTTGATTCTTCCCAGCCATGAGCATGGTATTTTTTTCCATTTATTAACATTCTCGGCTATCTCTTTCCTTAGAGTTTTATAGTTCTCTTTATATAGGTTTTTCACGTCCTTTGTTAGATAAACTCCCAAATATTTCATCTTCTTTGGCATTACTATGAATGGGATAGAGTCCTTAATTGTTTTCTCAGCTTGACTATCGTTGGTATATATAAAGGCTACTGATTTATGAATGTTGATTTTGTAACCTGAGATGTTGCTGTATTCCTTGATCACTTCTAAGAGTTTTGTAGTAGAGTCCATAGTGTTTTCCAGATATACAATCATATCATCTGCGAAGAGCGAAAGTTTGATCTATTTTGACCCTATGTGGATACCCTTGATTGCCTTTTCTTCCCTAATTGCGGAGGCTAAAACTTCCGTTACAATGTTAAAAAGCAATGGAGACAATGGGCAGCCTTGTCTGGTTCCTGATCTAAGTGGAAATGATTCCAATTTAACTCCATTCAATATGATATTGGCTGTCAGTTTGCTGTAGAAGTAAGCAGTATTGTTGCTAAAAGATGGCTGCGGTTCTGTGCCTCAGAGAACTATTGCTCTGGTGTGGTTCCCTCTCAGACAACCATCCTCTCCTCACTTCTGTGCCCCAGAGTCAGCACTGAACAGCTGCAGTTTAGGCACTGTCCACACCCCTCGAGAAATCACCCAAGAATCTGGACTCCTGTGGGACAGGCCTCTGGACCTCAGAGTGAGAGTGGAGGGGAGTGCTGGGAGCTCAGAGTTGCAGGTAGAGAATATATATAGTTATATACAGTTTTATGCCTGGCAGGGGAACGCCATGGCACCCTAGTAGGCGAGGTAGGTCCAGTTTTTAGAGGGTCTCTCCCGTGGAGTGTAGTGGGAGGAGCTTTGAACTCTTCCCATTTGTTTGTGGGGCACACCGAGCTGTTCTTATGGGGGAGGGGACTCCCATCCGCTTGGTGATGGATTTTGTACCTTTTTTTTGTTTCCTTGTGGTTGCAGCGCACCTCAGCGTGGTTGATGTGCATTCTTCAACCTTCTTTCTTGGTGCAGCTCAAATCCACCAGGTTACTTGCTAAATTTCTGTCCTTTAACTCTCCTGGATGGGAGCTTCTGTGGAAATCTGACTTCACTCATTTGTATCTACAGTCTTAAAAAAGATGAAGACTTTACATGTTTTATGTTTACATGGATGAAGCTGGAACATATCCTACTTAGTAAAGTATCTCAGGAATGAAGGGAAAAGTACCTAATGTACTCAGTACTATTATGGAACCAATTTACAATCAGTCACACTTTCATATGAAGAATAGATCACAACTATGTCCCAGGATGAAGGAGGGAGAGCAGAATTGAGGGGAGAGTAGAGGTCAGATGGAGGGGGGATAAATGGTGGGTTCACACCTATAGTGTATATTGCAAGGGTACATGTCAGCTCTATTAAACATAGAGTGTAAATGTCTTAATATAATAATTAAGTAAATGAGGTGAGGGATATATTAACCAGTATGATGTAAGAAATCTAAATTGCATATGAAATCAGCACATTGTAACCTCTAAATGCATTAATGTATATATGATTTACCTTTTTTTGATTTTATAAAAAAAGTTATATGCCACCATTTTGCCAATAATAATGCTAGAGCAGGAACCCAAATAAATTTTGAAATGCTCATAAGAGCAAGAGCATATACTATCCCACCAAGAACAGTTAAAATTTATAGGAGAAGCTCAGAGGTCATTCACAGCCATTCATGCTTGCAGGATGATCCCAGATGGCCAAGTACCTACTGGCTTTATTTTTTCCATCCAACAGGGGGCCACAGAATTTTATTTAGACTTTGTCAATCATTTATAAAGTGTAGTAAGCCACCAACTTGACAATCCTCAAGATGCTGATATTTTACTTCTCCAATTAGTTTATGAGAATGCTAATTCTTATTGTCAACAAGCATTGGCTTCCATGAGGGGGCATATCCAGATATCACCCTTGCTGATATGATTAAGACTTGCCAATATTTTGGCACAGAAGCCCATAAAGTCCAAGTTTAAGCAGCAGCCCTTGAAACTGCCCACATATGTAATACATGTAGAAATGAAGGACATTTTCAAAAGTTATGCCCTCTCAATAATAACAGCAGTACCAACATTGTATTGCCTAAGAAAAAATGTACCAAACGTGGTAAAGGGTTTCATTTGGCTAATCTGTGCCATTCTAAATTTGAATTTCAGGAAAATTCTTTAAATGGGAAATGAGGCACGAGTTTCTGTGCCCCTCCAAACAACAGGAGCCAGTCCCTGAACAATCTCCCAGAGAGCTCCCCACAGCAATAACTGTAGTCAAGGATGGAGGTTTAATAAATCCATGCCTACCCAATCGAGACAAAAGAGAACAAGATGGAGTAATATTTACTTAAGAAATTGTGGCTCAGTCGGTAGGGCGCCGGCCCCATATGCCGAGGGTGGCGGGTTCAAACCCGGCCCCTGCTGAACTGCAAACCAAAAAAAGAAAAAAATAGCTGGGCGTTGTGGCGGGCGCCTGTAGTCCCAGCTACTCCGGAGGCTGAGGCAAGAGAATCGCTTCAGCCCAGGAGTTGGAGGTTGCTGTG
Organism: Nycticebus coucang; assembly: GCF_027406575.1. Taxonomy (NCBI): domain Eukaryota; kingdom Metazoa; phylum Chordata; class Mammalia; order Primates; family Lorisidae; genus Nycticebus; species Nycticebus coucang. The sequence continues at coordinate 88,056,769 of NC_069804.1, forward strand.
AGCTGTGTGATGCCTCGGCACTCTACCGAGGGCCATAAAGTGAGACTCTGTCTCTACAAAAAAAAAAAAAAAGAAAGAAAGGAAAAATACCAAAAAATGGAGAATTAAAGGAAAAGTGATTAAGTCTAGACTCAATTGATCTTTATGTTAAAACTATATTCAAGTGAATATCTGCCTATAGTTAGAATTTGTTTTAGAATTTTCTCTTTGGCTAATTGAAGACATGAATTTAGATCAGGCAGGAGAATTCAGATAATTACCTACTCATCAAAATGGTCCCTCACCTCATGACTCTTTAGGTGTTATAGTAGTTTCATGGGAGCCATAAGCTTCAAATGATCCCTGCAATAATTGGGCCTGGTGATGACAGTCATGTTAAAGTTACTGTTTTCACCCATAGCCCTCAAACTCTTTTTTCTTCCATTTTTTTTTAATTTATTAGACTACTTTGTCTTACAAAAGTAAAAGTCATTATTACCTAAATCCCAGGGCTCAATCTCGAGAATGAGTACAGTGAAAACACAACTTCGTACTCCTTTTGGAATGATAAAGATTATTGCGAATAAAGTGTTGATTGGCCAACAAAAGTTTGTGAAGATTTAACTGTAGATTCAAAACAACAAAATGATTGTATTTCTCATCATGTATTTGCAAGATTCTCAAGTGTTCTACAGCTATACTTTTCAAGTAAAGTTTAACTACCTTATTATTACAATATAAATAGCTATGAATTTCCTGTTTTATTATAATGTATTTTAAGATACCTGAAAATTGAATGCCTTTTTGTTGTTTGACAATGACCTTATAAGTTGACTGATATCTGCCTTGAAGCATTAAAGGGGCCTTTAAAATTGGCATTTAAAGATCATATTTATTGTTCGTTGGTGAGATACTTTCTTTTATATGAGTGTGGTTCGTAGTTATTCATTTTTTACTTTTTGTCTAAGGTTAAATGTAGGATAAATTTATTTTTTTAATTTTTGTTTTTTTATTAAATCATAGCTGTGCACATTGATATGATCATGGGGCATCATTCACTAGCTTCACAGACCGTTTACCAAGTTTCACATATACCCTTTTAAGATGCACCGCTGGTGAAATCCCACCAATCCCCTTCCTTCTACATTCCTCCCACTCCCTCCCCTCCCTTTCCCCTTTCACCCTATTCTTAGGTTGTAACTGGATTATAGCTATCATGTGAAAACCCTAAATTAGTTTCATAGTGGAGCTGAGTACATTGGGTACTTTTTCTTCCATTCTTGAGAAACTTTACTAAGAAGAATATGTTCCAGCTCCATCCATGTAATCATGAAAGAGGTAAAGTCTCCATCTTTCTTTAAGGATGCATAATATTCCATTGTGTACATATACCACAATTTATTAATCCATTTGTGGGTCAATGGTCACTTGGGCTTCTTCCATGACTTAGCAATTATGAATTGGGCTGCAATAAATATTCTGGTACAAATGTCTTTGTTATGATGTGATTTTCTGTATTCTTGGTATATGCCCAGTAGAGGGATTACAGGATTGAATGGCAGATCTATGTTTAGATCTCTAAGTGTTCTCCATATCTCTTTCCAAAAGAATATATTAATTTGCATTCCCACCAGCAGTGCAAAAGTGTTCCCTTTTCTCCACATCCACACCAACATCTCTGGTCTTGGGATTTTGTGATATAGGCTAGTCTCACTGGAGTTAGATGGTATCTCAAAGTAGTTTTGATTTGCATTTCTCTGATGATTAAAGATGATGAGCATTTTTTCATATGGCTGAAGGCCTCGTGCCTGTCTTCTTCAGAGAAGTTTCTCTTCAAATCCCTTGCCCAGGCTGCGATGGGATCCCTTTTTCTATTCTTGCTAATGCGTTGAGTTCTCTGTAGATTCTGGTTATTAAACCCTTGTCGGAGACGTAACCTGCAAATATCTTCTCCCATTCTGAGGGCTGTTTGCTTGCTTTACTTACTGTGTTCTTGGCTGTGTAGAAGCTTTTTAGTTTGATCACGTCCCAGTAGTGTATTTTTGAAGCTGCTTCAATTGCCCGGGGGGTCCTCCTCATAAAATACTCACCCAGACCGATTTCTTCAAGGGTTTTCCCTGCACTCTCCTCCAGTATTTTTATAGTTTCATGTCTTAAGTTTAAATCTTTGATACAGTGAGAGTCTATCTTAGTTAATGGTGAAAGGCGTGGGTCCAGTTTCAGTCTTCTACAGGTTGCCAGCCAGTTCACCCAGCACCATTTGTTAAATAGGGAATCTTTTTAATACTGAATGTTTTTAATTGGCTTGTCAAAGATTAAATAATGGTAAGCAGCTGGGTTCATCTCTTGGTTCTCTATTCTGTTCCAGACATCTACTTCTCTGTTTTTGTGACAATACCATACTGTTTTGATCACTATCGATTTGGAGTATAGTCTGAGGACTGGTAGCGAGATTCCTCCTGCTTTGTTTTTATTTCTGAGTAATGTCTTGGCTATCCGAGATATTTTCTGATTCCATATAAAACGAAGTATTGTTTTTTCAAGATCTTTAAAGTATGACAGTGGAGCTTTAATAGGGATTGCATTGAAATTATATATTGCTTTGGGTAGAATGGACATTCTAATAATGTTGATTCTTCGCAGCCATGAGCATGGTATGTTTTCCCATTTGTTAATATTTTCAGCTATTTCTTTTCTTAGAGTTTCATAGTTCTCTTTAAAGAGATCTTTCACATCCTTTGTTAGATAAATTCCCAAGTATTTCATCTTCTTTGGCACTACTTTGAATGGGATAGAGTCCTTAACTGTTTTCTAAACTTGACTATTGTTGGTATATATAAACGCTGCCGATTTATGAATGTTGATTTTGTAACCTGAGACGCTGCTGTATTCCTTGATCACTTCTAGGAGTTTTGTAGTAGAGTCCATAGTGTTTTCCAGATATACTATCATATCATCTGTGAAGAGCAACAGTTTGATATCTTCTGACCCTTTATAAATACTCTTGATCGCCTTTTCTTCCCTAATTGCAGTGGCTAAAACTTCCATTACAATGTTAAAAAGCAATGGAGATAGTGGGCAGCCGGGTCTGGTTCCTGATCTGAGTGGAAATGATTCCAATTTAACTCCATTCATTATGATATTGGCTGTGGGTTTGCCGTAGATGGTCTATATCAGTTTAAGAAATGTCCCTTCTATACTGATTTTCTTAAGTGTTCTGATCATGAAGCGATGCTGGATATTATCAAAAGCTTTCTCTGCATCAATTGTGAGAATCATATGGTCTTTGTTTTTTAATTTGTTTATGTGCTGGATTACATTTATAGATTTACATATATTGAACCAGCCTTGAGACCCTGGGATAAAACCGACTTGGTCATGATGTATGATTTGTTTGATGTGTTGCTGGATTCTGTTTGTTAGAATCTTGTTGAATATTTTTGCATCTATATTCATTAGTGATATTGGTGTATAATTTTCTTTTCTTGTCGGGTCTTTTCCTGGTTTGAGGATCAGGGTGATGTTTGCTTCATAGAACATGTTAGGTATTCTTCCTTCTTTTTCTACCTTTTGGAACAGGTTGAGTAATATAGCTACTAATTCCGCTTTAAAAGTTTGGTAGAATTCTGACGTGAAACCATCTGGTCCCGGGCTCTTCTTTTTAGGGATGTTTTGTATGTTTGATGGTATTTCCGAACTTGATATGGGCCTGTTCAACATTTCCACTTGACTCTGGCTAAGTCTTTGAAGGTGAAATGCTTCCAAGTATTGGTCAATTTCCTTGAGATTTTCATATTTCTGAGAATACAGTTTCTTGTAATATCCATTAAGGATTTTTTGATTTCTAAGGAGTCTGTTGTTATTTCTTCTTTGTTGTTTCTGATTGATGAGATTAGAGATTTTTTTTTTTTCCTGATTAGGTTGGCCACAGGTTTATCTATTTTGTTGACCTTTTCGAAAAAACAACTTTTTGATTTATTGATCTGCTGTATTATTCTTTTGTTTTCAATTTCATTTAATTCTGCTCTAATTTTGGTTATTTCTTTTCTTCTACTGGGTTTGGGGTTGGAATCTTCTTGCTTTTCCAGTTGAGTGAGATGTCCCATTAAGTTGTTAATGTCCTCTCTTTCCATTCTATTGAGGAAGGCTTGCAGTGCTATAAATTTCCCTCTTAGAACTGCCTTTGCGGTGTCCCAGAGGTTCTGTTAGTTCGTCTCTTTATTGTTGTTTTGTTCCAAAAAATTGGCGATTTCATTCTTAATCTCATCTCTGACCCAGCTGTAATTCAGCATAAAGTTATTTAACTTTCATGTTTTTGTATGAGTGTGCAGATTCCTGTTGTTACTCAGCTCAAGTTTTATTCCATGGTGGTCCGAGAAGATGCATGGAATAATTTATATTCCTTTAAATTTACTGATGTTAGACTTGGGACCTAAGATGTGATTGATTTTGGAGTAAGTTCCAGGGCTGATGAGAAGTATGTGTATTCAGTTTTGTTGGGATGAAAGGTTCTGTAGATGACTGTTAAATCCAAATGTTGGATGGTTAGGTTTAAATCTAAGATTTCTTTGCTCAGCTTCTTGTTGGAGGATCGATCCAACACTGCCAAAGGAGTGTTAAAATCTCCAACTATTTTGGAGCTGTGGGAAATCAATTTCCTCATGTCTGCTAGAGTTTCTCTTATAAATTGAGATGAATTCTGGTTGGGTGCATACACATTAAGAATTGAAATCTCATCATATTGAGTATTACCCTTAACAAATATGAAGTGACCATTCTTGTCCTTCCTTACCTTTCTTGCTTTAAACCCTATTGTATCTGCAAATAAAATTGCAACACCTGCTTTTTTCTGATTACCATTTGCCTGAAATATGGATGACCATCCTTTCACCCTGAGTCTGTATTTGTCTTTTAAGTTAATATGTGATTCTTGTATGCAACACATATCTGGCCTGAGTTTTTGTATCCAGTCAGCTAACCTATGCCTCTTTAGAGGACAGTTTAAGCCATTGACATTAATGGAGAGTGTTGATAAGTCTGGTGAAGTTTTGGGTATCGAGTTTTTCAAAAGTCCATTGTGCATTTTTAATCCTTTCAACAGTGTGGAAATTGGAGTTTGATACAAAGTTTCTGAGTGAGTTTACTTTTGTGGTATAAGATTGGGTTGGTCATTATGGTGGATAGGTCTGAGAATATCCTGAAGAGCTTGTTTCGTTATGGCAAATTTCTTCAACATATGAATGTCATTAAAGTATTTAATTTCTCCATCATAAATGAAACTCAGTTTGGCTGGATACAAGATCCAGGGTTGAAAGTTATTTTGCTTTAGGAGATTAAAAGTCGGTGACCACCATCTTCTGGCTTGAAAAGTTTCAGCAGAAAGACTGCAGTCATTCTAATATTCTTGCCTTTGCAGGTAATGGTTTTCTTTCTCCTGGCAGCTTTGAGGATTTTCTCCTTCACATTAACTTTAGTGAAGTTAATTATGATATGCCTGCTGGTTGTCTTATGGGGTTGAGTCGTGCTGGGGTTCTGAAGCTGTCCGCTATCTGAATTTCAGAATCTCTAGGCATGTCTGGAAAATTCTCTTTCATAATTTCATGCAGAAAGGCCTCTGTGCCCATTGAGGCCACTTCATCTGTTTCTGGAAGTCCAGTGATTTGGATATTCACCTTCTTTGAATTATCCCAGAGCTCTCATAGAGAATAATCCATTTTTGCTCTCCATTTCTCTTCCTCTTTGAGAGTTTGTGAGCATTCAAAGGCTTTATATTCAATGTCAGAAATTCTTTCTTCTGCTTCCTCCATTCTGTTGCTGAGGGATTCTACAGAATTTTTCATATCTTTGAGGGCTGCAAATTCTTGCTTCAGTGTGTCTAAGACTTTGGTGGTTTTGTCTTTAAATTCTTGAGACAACTTTCAAATTTCTCCTAGAATTCCTAATTTCACTTTGTTAATCTTGTCTGCAATCCAAATTCTCTATTTGATTTCTGACATTTCAGCCAGTTGTTTATGAATAGGATATTCAATTACATCTGCCATATCTTTCCTTGGAGGTGTTGATCTATTCTGGTTATTCATGTTATGAGAGTTTTTCCGCTGATTCTGCCACATGGTTGTTTTACTCCCTTTGATTTTTTTCCTCTGGGGCTTTGTCGAGGGCCTGTACAGTGTTGTGGCCTGAGAAACTGGGACCCTGTCTGGTGTGGTGGGGCTAAGTGGGTCTGTCTTGTTTTCAGCTGATTTCTGTTCCACCCTAGTGAATCAGATACTCTGGGTTGAAGTCTCAGCTGTGGAGAAATATCAGCAATTAAGTCACCCCACCCCCACTGGCAAACAATTTAAAAAGAAAATCAAACCTTCCTACCACCGTGCACCCATGGCACCACATGATTTGTCCTCAGGCGATTGGTTCAGTTCAAAAATTCCAAATCAATTGTCTCAGTCTGCACCTGTCTTGGGTGAGAGAGTTTAGAGGTCTCCGGGAACTGGATCTCAGGGGTCTGGTGACTACTCTGGTGTGGCTTCCTCCAGTGTTGCATGGAGTCAGGAGAAGCCACCCAGCCAATATATCAGTCTGGGAATGTTGCTGCCTCCTTCCCAACCTTGTACCACTGTCACACCCAGTCACTGATAGCCCTGCCGTTGGCTGACCCAGTTGCCTGTACTGAATTGGTACTCCAGGAGTTTGTACCTGCCTGAATCACAAGGAAGTCTGCCAGGCCACTGCACTCTGCCTCTCTCTATCAGGTTGAGGTGAGGCCTGACAACCTCGGGTGCTTGATGAAGGTTGGGGGGTTTTCACTCAGGTCCAGTCTCGCCCCTGATTAATGTTACTTACAGAATATAACAGAACAACTCTGTGGTTCCCCTGCAGAAGAGAAGCTGAATTGAGTTCCAAATCAGCTTGTCTTTTCTCTTGTATTGTCTATAGGCTGACGATCCCCTGAGGGCCAGGTGCATCTTAGGTTTAGTAAAGCGGACCTCTGGGTCAGCCCCACCCTGGGAGTTTCCCCGTTTTGCAAGTTGGAGTTGCCTCAGGCAAATCCTATACTCAGAGTCTCTGGTTGCCCAGGGATACAGGGGGTGTGGCTTTAGAATATTCGGTAGTGAGCTGTATTACTAGCAAAAGAGGGCTGCTGTTTTATGGCTCAGACAATTTTTAGGGATATTGAACACCTTCGATGTTACACAACACCATTTCCACATCTTTGATTAGAGTTAATTCACTGAAGGATAAAAGACAACTGAACCCAGTCATCCCACCCCAGATGAGTCAACCTTCAGACAACACAGATATAGAAGCAAGATCAGCCAAGGGGAGGAGACAAGATGGCTGACTGAAGCCAGCTTTCCACAGAGGCTCCCGTCCAGTAGGAGAGTTAAAGGACAAAAATTCAGCAAGTAACCTGGTGGATTTGAGCTGCACTAAGAGAGAAGGTTGAAGAACGTACGTCAACCCTGCTGAGGCGAGCTGCGACCACAAGGATACAAACAAAAGGTACAAAATCCATCACCAAGTGGACAGGAGTCCCCTCCTCCATGAGAATGGCTCAGAGTGCACCACAAACAACCGGGCAGAGTTCAAAGGTCCTCCCACTACACACCACGGGAGAGACCCTCTAAAAACTGGACCTACCTCCCCTACTGGGGTGCCACGGCATCCTCCTACCAGGCATAAAACTGTATAAACTCTATATAGTCTCTACCTGGAATTCTGAGCTCCCAGCACTTCCCTTCACTCACACTGAGGTCTGGAGGCCAGTCCCGGTCGGCAGAGAGGGGACCACACTGGAGTGGCCATTCCCTGAGGCACAGTGTGACAGCCGTCTTTTGGTGACAATACAGCCAGGCATAAAACTGTGTAAAGCTGTGTGTGTTCTCTGCCCACAACCCCAGGCACCCAGTGCTCCCCGCACTCCCCTCTGCTCTCGCTTCAAGGTCTAGAGGCCTGTCCCCCAGGGGTACAGACTCTTGGGCGATTGCTCGAGGGGTGTAGACAGTGCTGGGCTGCAGCCAGTCGGTGCAGACTCTGGGGTATAGGAACAGAGAGAGGACGGTTGGCCGGAAGGGAGCTACACCTCATACTCTTTATCAGGGTGAGCTTAGTGGGAAGTAATACTATGTTTCTGAAACAGACTGTATTTTTTTTTCTCTCCTGACAGAAAATTTCAGCCAAATTTTTTTTTTATTACAAAATTAGGCAGAGACAAGCCTTTTATGATGGTAACAATTAACCACAAAGCTTTTACAGGCCTTGTAGATTCTAGAGCTGATATTACTATCATAGGAGCTAAATATTGACCTAAAGATTAATCTACTTCCTTCACCACTGTCTCAGGCATGGAAGGAACAAAACGCTCCAAACAAAGTAAATATTTTCTCCACTGCATGAGTCCAGGTAATCAATGCACGACTGTTTGTCCCTCCATCTTACATTTGGCCTTCTCTTTATGGGGCTGTGATTTACTGTCACAATGACATGTCAAAATTACTTTAAGGCAGTCTTTTCATTAGTGGCCTCTGAAACTGAACCACTCAGGTTCCAATGGAAACTGGGTCCCCCTGTTTGGGCATATCAGTGGCCACTGAAGGAGGAAAAACTTAAAAACACCCAACAATTAGTGTAAGAACAACTACAAGCCAATTATATAGAATTGTCCGTAAGTGCTTGGAAGACTCCTATTTTTTGTATTGCAAAAGCTTCTGGAAAATAGAGGTTAATTCATAACCTTAGATTGTTCAATGCTCACATTATTCCAATGGGGGCTACACAGCCATGGCTCCATAACCCTGCTTTAATTCCTCACGGATATAGCTTGTCAGAGATTGATTTGAAAGACAGTTTTTTCAATGACCCTTTGAAAATATCTCATGGAGAAAAATTTGCTTTTTATGCTCCTACTATGAATTGTGGAGCCCCAATATAATGTTACCAATGATTAATAGCCCTACTATTTGTCAAGTATATGTGGCAAAGTCTTTAAAGCCAGCCCATGTTAAATTTCCTTTAGCTTTACTATATCATTATATGGATGATATTTTAATAGCCCACAAATTCAAAGGCATCCTTTCTCAAATATGGAATTTCTTGATTGAGTCTATAGCCGAGGATGGTCTTCAAATTGCTCCAGAAAAAATCCAGACTTAAAAACCTTGGCAATATCTCAGATATATTGTGGGAACTCACATCTTCCAAACACAGCAAATTACTCTTTATATTCCTGACAATATTACACTCATGATTTACAAAAAAATATTGGGCCACATTAATTTGTTTTGTCCATCATCAGGTATTTTAACTCAAGCTTAGCTCACCTTTTCAATACTTTAAAAGGAGACTAAGCCCTTGATTCCCCATGGGTATTATCCCCAGAAGCTAGACTAGACCTTACATATGTAAAACAGCTCATTGAAAAAAGACAGATTACTCAGATTAAAGAAGGACAGCCAATTATTCTTTACATATTAAATGCTCCACATACTTTAACAGGTCTTTTATATCATTTTGATCCCCAATTAGAAACATTGAATGGCTGTTGTTACCCATCATCCTTATCAAAGGGTTTTTACAAAACTTGACCAAATATTTTCATTAATTCATCAAGGCCAGTTAAGATGTCAACAATTGAGTGGCAATGACTCTCACATTATAAACCCTGGAATTGACAAAGATAGTTTTATGGCAGCCTAAAGTCAAGTGAATTATTACAAATTGCTCTTTCTTATTTTATTGGAGAATTACAATTTATAAGCCTACCTCTTAAAGATATATATGAAATCCTTGGGCAGCACCTGTGGCTCAGTAGGTAGGGTGCTGGCCCCATATACCGAGGATGGCAGGTTCAAACCCGGCCCCAGCCAAACTGCAACAAAAAATAGCCAGGCATGTGGCAGGTACCTGTAATTGCAGCTACTCAGGATGCTGAGACAAGAGAATCGCCTAAACCCAGGAGTTGGGGGTTGCTGTGAGCTGTGTGACACCACAGTAGTCTACCGAGGGCAATAAAGTGAAACTCTGTATCTACAAAAAAAAAAAAAAATATATATATATATATATATATATATATATATATATATAGACTCCAGCTGTTCCTTCAGATTCAATTTAACCAAATTTCCTCTACACTTATACGCAATGTCTTCACTATGTTTATTGATGGGTCAGGAAAAAGTGGTAAAGGTGTAGTCACTTGAAAACAACAAGAAACTTGGGAGCACTCTATTTCCACTAGTGGTTTAACCACTCATCATGCTAAACTCACTGAACTCACTGCAGCCGTTCTTGATTTGCAATTTTTCCCTTACCAGCCATTTAATACTGTGGCAGATTCAGCCTATATTGTACATAACAATCCAAACCATTACTGATGCTCTTATTCACCAGTTTTCCAATGTAATTTTATATAATTTTTTTTCATCTCTTCAAATCAATTTAATAAAAAAACATGTTCTATTAGTCACCCATATTCATTCCTGTTCTAACCTCCCTGGGCTCCTTGCCCAATGGAATGAATATGCATATTCATTAGTATATGTTAATGCTACTATATCTGCAGCAATACAGTCTCATTAGTTTTTTTCATCAGGGGGCATTAGCATTGACTAAAACCTCTCCAATCACAATGCCTCAGGCTTAAGTTATTATTCAAGCCTGCCCCCGAAAGTCAGTAGACAGCTACTTCTCTCCTCATAGCAGTAAATCCTCTAGGTTTACAGGCAAATGCCCTTTGGCAAATGGATGTCACCAACTTCCCTTCTTTTGATAACTTTAAATATATTGAGATTTCTATTGACAGTTACCATGGCATGATTCATGCCACTTGCCAAGCTGGAAAAACCACTACCAAACATTTAAAAAAAAAATTGCTGCCAGCTGTAGCCACTTCAGGACTCCCTCAACAAATTAAAACAGACAATGGCCCTGCTTATACTTTCAAACTATTTTCTTTATTTTGTCAATAATGGCAAATGAAACACACCACAGGTGATTCATCACAACCCAACAGGCCACGCTATTGGTTCATTAAGTGTCAATTAACAAAACAAAAGGGGGGAATGTGGAGGATAGACTAGGTCCCCAAGCATAACTTCACCAAGCTCTTTACACATAACTTTTTAAATTGCTCCAACGACAGTTTACCTGCTGCTGAAAGACATTTCACTCCCCCAGATAAAGACCCCACACCATTAGTATTGTATAAAGAGCCTTTAGTTAGCCCACAATGGCTGGGACTGGTCAAATTATTTGCATGGGGGTGGGGCTATGCTACTGTTCTGTATTCTTCAGGCCCTTTGTGGATTCTAGCACAGCTCTTGAAACATTACCATAAATTGGCTTCTGATACCAGAAGAACTGACCATCTCCACAAGGAATCCAATCTTGGAGATGTACTAACTCACCTTGAACTCCTCCCAAGAAATGATGATGACCCAGTAGTCAGCCCTAGATCAATATCAATGGAGAGTTCTAGTCCATAATTCTGAAGGGCTGCTGGCTACCCATTGAACTCCAGATATTACCTGGGGAAATGTAAAATATTTAACAAACCAAGCTAGACATGCTATGGAAAACACAGGAATACCATCCACTGCTAAGAATATGCTGCTTGACATATTGGCAAGCATTACAGCCAATTTCATTCATGCTAATCAGGTATTATCTGTCTTGTTTTCTTTTTTCATTTGCTTTGTTCCAGTAAGTGCTTCTCATTTATACTGGGTTTATGTATTTAAACCACCATTCTTCTCCCTAATAAGGTGGGAGCTCCCACTGCTCTACAATGACACAGATATTACTGGGGGATCATGGTTCCCCCTTCCTAGTCATTTATTGGATTGTGGCTACCAAACTTGTGGTGATGGAATGTATGTCAGTGGATGGCATAATTACAACAAAATTAGTCATTTTTTCCTTTAACTTTATTTTTATTAATTTTTAATTAAAATCAAAACTGTATACATTTATGGTGAACAATGTGATGATTTGATATACAATGTGGAATTCTTAAAGCAAGCTGATTAACATAGCCATCATCTCACTTACTTATTTTTTGTGAGAAGACATTTAAAATTTATTCTTAGTTATTTTGAAATATACCCTTGCAATATGTACAATACATGAGATCCCACCAATAGCCCTCCCCTGGTCTCTCCACCTCCCTCTACCCCTGCCCCTGCTAGACTATATTCATGTTTTATCATTTGTATGAGTATGTGTTTGGTTTCATAATAGTATTGAGTACATTGGATACATTTTTTCCATTATTGAGATACTCTATAAAGAAGAAAGTGTTGTAACTCCATCCAGGTAAACTTAGAAGATGCAAATTCTCCATCTTTTTCATGGCTGAATAGTATTCCCTGGTATCCATATACCACAGTTTGTTAATCCATTCATGGGTCCAGGGGCATTTGGGTTGCTTCCATGACTTGGCAATTATGAATTGGGCTGCAATAAACATTCTGGTGCAAATATATCTGTAGTAAAATGATTTTTGTTCTTCTGGGTAGATATTTTCAACTGAAGATTTGCCTCTAGGTTTAGAAAGGACTATATCAAATAATGCCACTTATTGTATTCCTTTTAAGCAACAATGGTGTATGATTTATATTCATCTTTCTTTTCATCACATAGAGGGAGTAAAACATCAAACATTTATCACAGAGGTAGGCATCTATGGACAATTAATTCATGGACATTTGTTTCAAAGACTGTAAATACTTTTATGTAAAGGCCCCCCTCCTCCAGATGAACATGCTCCTCCTCATATTATATGTAATTATTGTTCATCCCCTAATTTTACCCAAATATGACTACCTAATAAGTACAATTTAGAGAATTGTACACCTTACAAATTATTAGTACAAAAGTCTAATACTACATGGGAATTTGCATTGTCTTTTAGTATCCTGTAGGCAGCCATAATTATACTCCTGAGTTGGTAGGTCCTTCACTTTTGTTGCACAAAATTCTTCCCTACAAGAAATTGCCTACCCATAGTATGTTTTCACCATTAAAAATAGAAATATGGAGAGCTGAATTACCTTTTTTTTTTGCAGTTTTTGGTCAGAGCTGGGTTTGAACCCACTACCTCCAGCATATGGGGCCGGCACCCTACCCCTTTTAGCCACAGGTGCTGCCATGAATTACCTTTTTTTCCATGAATATTACATCAAGGTCAATATGTTAAATCAGAAAACAGCCATACATCAATGGATTACTGTAGACCCTTATGCCGTTGTTTTTGTATACATTTTACAACCACGTGTATTTGCTTTAACTTCCCAGCTGGAATTTCTATGGACTGTTAAGACTCTTTTTTTTTTTCACAAATTTCACATTTTAATTTAACTTTATTGGCTGATAAGACTTACCTCACTCCTTCTTTTGCTCATGATAATGTGACATGGCTAAAATAAACCTATTTATGTATTTTAAGGCAGAGAACTGAGGTGTGGATTCCTGTTTCATTCCTGGATGAAATCCAATGCCTTAGAACAAATAATGTCAGCCCTGGGAAAGCTCAGACCAAAATGATTTCTTCAAGTGTTTGTAGCTTCTATTATAGCATCAGTGTCCCTTGATGCAACTGTAGCTTTGTCCCAATCCATTCATACAACCCATCAGGTAAATAGTTACCTTCAAAATGTAACTTCAGAAATTCAATCATCAACTTCTATTGATCAAGAAATCCTCAAATGTCTCAATGCTTTTGAAGCTGCTGTTCTTTAGATGGGTGAAAGGCAATAGGCTGTTTAGACATGGAAAAAAACTAGTAATGCAATACCGCATACCATTCAATGTTCATAACTCCCATTCTATTTACTATTTCCCAGAATTAGAATATGGTTACATTGCATCTGCAAGGAACATTTGAAAAACCCCTAGTCCAAGATTTGTCTCAGCTCCAAGAACAATCAAGAAAACAATCAACTCAATTGCAAGAAGAAGCCCAACAAGAAACATTAAATAAAATTAATAATGTGGCTAATTGGCTCAATCCTAAAACATGGTTTTCAAAACTCAATTTAAGAATTTGGACTTTTACTGCTCTTGCTTTCAATCTGTTGCTGTGTTACTTTGTAGTTATGAATGCCATTTACAAGTTATTCCAAAGGACCAGACATGCTAAGGCTATAATCACTCTGCAGATCACACAACACCCAACATTACCATCTGCCCCAGACCAAGACCCTATACTCATTTGTTATGTTGATGATTATGCTCACTAATAAAACAAAAATGGGGCAAAGGGGGAAATGCTAGAAAAATTATAAAGAAAAAAAGAAAGCAGTGATGCATTTGTGAGGAGTACAGATAGCAAGAGCCTGGCTCCTTGTCTTAGAAGCTTAAGACAGCCAGAAGAATAAAATGCTTAATCAGTTTTGAACAAGTTAAAAATTAGATTAGGAAGCAGCTGTTTGGGCTTGATGGAATAGATTAGCAGTATAGATTAAAGGGCAATTATATGTCCCCTCTTGTACAATATATGTTACCTTTTTAAAGTTAATTCTAACCCAAACCCTTTGTCTACTCCCCTATACATTATTCCCTTAAGGTCTTATGCAAGACCACCCATATGTTATATGATCTCACTTCTCTCTTAATTTTAAACTAATACTCTTGCCCTTAAAGAAAGGGGGTGTTCTCTGTCAGTTCGGAGGCTCTGTGTTCCTGTGTTCTTTGTTTGACTGCTCTCAAATTTCTAACCTTGGTTTACAATGGAGGGAGTTTTAAACATCACTGATTGGGAAAGGGTAGGGAAAGAGTTTGTTCAAGCTCAGAAATTGGGTCATTCTCTCCTTGTCTCAATTTGGCCAGTTTGGGCTGCTATTTGTGCACTGCTTATGGCACCATCTTGTGCTGAGGAATTGTTTATCATGCCAGAATCATTAAATAACTCTCATGAAAATCTAGAAACCTCAGAATACTCTTTTAGTGAGGTTTCAGTCCAGAATGTTGGAGAAAATTTAGAGGAGTCAGTTCCCTTGTCCACAGAGTCACTCATAGATTTTGATACTGAAGGAGTTACACCTCCCCTACCTTTAAGGCCATCCGCCACCCTTTCAGAAATCTTGTGGCCTCCACAGCAGCCACCGGCTACAAGGCCACCAACAACGTTTACTATATCTTCAAGGCACCAGTCTCCAGGCTCTCATTACCAGCCAGTCTCTGGAGTCATCTCTATTAAATGTAATAGTAAGTCCAAAAAGGATCCTTGAGCCACTAAAAACCTTTCTCAGCCCAAGTTAAAAACCCACCCACTCAGGGATTCTTGCATAAACCATGGCATAATGGAAGAAAGGGCTTGAGGAGAGGAGGAAGCATGGAATTATCCAGTTATTTTAATACCCCCTGACCTAGTGCCAAATGATCGGAGGGAACAGAAGGGCCCCAATGGGCACAGTGGGAAGACTTATCCTTTAAATTTTTAAAAGATCTTAAAGCTGCAGTTTCACAATATGGTGCCAACTCTCCTTTTGCTCAGAATTCTTTAAAATCTATAACCAAAGATCAAAAATTTGTACCTTATGATTGTGAAACTTTGACAAGAGCTAGCTTGAACAAATCTCAATTTCTGCAATTCCATTCTTGGTGGTCAGACACTGTTCAAATCACAGCTCATAATAATAGACAGAGAAATATCCCAAATACAGAGGATGAACTGTTAGGAACTGGAGAATTTAATGATGTTAGCCATCAAGCTAAAATGACGCCTGAGGCCATTGAGTAACTGCGCCAATGCTGCTTAGAAGCCTGGAGCAAGATCCAAAATGAGGGAGAAACCTGTCCATCTTTTACAACAGTGAGACATAACGTCAATGAGCCTTACCCAGATTTCATAGCGTGTCTACAAGATGTGGTAGGAAAGTCTATGACCAATGAGGTAGGAAGGAAAATGATCATAGAACTCATGGCATGTGAAGCTGCGAATGCTAAAAGCCAGGCCATAATAAGGCCAGTAAAAAATAAAAGTCCTCCAGGAGAAGAAAGACTTTCTGTGTATATAAAAGGGTGTACAGACATAGGAGGTCCTCTTTACAATGCAAAACTTACTGTCCAAGCCTTAGCTGGCTTGAAAGAAAGAGGCCCTAGCACTACCTTTCAAAGAAATTGCTATTCTTGTCGAAAAATGGTATGTACTAAAAAACAATGTCAACAATTCTCCTACAAGGAAAAAGGAGTTAATTCTATTAAACAAAAACAACCACATGGTATGTGTCCTAGATGTAAGAAGGAAAAACATTGGAAAAATTTATGTCACTCCAAAAATAATATTGGAGGTAAACCTCTCACTATAGTTCCAGGAAACTGAATGTGAGGCCAAGACCAGGACTGACAAAAAATGAGTCATTTCCACTTCAGAGTTTTGTCCCTCGACAAAACCCTCCAACAGCACGGCTTCTGTTCAGCGCCCCACCCTCTCCCAAGGGTCAGTGTTGTGCCCACACCCTGGACGCTGTGGTATGGAGGGGAAGCAGGGACAGGGGAAGCATGGGAAGCCCAGGGAAGCCTGACTCATCCTCCTGTCACGGTCAACAAAGATCAGTTTCTGGGCCTCTCCTGGGGACCCCAAGCAAAGGCCAAATTGGAACTGGAACCTGGGACAGCCTACCTACCCACCCCAGCTCCAGAGAGACCAGAGATACCCCTCAGCTTCTGAGGAGATGTTGAGTCTGGGGGTGGGGGTGGAGACAAGATGGCTGACTGAAGGCAGCTTTCCACAGAGGCTCCCATCCAGAAGGAGAGTTAAAGGACAAAAATTTAGCAAGTAACCTGGTAGACCAGAGCTGCGCCAAGAGAGAAGGTTGAAGAACGCACATCAACCCTGCTGAAGTGAGCTATGACCCCAAGGTTACAAACAAAAGGTACAAAATCCGTCACCAAGCGAACAGGAGTCCCCTCCCCCATGAGAACGGCTCAGAGCACCCCATAAACAAATGAGCAGAGTGCAAAAGTCCTCCCATTATACTTCACGGGAGAGACTCTCTAAAACTGGACCTACTTCCCCTACTAGGGTGCCATGGCACTCTCCTGCCAGGCATAAAACTGCGTAAAAGTATATATATTCTCTACCTGCAATTCTGAGCTCCCAGCACTCCCCTCCACTCTCACTTTGATGTCTGGAGGCCTGTGCTCCAGGAATGCAGATTCTTGGGTGTTTTCTCGACAGGTGTATACAAGGCCTAGACTGCTGCTGGTCAGTGCTGATTCTGTGGCATGGGAGTGAGGAGAGGATTATCAACTGAGAGGGAACCACACAGGAGTGGTGGTACCCTGAGGTGCAGAGTAGCAGCCATTTTTGGCAACAATAGGACTCACAACTGGATATTCCAGAGTCACACCATCTGTCCCTCTGGGCAACCAGAGGAGGCTGGGCATCTTCTCAGGTGGCAACCACTGGTAGAATAGATCTGGGATGGAAACACAGGCCCCGTGAGTAAAAGGTTTGCATGAGGTGGTACTGGCCTGGGTGGAACACGGGGACTAGAAAATGCAGCAGTGTGGGTAGACTCCCTGGGCAGGGCTGACCCAAAGGATCACTTTACTGAACCTAAGACGTACTCGGCCCTCAGGGGATCATCAGCCTAGACAAAGGAGGGCCAGAGGCTAGAACTGACAGCTAACCATGCTGCAAATACAAACCCACACCAGCAAAGACAGGGCCTGAGGCACAGGTTCTGTGAACTCAAAACAGCTTCTTTTCTGCAGGGGAATTTAGCAGCTACAGAAACAAATTCCACAAAGTTGTTCTGTTCTGTCAGTAACATTAATCAGGGGCGGGGCTGGAACTGAGTGAGCAGTGCCAGCCTCCATCAAGCACCAAGGGTTGTCAGGCCTCACCTCCGCCTGCCAGATAGTGCAGAGAGCAGCAGACTGACTGAGGAGACATAGATATCCTTGTGATTCAGGCAGGTACAAACCTCTGGAATATCTGCTCATTGGAGGCAACTGGGTCACAGCCCTATGGGGTTATAAATGACTGGGTGTGACAGAGGTGCAAGATGGGGAAAAAGGCATCAACCTTCTCAGACTTATCTATTTGCTGGGTTGGTCCTTCTGAACTTACAAAGCACCAGAGCAAGTAATATTTGAGTTGTAAGCAGACCCCTGAGATACAGTTGCCAGAGACCTTTTAAACTCTCTCACCTGAGACAGGTGCTGACTGAGCCAATTGATTTGGACCTTTTGAACGCAGATAATCATCCAAGGAGAATCCAAGTGGTGCCCTGGGTGTGTGGTTGTAGGAAGGTTTGGTCTTCTTTTTCCAATTGTTGCCTGTGGGGGCGGGGTGATTTAATTGCTGGTATTTCTCCACAGCTGAGACTTCAACACAGAGTAACTGTTTCACAAGAGTTGGACAGAGACAAGCTGAAAACAAAACAGAGCCACTTAGCCCTACCATACCAAGCAGGTTACCAGTTTCTCAGGCCATAGCACTGTACACTTCCTCTGCAAAATTCCAGGGGAAAACGTACAGACACCAGTCCCAACTATAGGGCAAAGGGCTGGTTAATCACTACTCCTGGAGCCCTGAACCCAACTTTTCTTGATCCACTCAACTAGTCAAATGTTGTAAAATAATCATGGGGTGGAACCAGCAAAAAAACTCTGGTAACATGAATAACCAGAGCAGATAAACCCCCCAAAGAAAAGATATGGCAGATGTAACTGAATATCCCATTCATAAACAGATGGCCAAGATGTCAGAAATCAAATTCAGAATTTGGATTGCAAACAAAATTGATAGAATGGAGGAAAAGTTGAAATTAGAAATTTGAGGAACATTCAAAAGTAGGAATTAGAAACTTGAGGAGAAATTCAAAAGTTGTCTCAAGAATTCAATGAATTTAAAGACAAAACCAGCAAAGATTTTGACACATTGATGCAAAAATTCATCTCTCAAAGATCTGAAAAATACAGTAGAATCCCTCAATAACAGAGTGGAGCAAGCAGAAGGATAAATTTCTGACATTTAAGACAAAGCTTTTGAATGCTCCCAAACTCTCAAAGAGGAAGAGAAATGGAGAGTAAAAATGGATCATTGTCTCAGAGAGCTCTGGGATAATTAGAATAAGGCTAATATACATCTCATTGGAATCCCTGAAAGCGATGAAGTGGCTTTGCAAGCCACAGATGGTCTTCTCCATGAAATTATGAAAGAGAATTTTCCAGACATGCCATGAGATTCTGAAATTCAGACAACAGAAAGTTTCAGAACACCAAAATGACCCAACCCAAATAAGACATCCCCCAGGCACATCATAATTAACTTCACTACAGTTGATATGAAGGAGAAAATTCTGAAAGCAGCCAGGTATAAGAAAACCATCACCTACAAAGGAAAGTAAACCACAAAAGTAAACTCACACAGAAACTTTGATCAAACGTCAACTTCCACAGTGGTGAAAGAATTAAAAATGTCCACTGGACATTCAAAGAGCTCCATATCCAAAATTATACCAGATTTATTAATATTCTCCATTACTGTGAATGGCTTAAACTGTCTCTAACGAGGCACAGGTTGGCTGACTGGATACAAAAACTCAGGCCAGATACTTGCTGCATACAAGAATCTCATCTTACCTTAAAAGACAAATATAGACTGAGGGAGAAAGGATGGTTGTCCATATTTAAGGCAAATGTAAATCAGAAAAAAGCAGGTTTTGCATTTCTATTTGAAGATACAATAGGCTTTAAACTAACAAAAGTAAGAAATGATAAGAATGGTCACTTCATGTTTGTTAAGGGTAATACTCAATATGATAAGATTTAAATTATTAATATTTATGCACCCAACCAAATGCAATAACCAATTTATAAGAAGAAACATTAACAGACTTGGGCAACTTGATTTCCCCCAGCTCCATGATAGTCAGAAATTTTAACACTCCTTTGGCAATGTCAGATAGATCCTCCACTAAGAAGCTGGCAAAGAAATTTTAGATTTAAACCTAACCACCCAACATTTGGATTTAACACACATCTACAGAAGATTTTACCCAACAAAACTGAATATACATACTTCCCATTGGCACACGGAACATACTCTAAAATTGATTATATCATAGGTCACAAGTCCAATCTCAGTAAATTGAAAGGAATAGAAATAACTCCTTGCATCTTCTATGACAACCATGGAATAAAGGTTGAACTCAGTAACAGCAGGAATCTGCATACACATACAAAAACATGGAAGTTAAATAACCTTATGATGAATGACAGCTGGGTCATAGATGAGATTAAGAAAGAAATTGCCCAATTTTTGGAACAAAACAACAATGAAGACACGAATTATCAGAACCGCTGGGATACCACAAAGGCAGTCCTATGAGGGAAATTTATAGCACTGCAAGCCTTCCTCAAGAGAGTGGAAAGAGAGAAAGTTAACAACTTAATGGGACATCTCAGGCAACTGGAAAAGGAAGAACATTCCAACCCCAAACCCAGTAGAAGAAAAGAAATAACCAAAATTAGAGTAGAATTAAATGAAATTGAAAACAAAATAATTATACAACATATCAATAAATCAAAAAGTTGGTTTTTTGAAAAGGTCAATAAAATAGATAAACCCATGGCCAACCTAATCAGGAAAAAAAAAGAGTAAAATCTCTAATGTCATCAATCAGAAATGACAAAGACAAAACAAAAACAGACTCCTCAGAAAATGAAAAAATCCTTAATGAACATTACAAGAAACTTTATTCTCAGAAATATGAAAATCTAAAGGAAATTGATCAATACTTGGAAGCACATCACCTTCCAAGACTTACCCAGAATCAAGTGGAAATGTTCAACAGGCCCATATCAAGTTTGGAAATGGCATCAACCATACAAAACCTCCCTAAAAAAAAAAAAAAATCCCAGGACCAGATGCTTTCACGTCAGAATTCTACCAAACCTTTAAAGAGGAATTAGTACCTGTATTACACAACCTGTTGCAAAATGTAGAAAAAGAAGGAAGACTACCCAACACGTTCTATGAAGCAAACATCACCCTGATCCCCAAACCAGGAAAAGACCAAACAAAAAAAGAAAATTATAGACCAATATACTAATACATAAAGATGCAAAAATATTCAACAAGATCCTAATAAACCGAAACCAGCAACACATCAGAAAATTAAACATGATGACCAAGTCAGTTTTATCCCAGAGTCTCAAGGCTGGTTCAATACATATAAATCTATAAATATAATTCAGCACATAAACAAATTAAAAAACAAAGACCATATGATTCTCTCAATTGATGCAGAAAAAGCTTTTGATAATATCCAGTATCCCTTCATGATCAGAACACTTAAGACATTTTGTATCGAAAGGACATTTCTTAAACTGATAGAGGCCATCTACAGAAAACACACAGCCAATATTGTATTGAATGGAGTAAAATTGAAATCATTTCCACTCAGATCAGGAAGCAGACAAGTTTACCCATTGTCTCCTCTGCTCTTTAATATTGTAATGTAAGTTTTAGCCATAGGAATTAGGGAAGAAAAGGCAATCAAGGGTATCCATATAGTGTCACAAGAGATCATACTTTTGCTCTTAACAGACACATGATTGTATATCTGGAAAACACCAGTGATTCTACTACAAAACTCTTAGAAGTGATCAAGGAATACAGCAGTGTCTCAGGGTACAAAATCAACATTCATAAATTGGTAGCCTTTATATATACCAACAATAGTCAAGCTGAAAAACACAGTTAAGGACTCTATTCCATTCACAGTAGTGCCAAAGAAGATGAAATATTTGGGAGTTTATCTAACAAAAGACATGAAAGTTCTCTCCAAAGAAAACTATGTCAGGGATGATGGGAAGATGGCGGACTGAAGCCAGCTTTCCATAGAGGCTCATGTCCTGAAGGAGAGTTAGGGGACAAAAATTTAGCAAATAACCTGATGGATTCCAGCAACACCAAGCGAGAAAGTTGAAGAACGCACATCAACCCCACTGAGGAGAGCTGCGATCACAAGGAAGCAAACAAAAGGTACAAAACCCATCACCAAGCGGACGGGAGTCCCCCCTCCCCACCTGATCGGCTTAAGGGCCCCACAAACAAAAGGGCAGAAATCAAAGGCCATCCCACTACACTTCACGGGAAAGACCTACTACAAACTAGACCTACCTCCCTTACTAGGAGGCCTAGGCGTTATCCTGCCAGGCATAAAACTGTATAAATCTGTAAATTTCCTTTGCCGGTGACTCTGAGTACCCAGCACTTCCCTCCACTCTCTCTGAGGTCTGAAAGCCTGTCCCCCAGGGGTTCGGATTCTTGGGTGGCTCCTAAAGGGGAGAGGACAGTCCCTGAGCTGCGGCTGGTCAGCGCTGTTTCTGGGGCATGGGAGAGAGGTTAGGACAGTCAGCGGAGGGAGACCCTCACCAGGGTGGCACTTCCCCGAGGCGAGGTGCAGCAGCCCTCCTTGGGCAACAATACCTCCAGGCATATAGCTGAGTCGAACTCGCTACCAGCTGCTCTGAGTGCCTGGCGCTCCCCCCGCCCTCATTCTGTGGTCTGGAGACCTGAACGCCTGCCGTGTGGCTGGGCAGGGAACTGGGGATAGCCGAGTCTGTTCGCTGCCCAGCGGTTCTGGGCTCCAGCCGCTCCCTCCCACCCCGCCCCCACTCTGAAGCCTGAAGGCTTGAGCTACAGCAGTACAACCAGGCGAGAGACGGGAAGAATCTGAATTTCCTTGCTGCCGAGAGCCCCGGGCTCCCAGCATTCACCCCGCCCTCGCTCTGTGGTCCGGAGACCTGAACGCCTGCTCGGTTCTGAGCTACAGCTACACCCTCCACCCCGCCCCCACTCTAAAGCCTAAAGGCTTGAGCTGCGGTGGTACAACCAGGCAAGAGACCGGGAGAATCTGAATCTGTTCACTGTCCACCGGGCTCCCTAGGCTCGGAGCCCATGCTGGCTCGGAGTGCCTGGCGCTCCCCCGCCCTCACTCTGTGGTCCGGAGACCTGAACGCCTGCTGTGTGGCTGGGCAGGGAACTGGGGATAGCCGAGTCTGTTCGCTGCCCAGGGATTCTGGGCTCCAGCCACTCCCTCCCACCCCGCCCCCACTCTGAAGCCTGAAGGCTTGAGCTGCAGCGGTATACCCAGGCAAGAGACCGGAAGAATCTGAATTTGCTCGCTGCAGACTGGGCTCTGGCTCCAGGCTCCCAGCATTCACCCCGCCCTCGCTCTGGGGTCCGGTGACCTGCTCGGTTTGAGCTCCAGCCACTCCCTCCACCCCGCCCCCACTCTAAAGCCTGAAGGCTTGAGCTGCGGGGCGAGAGACCCGGAGAACCTGAATCTGCTCGCTGTCGACCAGGCTCCCTACGGCTTGGAGGCCCTGCTGGCTCTGAGTTCCAGGCGCTCCCCCGCCCTCACTCTGTGGTCCGGAGACCTGAACACCTGCCGTGTGGCTGGGCAGGGAACTGGGGATAGCCGAGTCTGTCCGCTGCCCAGCGGTTCTGGGCTCCAGCCGCTCCCTCCCACCCCGCCCCCACTCTGAAGCCTGAAGGCTTGAGCTGCGGCAGTACAACCGGGCGAGAGACTGGGAGAAACTGAATCTGCTCGCTGTCGACCGGGCTCCCTACGGCTCGGAACCCCCTTGGAGGTAGATCAACAGCCGTTTTTTCTTTAACGGCAGAACTCTCACTTCTGGATATTCTGAGGCCACACCCCCTGTCTCCCTGGGCAACAAGAGGAGGCCACCGGTGAGCGGGGGATTTCCTGAAACTGCTCACAAACCCGGGAAGCTTCCAGGGCGGGGCCGACCCAGAGAGGTGATCGGACTCAAACCTCCAACACCAAAGACGTTTGAACTCAAAACAGCTCGTCTTCTGTAGGTGATTTCGACAGGAACAGAGACAGAACCCCGCAAAGTTGTCTGTTCTGTTCTGTTCTGTTCTGTTAGCAGCATCCATCAGGGACGGGGCTAAGCCTGAGTGAACACCTCCCTCCCATCAACTGCATCAAACACTCATAGATGTCAGGCCCCATCTCCTCCTGCTAGATAGCGGCAGTCTACGGGGGCCTGGCAGACTTCCTTGCAATTCAGGCAGGTGCAAACCCCTGGAGTGTCTGTTCACTGCAGGCAACTGGGTTAGCCATCTGCAGAGATACCAGTGACTGGGTCTCACGAAGGGGCAAAGTGGGGAAGGAGACGTCAACCTTCCTAGATTGCTCTGTTTGCTGGGTGGCTCCTCCTGACTCCATGCTGCACTGGGGTGAGCCGTGTCAGAGGAGTCACCAGGCCCCTGTGATCCAGTTCCCAGAGACCTCTTGAACTCTCTCACCCGAGACAAGTGCCAATTGAGACAGTTGATTTGGACCTTTTGAACTGGGCTAATAGACTGAGGACTTTTCAGGTGGTGCCCTGGGTGTATGGTTGTAGGAAGGTTGATTCTCCGTTTCCAACTGGGGCCAGAGGTGGGCAGGTGGGGTGACTTAATTGCTGATTTTTCCACACAGCTGAGACTTCAAGCCAGAGTAGAACATGCAATAGGATCGAACAGAAACCAGCTGAAAATAAGACAGAACCACTTTGCTCCACCACACCAGACAGGGCCCCAGTTTCTCAGGCGACAACACTGTACGGGCCCTCGATAAAACCCCAGGGGAAAAACCAAAGGGAGTAAAATAACCATGGGGCAGAATCAGCGGAAAAACTCTGGTAACATTAATAACCAGAATAGATCAACCCCCCCAAGAAAAGACACGGCAGATGTGATTGAAGATCCCATTCATAAACAACTCGCTGAGATGTCAGAAATCGAATTCAGAATTTCGATGACAGACAAGATTAATAAAATGGAATTAGGAATCCGAGGAGAAATTCAAAAATTGTCTCAAGAATTTAACGAATTTAAAGACAAAACCACCAAAGACTTAGACACACTGAAACAAGAACTTACAGCCCTCAAAGATATGAAAAATACAGTAGAATCCCTCAGTAACAGAATGGAGCAAGCAGAAGAAAGGATTTCTGACATTGAAGATAAAGTCTTCGAATGCTCCCAATCTCTCAAAGAGGAAGAGAAATGGAGAGCAAAAACGGATCACTCACTCAGAGAACTCTCAGATAATTCGAAAAAAAGCAACATAAGGATTATAGGAATTTCTGAGAACGATGAAGTGGCCTCCAAGGGCACAGAGGCCCTTCTGCATGAAATTATAAAAGAAAAATTTCCAGACATGCCTAGAGAATCTGAAATTCAGATAGCAGACAGCTTCAGAACCCCAGCACGATTCAACCCCAATAAGTCATCCCCCAGACATATCATAATTAGCTTCACTAAAGTTAACATGAAAGAGAAGATTCTCAAAGCAGCCCGGCGAAAGAAAACTATAACATACAAAGGTAAGAATATTAGAATAACTGCAGATCTCTCTTCTGAAACTTTTCAAGCAAGAAGAGGCTGGTCATCACTTTTAATCTCCTAAAGCAAAAAAATTTTCAACCCAGGATCTTGTATCCAGCTAAACTGAGTTTCATCTATGATGGAGAAATTAAATACTTCAATGACATTCATATGTTGAAAAAATTTGCCATAAGTAAACCAGCTCTTCAGGATATTCTCAGACCGATCCTCCACAATGACCAACCCAGTCCTACACCACAAAAGTAAACTGACTCAGAAACTTCGGATCAAACTCCAACTTCCACACTGGCGAAAGGATTAAAAATGTCCACTGGACTTTTGAAAAACACGATACCCAAAATTCCACCAGACTTATCAATACTCTCCATCAATGTGAATGGCTTAAACTGTCCTCTAAAGAGGCATAGGTTAGCTGACTGGATACAAAAACTCAAGCCAGATATTTGTTGCATACAAGAGTCACATCTCAACTTAAAAGACAAATACAGACTCAGGGTGAAAGGATGGTCATCCATATTTCAGGCAAATGTAATCAGAAAAAAGCAGGTGTTGCAATTTTATTCACAGATACAGTAGGCTTTAAAGCATCAAAAGTAAGGAAGGACAAGAATGGTCGCTTCATATTTGTTAAGGGTAATACTCAATATGATGAGATCTCAATTATTAATATGTATGCACCCAACCAGAATGCACCTCAATTTATAAGAGAAACTCTAACAGACATGAGTAACTTGATTTCCTCCAGCTCCATAATCATCGGAGATTTCAACACTCCCTTGGCAGTGTTGGATCGATTCTCCAGAAAGAAGCTGAGCAAAGAAATCTTAGATTTAAACCTAACCATCCAATATTTAGATTTAGCAGACATCTACAGAATATTTCATCCCAACAAAACTGAATACACATACTTCTCATCAGCCCACGGAACTTACTCCAAAATTGACCATATTTTAGGTCACAAGTCTAACCTTAGTAAATTTAAAGGAATAGAAATTATTCCATGCATCTTCTCGGACCATCATGAAATAAAACTTGAATTGAGTAACAACAGGAATCTGCATACCCATACAAAAACATGGAAGTTAAATAACCTTATGCTGAATGATAGCTGGGTCAGAGATGAGATTAAGAAAGAAATCGCCAATTTTATGGAACAAAATGACAATGAAGACACAAACTATCAGAAACTCTGGGACACCGCAAAGGCAGCTCTAAGAGGGAAATTTATAGCACTGCAAGCCTTCCTCAAGAGAACGGAAAGAGAGGAAGTTAACAACTTAATGAGACATCTCACGCAACTGGAAAAGGAAGAACATTCGAACCCCAAACCCAGTAGAAGAAAAGAAATAACCAAAATTAGAGCAGAATTAAATGAAATTGAAAACAAAAGAATAATACAACAGATCAATAAATCAAAAAGCTGGTTTTTTGAAAAGGTCAATAAAATAGATAAACCTCTGGCCAACCTAATCAGGAAAAAAAGAGTAAAATCCCTAATATCATCAATCAGAAACAACAAAGACGAAATAACCACAGACTCATCAGAAATCCAAAAATCCTTAATGAATATTACAAGAAACTTTATTCTCAGAAGTATGAAAATCTGAAGGAAATAGACCGATACTTGGAAGCACGGAAATAGACCGATACTTGGAAGCACTCCACCTTCCAAGACTTAACCAGAATGAAGTAGAAATGTTGAACAGACCCATATCAAGTTCAGAAATAGCATCAACTATACAAAACCTCCCTAAAAAGAAAAGCCCGGGACCAGATGGTTTCACGTCAGAATTCTACCAAACTTTTAAAGAGGAATTACTACCTATATTACTCAACTGCCGCGGACCGCCCGGTCGGTGGCTTCCAGTCCGAGGGAATTCAGGGAGAAGAGACGAGGAGGGTTAAAGGGGTGACGCAGGAAAGACAGACTGACACACTTCACAGGTTGGAGTATGTAGCTGCAAAATTTACTGAGGGTATATGTTGGTATTTATACATTTTCTTTTCAAGGTTCAAATAATGCAATCTTTATTCTGCTTATGCTTGTAAATTATCTTTGTGTCTGCATATGCGGTTTATCATGCATTACATGTTTTCAAGGTTTTGCTCTCCGGAGGGAGGTGGTTTATCAGTAACACTTGCTTACTCCTTCTTTTCTCAGGAATGTCAAGGTTTGCAATTTCTCTCAGTTCTGTAATTCTTTTCAGTTTCTTATAATCTTTTTCTTTTTAAAATAGCTTGACATATTCCTTTATGTATAATGCTTGATTACTTCTATATATATTTTCTATATATTTTTATTCTTATTAGTAACTATATATGTTAGTGTTTAGTAATAGTATAGTCTGCTTTTAAATTCTATTATATATTTCTTTTACTACTTTAATTCTAATTAGATTAATTCTTATATTCATATTTTTAATCATGTTTGTGTTTTCTATTGTGCATCTATTGATTATAAACTTAGTGGCTTTAGGTGTTTTTCGAATAAATGGTTATTGTGAATAGTGATTGTGTGTATTGTGTTAAGACATGCTGTTTGCCCCGTGGCTCATTGTCTTAGTTTACTGACATTTATGATGGAAAAGAATTGCAGTCGCAAGTTTCCTTGTGGGCTATATCTGGATCAGTAATCTTTGAGTTTATTCTGTTGAAACTTCTTGGTTGCTTATCGGGAACAAACAGACATAAGACACAAATCAATAATCACATACACTCTCCTTCTACTAGTGCCTTCACCTATTAGGAATGCGGAAAACTGTGTGCTAGGCAGCATTTCTGCCGCTGTCGCACACAGGGGGTGCTGGGGGCCCAGCTCCGGGGAGCACTAACCTCCACTCTGTCACTTACAGCGCGGACAGCGCCACCTCGCTGCGGCCTGATGCCGAGGGTGCGGCATTTCCCCCTTTTTTAGTTTTGAACCGCATTTCAAAGATTTCTTGGTGAATGGCACTTATTGAGGAGAATAAATAACGGATCACACATGGTAATAACAGTACAACACAAAACATTAAACAACCAATGATAATTATGAATATAATGTACTGTATCCAGTCTAGAGGATTGAGAGCCTTAAAATTGTCCCGCAAGGATTGTGCTAAAGAATTGAGAGATGTAACTGGTAAGTGTGCCTGGCTTATGGCTGTAATATTTTCTTGCAAGCCTTGTAAGTCATGGGTTATATCATTATCTTTCCATACTCCTTGTAGATGAGCCTGCACTTTATTCCAAGATTCTGAAATATTGTATGGTAATGGAGTTACACAAATTGCTTGAAAAGCAGAATGACATTTAGTTTGTAGCTTCTGTTGTATAAATTTTATGTCTTGTCCTAAAGCTAAAACTACTTCTTCTAATATGTTTAGCTTTGCCTCTAACTTATTATCTATACTTGCTTGAGTTATTAAAGCCAGAGTTATATTATTACTTAAAGTATTTACAAAATGGGCTGTATGTACTTGTTGTACTAGCGCTGTAGTGGCTACAGCAAAAGTAGTTATTATAGAAATTAAAGCTAGAATTTCTAATATTAAAGTTGTTACAAATCTTTTAGGTCTGATTAATTCATTAAGCGTGTGTAACACTTGTAATGTTGAGTTATCATACCAAGGATCATCTTGTAAATCTACAGGCAACATTATATAAGGTGGTCTTTTTACAATTAACATAGTATCAAACAATCTTTCTTTAAACAAATCAGTGGAAGCAATACAGTTGGTAATTTTACATGCAGTACATGTTATTTGATAAGATTTTGATAACTGAGTTATAGTTAAATATTTATTGGGAGCTAACAGTAATGCATAGGGATATCCCACACAAGTTCTTACCGATATTACTGCCGGTTTGGTCATACCAGGTTTTTTTTCTAAAATTAAATTTGTTGCAGCAACTAACCGAAATAAATCATAATGTATTTGGGTCTTATTTTGTCCTTGTGCGACCCATATTGGTTCTACTAAACCAACTGAAAACCACCGCCTGACATGTGATGAGTCTGATGTCCAGGTGTATTGGTGGTATTTTTCCTTATAATCAGATAAATGTTTTTTATAGTTAAAGGCAGCAAATGTGGCAGAGTAATCCCAGATTGAAACTTTTGAATTACTTACAAAATATTTACTAGCTGCATCTGGAAAGCCACATGAAAGCCAGACAGGGGTCTTAGTTAATGATGAGTCCCAAAATTGATTAAGATCTCTATATTTAGTTCTACAGTTAGAAATAGGTAACCAATGAACTTGCTCAAAAGTTTCATCAAAGGTAGGGGTTCCTAAAGTTTGTAGTTCATATTCCCAAATAGCACGTTTTTTGGAATCGTTATGGTCTGGGGCATCAGTTAAAAATATTCGGTAACTGGTAGGCAAACAATAAGGTGGGGGTTTACCCTTCAAGGTTAAACAAATAGGCACAGAATCTGCTCTGCCAGTAAAATTAATTAAAGTTGAGGCATGACTTCGTGATTCTGAATCTTGTAGCCCCCCCAGGTGGAGAGAGTTATTAGTCAAAATCTTTATAGGGTCCTGATCTAACCAACCCACTGGGTGTAATAACGGTGGGTTTGGTACATATGCCCAGTAGGTAGCACTCTCCGCCACTGGGCTAGAGATAATAGATAGAAAGGCTATAAAATATATTGTTGGAGTTAAAGGATTGCCTTGAGTCAAAAGCAATTGCTTAGCTTGTTTCACTAGTGCTCTGATTTGTGTCCAAGTGATTTTGTTCATCCTCTGCGGTTCCATGTTCGCTCGATCCATCCGCCGGGCCAGGCTCCGCATCTGTCGCAGCCGTGTCCTTCTGTGTTGATGCCTCCATCGGGGCCGGCTTGACGAGTCGGTCTGGGATCCAGATGGGGGACTCGGCATCCTGAGGAAATACACAATCATAGCCTCGTCCCGAGGTTATCAACACATCGGGTCCTTTCCACTGGCCTGATAATAAATCTTTCCACATTACTTTTGGGAGCACAGTGGCTGCCTTTGTCTGTCAGTGAATACAGGCTGGTGTCTGGTTGTTAGAGTTCACATTTAAATGGTTTAAAATAAACAAGGTATGAGATAAAATCTGATGAGGAGAGAAATATGTATGGGCCTTTTGCAGGCGCTCAATTTGTAATTTTAATATTTGATTAGTTCTTTCCACAATGGCCTGCCCTTGTGGATTATAAGGGATCCCCGTTGAATGGGCTATTTTCCATTGTACACAAAAATTAGCAAATGCCTGAGAAGTATAAGCTGGAGCATTATCAGTTTTTAGTTGAAGAGGGACACCTAGCTGCTGAAAGCAGCTAAGTAAATGTTGAATAACATCTTTATAAGCTTCACCAGTTTTTGCAGAGGCACAAATATAATGAGAATAAGTATCCACAGTTACATGTACATATGACAATCGTCCAAAACTTGGCACATGAGTAACATCCATTTGCCACAAAATATTAGGCCGTAAGCCTCTAGGGTTAACTCCAAATTTTAACGGATGATGAGTAAGAGGGCATGCCTTACATCGCAAGACTATCTGTCTTGCTTGTTCTCTGGTAATGTGAAACATTTTTCTTAATGCATTAGCATTTTGATGATGCAAAGCATGGCTATTTTCTGCTTGAGTAACAGAAGCTACTACAGTTCTTGTGAGTAAATCCGCTGTAGCATTTCCTTGGGCTAAAGGCCCAGGTAACTTTGAATGTCCTCTTATATGACCAATATAAAATTGATTATTTCTCAATTGAATTAGATTTTGCAGTTTTTTAAGTAAAGGCAGTATAGTGGAAGTTCCTGTTAAAAGAGCAGTTTCTAGGGCTGGAAATAAGGAAGTAATATATTTAGAATCTGTATACAAATTAAACTTCTGGTTAAAATGTTCAAAAGCAGTGATTAATGCCCATAGTTCTGCTTGCTGAGCTGAAGTTTGTGCCACTTCCTTTATGAGAGGTGACATGCCTGGGGTAAAAACTACAGCTTTTCCTGTTGAGGAACCATTTGTGAACAGTGTAATAACTTGAGACAGTGGCTGTCTGGCACACATAAGAGGAAATATAAGTGAAACTGTTTTTGCAAATTCAATTAAAGGATGTTTTGGATAATGATATAAAATTTGACCTGTGTAACCTTGTAAGGCTAATATCCAATCTTCATTATTTTGAAGTAGTTGTTCTATTTGAGTTTTATTATAAGCAGTTATAATAACATGAGGTTCTTTACCAAATAATTCTCTAGATCGTTTCCTGCCTTTGTCTATGAGTAAGGAGATTAAGTAAGGATAATCAGCAATAACTTTTGCTTGCACATGTGGGAGGTGAATCCATTCTAAAATGCCTGCCTGCCACAAACAGGCAGTAGGAGTGTATTCAGTAGAGAAAATTAATAAAGACCATGGTTTCTGATAATCAATTTGCTTAACTTTAGCCTGACTGAGTGCTTGCTCCACAACCCCCAGTGTTTGTAAAGCTTCTTTAGTCATAATTCTCGGGGATCGTGGGTCTGAGTCTCCCTGTAGCATAGTAAATAAAGGGCTAAGAGTTCCTGTAGTAATTTTTAAATAAGGCCGAATCCAATTTATATCACCTAAAAGTTTTTGATAATCATTAAGTGTTTGTAATTTATCTCTTCTTATTTGTACTTTCTGTGGAGTGATATAATCTGAATGAATCCACTGACCTAAATAACTAAGTGGCTTATCTCTTTGAATTTTTTCTGGGGCAATGATTAGGCCATACTTAGTTAATTGTTCTATGGCCTTTTCCAGCATAAGCTGTACTTGTGCCTGATGTTGATGAGCCAATAAAATATCATCCATATAATGAATAATGTAAGCATCTGGAAATTGTATTCGCAGTGCTGTTAAAGCAGCAGCCACGAACTTCTGACACAATGTAGGACTATTTTTCATGCCTTGAGGCAAAGTTTTCCATTGATACCTTTTAAAAGGCTCTCGCAGATTCAATGAGGGAACACTGAAGGCAAAACGAGGGCAGTCATCAGGGTGTAATTTAATAGTAAAAAAGCAATCCTGTAAATCAATAATTATGATTGACCATCCCTCAGGTATAGCTACAGGAGAAGGGAGTCCAGGTTGCAAGGCTCCCATGTCTTCCATAAGTGTATTGACTGCTCTCAAATCCTGTAAAAGTCTCCATTTCCCAGATTTTTTCTTTATCACAAATACAGGAGTGTTCCAAGGGCTAGTGGATTCTTCTAGGTGCCCTTTGTCTACTTGTTCCTGAACTAAAATTTGTAATGCCTGTAACTTTTCTGTTGTTAGGGGCCACTGACTAACCCATACAGGCGTATCTGTTAGCCACTTTATTTTAGATGCATGATTCTCTGCAGTGGCCCCTATGTAAAATGCTGGTCATTTAACTGATCAGCAGTGACTAATTTTAAATCCATAATGTGCAGGAGGTCTCTGCCCCATAAAGTGAATGGTAAAGAAGGCAGTACATATGGTTGAACAAAACCTGTTTTTCCTTCAAACTCCCAAGAGAGATAAGCAGTGCTCTGCATTACGCCCGAGGCAGAACCAAGCCCAACTAAGGAAGAACCGGTTCTATGAACTGGCCAAGACTTGGGCCACTCAGAAGCCGCAATGCAGGTTCTATCTGCTCCTGTGTCCATTAAGCCTTTAAATTTTCTGCCATTTAATTTTATGGTGAGGAATGGGCGGCTGTACAAATCATGTATGAGAGCCACACATTCCTCTTCCGTAGAGCCAAACTGACCTTGCTCCCTGGTAGGTTTTAAATGAGGAGCAGGTAAAGATACGTAAGGAAGCAATAGCAATTGCGCGATTCTTTGTCCCTTATGTATTTGCGTTGTTTCCACCAAGGCTCTGACCATTATTTTAATTGTATTTTGAGTGTCTGAATCAATTACTCCTGGAAGTACTTCAAAATGTTTATTGTAATTTGAACTCCTACCAATCACAAGTCCAACAGTTCCTGGCAACAGCTGCCCTTTAATACCGGTAGGAATTAAAGTGACACCGTCCCATTTGGATAGAATGACATCTTTTGAACTAGCAAGATCTAAGCCTGCGCTGCCAGGAGTACCTCGTGAAAGATCATGAATGGTAAATTCAGGGGCCAGAGGATTTAATGTAGATGATGGTTGCAGGTCTTGCTCCGCAACCTGTTCTCCCTTGGGGTTCGGGCTAGGAGAATGCCCCTCATCTAGTTTTTTGACTTGCTTGAATTATGCTCTTCTGGAGCAGTGTCACCTTTGTCAGTTAAAGGGGTTCCATCCTTATGAAACTTAGACTTACAGTCATTTTTCCAATGTCGCCCCTTTTTACAATGGGGGCATAAGCCGGGTGGATCTCCCCTCGGCTTATTGGCAGTGGACCGCTTACAGTCCTTCTGTATGTGACCTGGCTTGCCACATTTGTAACAAGAAATAGCCGGGTGAGGCGGGTCACATTGAAAGCAAGTGTTAGCGGGGGTTTGTTGCCCTTTACATCCTTTATTAAAGGAGTTCTTTACATAGGCGCTGAATTTCTGACCTTGCATTGCTGCAGCATAAGCCATACCTTGGACTATAGCTGGTGAGGCATCTATACATGCTTTAATATAATCTTGTAACGTCCCTGTTTTCCTAACAGGACGGATTAAATCTTGACATAGTGCATTGGCATTTTCCCAAGCTAGCTGCTTGAGCAGTAATGTTGTACCCTCAGATGGTGGGAGCATTCTAGTAATGGCTTCTTCCAGCCGAGAAATAAAATCAGGGTATGACTCTTCCACACCCTGTTTAATGCCTGCTAAAGTAGTACTCTTGGTTCCCGGAGGAGGGAGTTTGCGCCAGGCCGCCACAGCATTTGCAGTAATGGCCTCTAAAAATTGGCGCGGGATAGTAAGTTGGGCATCGGTTGAAGCAAAATCATCAGTGCCCATTAACATAGCCATGGTAGGTTTTGCTCCCCTTTTCTTTTGATATCGGTTAACAAGCTCTTTAGATCTATCTTCATATTCTGTACGCCATAGGACATACTCTCCCGGGGATAACGTTGCCTTGGCTGTCTGCTGCCAATCATAGGGTGTAAGCCATAAGCTGGAAATTAATTCCACAATTTGGAGAGTATACAGGGCCGAAGCGCCCGAGGTACGGACAGCTTGCTGCAATTCCTTTAATGTTTTTAAAGGCAACGGTTCCCAAACGGGCGCCTCATCGTCATTAGCTGACACTTTCACTGGAAAAGCGAAAGTAAAATCTCCTTGCTTCCGTGCTTCCTGCATTGCGCCCTGAAAACCTCTGGCTTTCTGCCTTGCATTCTGAAAACCCATGGGAGGCAAAGGTGGCCAAGGGGCACGAGAGACCCTTTTAGCAGGACGTGCCTTTGTCATGCTTACAAACGCGATGGGGGGCTCATTATCATGATCAAAGAAATCCCCTTCCTCATCTTGTTTGGCCATTTCATCTGCTAAATCCCAATCATCATCTTCAAAAAAGGCTCCAAGCTCCGGTGACGGAGGAAAGAAACCCTCCTCCCGCTCCGGTGGCGGGGGGAGTTGTTGCTACAGCACGCAGAAGCCCTGGCTCTGCCTCTTTACGAGTCTCTCTTGGTACTTCATCATGTATAGGTGGACTTTTAGCCTCTGGACTTTTAGCCTCTGGACTTTTAGTCTCTGTAATTTTAGTCTCTGAAGCAGTTTCTCGTACAAACGCCTCAAGAGACGTGTTGTCATTCAACAATTCTCTAATTTGTAACCATAAGGGAAAGGCTTGTGGGGGCAATGTTTGCTCCCCATGAGCCTGGACATAAGCCCGCATCTCTCGGCCAACACGTTTCCAATCAGAAAGAGACAGTGAACCTTCCTCCACGAACCAAGGGCTTACGAGCTTTACAAAATGCATAAGCTCCTCCACCCGTTTGAGGGACACATGAAACCCATTCTTAACCAACAGGCGCTGTAACATTATGCTTAGCATCCTTTCCTCTTTTATTAATGCTTGCCCCATGGTACCTGAGGATTGCTCACACTTAACCGGTCAGCCTTTACCGGCGGGACTCGAGCTCCCTGGTGAGAGTCGCCTTCAACCTGAGGAAAAATAGAGAAAGAGAAAGAAAAGATTACCTGTCCTTCAAGTCCCTGTTCGAGGCGCCAACTGCCGCGGACCGCCCGGTCGGTGGCTTCCAGTCCGAGGGAATTCAGGGAGAAGAGACGAGGAGGGTTAAAGGGGCGACGCAGGAAAGACAAACTGACACACTTCACAGGTTGGAGTATGTAGCTGCAAAATTTACTGAGGGTATATGTTGGTATTTATACATTTTCTTTTCAAGGTTCAAATAATGCAATCTTTATTCTGCTTATGCTTGTAAATTATCTTTGTGTCTGCATATGCGGTTTATCATGCATTACATGTTTTCAAGGTTTTGCTCTCCGGAGGGAGGTGGTTTATCAGTAACACTCAACCTGTTCCAAAATGTAGAAAAAGAAGGAAGACTACCCAACATGTTCTATGAAGCAAACATCACCCTAATCCCCAAACCAGGAAAAGACCCAACAAGAAAAGAAAATTATAGACCAATATCACTAATGAATATAGATGCAAAAATATTCAACAAGATCCTAACAAACAGAATCCAGCAACACATCAAACAAATTATACATCATGACCAAGTTGGTTATATCCCAGGGTCTCAAGGCTGGTTCAATATACATAAATCTATAAATGTAATTCAGCACATAAACAAATTAAAAAACAAAGACCATATGATTCTCTCAATTGATGCAGAAAAAGCTTTTGATAATATCCAGCATCCCTTCATGATCAGAACACTCAAGAAAATTGGTCTAGAAGGGACTTTCCTTAAACTGATAGAGGCTATCTACAGCAAACCCACAGCCAATATCATATTGAATGGAGTTAAATTGGAATCATTTCCACTCAGATCAGGAACCAGACAAGGCTGCCATTGTCTCCATTGCTTTTCAACATTGTAATGGAAGTTTTAGCCACCACAATTAGGGAAGAAAAGGCGATCAAGGGTATCCATATAGGGTCAGAAGAGATCAAACTTTCGCTCTTCGCAGATGATATGATTGTCTATCTGGAAAACACTAGGGACTCTACTACAAAACTCCTAGAAGTGATCAAGGAATACAGCAGCGTCTCAGGTTACAAAATCAACATTCATAAATCCGTAGCCTTTATATACACCAACAACAGTCAAGTCGAAAAAGCAGTTAAGGACTCTATCCCATCCACAGTAGTACCAAAGAAGATGAAATATTTGGGAATTTACCTAACAAAAGACGTGAAAGATCTCTATAAAGAGAACTATGAAACTCTAAGAAAAGAAATAGCTGAAAATGTTAACAAATGGAAAAACATACCATGCTCATGGCTGGGAAGAATCAACATTATCAAAATGTCCATACTACCCAAAGCAATATATAATTTCAATGCACTCCCTATTAAAGCTCCATTGTCATATTTTAAAGATCTTGAAAAAACATTACTTCGTTTTATATGGAATCAGAAAAAACCTCGAATAGCCAAGACATTACTCAGAAACAAAAACAAAACAGGAGGAATCACACTACCAGACCTCAGACTTTACTACAAATCGATAGTGATCAAAACAGCATGGTCTTGGCACAAAAACAGAGAAGTAGATATCTGGAACAGAATAGAGAACCAAGAGATAAATCCAGCTACTTACCGCTATTTGATTTTTGACAAGCCAATTAAAAACATTCAGTGGGGAAAAGATTCCCTATTTAACAAATGGTGCTGGGTGAACTGGCTGGCAACCTGCAGAAGACTGAAATTGGACCCACACCTTTCACCATTAACGGAGATAGACTCTCATTGGATTAAAGATTTAAACTTAAAACATGAAACTATAAAAATACTAGAGGAGAATGCAGGGAAAACCCTTGAAGAAATCAGTCTGGGTGAGTATTTCATGAGGAGAACCCCCCGGGCAATTGAAGCAGCTTCAAAAATACACTACTGGGACTTGATCAAACTAAAAAGCCTCTGCACAGCTAAGAACACAGTAAGCAGAGCAAGCAGACAGCCCTCAGAATGGGAGAAGATATTTGCAGGGTATATCTCTGACAAAGGTTTAATAACCAGAATCCATAGAGAACTCAAACGCATCAGCAAGAAAAAAACAAGGGATCCCATCGCAGGCTGGGCAAGGGATTTGAAGAGAAACTTCTCTGAAGAAGACAGGCGCAAGGCCTTCAGACATATGAAAAAATGCTCATCATCTTTAATCATCAGAGAAATGCAAATCAAAACTACTTTGAGATATCATCTAACTCCAATGAGACTAGCCTATATCACAAAATCTCAAGACCAGAGATGTTGACGTGGATGCGGAGAAAAGGGAACACTTCTGCACTGCTGGTGGGAATGCAAATTAATACATTCCTTTTGGAAAGATATATGGAGAACACTCAGAGATCTAAAAATAGATCTGCCATTCAATCCTGTAATCCCTTTGCTGGGCATATAGCCAGAAGAACAAAAATCAGAACATAACAAAGACATTTGTACCAGAATGTTTATTGCAGCCCAATTCATAATAGCTAAGTCATGGAAAAAGCCCAAGTGCCCATCGATCCACGAATGGATTAACAAATTGTGGTATATGTATACCATGGAATTCTATGCAGCCTTAAAGAAAGATGGAGACTTTACCTCTTTCATGTTTACATGGATGGAGCTGGAATATATTCTTCTTAGTAAAGTATCCCAAGAATGGAAGAAAAAGTACCCAATGTACACAGCCCTACTATGAAACTAATTTGGGGCTCTCACATGAAAGCTATAACCCAGCTACAACTTAACAATAGGGGAAGTGGGAAGGGGGCGGTGGTTGGAGGGAGGGGGATCGGTGGGATCACACCTGTGGTGCATCTTACAGGGGTATTTGCGAAACTTGGTAAATGTAGAATGTAAATATTTTGGCACAGTAACTGAGATAATGCCAGAAAGGCTATGTTAACCCCTGTGATAAAAATGTGTCAAATGGTCTATGAAGCGAGTGTATGATGCCCCATGATCATATCAATGTATACAGTTATGATTTAATAAAAAAAAAAGGAAAAAAAAAGAAAACTATGTCACTCTAAGAAAAGAAATAGCTGAAAAGGTTAACAAATGGAAAATCATACCATGCTCATGGCTGGAAAGAATCAACATTGTTAAAATGTCCAAAGTACCCAAAGTAACATACAATTTTAATACAATCCCTATTAAACTCCACTGTTATACTTTAAAGATAGTGAAAAAATAATACTTCCTTTTATATGGAATCAGAAAAAAAATCGAATAGCCAAGACATTACTCAGAAATAAAAACATAGCAGAAGGAATCGCGCTACCAGACTTCAGACTATACTATAAATTGATAGTGATCAAAACAGCATGGTACTGGCACAAAAACAGAGAGGTAGATGTCTGGAACAGAATAGAGAACCAAAAAATGAACCCAGCTACTTACCATTATTTAATCTTTGACAAGCTAATTAAAAATATTCAGTGTGGAAAAGATTCCCTGTTTAACAAATGGTGCTGGGTGAACTGGCTGGCAACCTGCAGAAGACTGAAACTGGACCTACCCCTTTTACCATTAACTAAGATAGACTCACTGTATCAAAGATTTAAACTTAAGACATAAAACTATGAAAA
Organism: Nycticebus coucang; assembly: GCF_027406575.1. Taxonomy (NCBI): domain Eukaryota; kingdom Metazoa; phylum Chordata; class Mammalia; order Primates; family Lorisidae; genus Nycticebus; species Nycticebus coucang. Next base: position 88,095,765 of record NC_069804.1, read on the forward strand.
TACTAGAAGAATGTGCAGGGAAAACTCTTAAAGAAATTGGCCTGGGTGAGAATTTTATGAGGAGGACCCCCCCCCTGGGGAATTGAAGCAGCTTCAAAAATACACTACTGGGACCTGATCAAACTAAAATCTCCTGCACAGCCAAGAACACAGAGCACATTAAGTAAAGCAAGCAGACAGCCCTCAGAATGGGAGAAGGTATTTGCAGGTTATATCTCCGACAAAGGTTTAATATCCAGAATCCACAGAGAACTCAAACTTATTAGCAAGAAAAGAACAAGTGATTCCATCTCTGGCTGGGTAAGGGACTTGAACAGAAACTTCTCTGAAGAAGACATGCTCATGGCCTACAAACATATGAAAAAATGCTCATCATCTTTAATCATCAGAGAAACACAAATCAAAACTTTCAGATATCATCTAACTCCAGTAATATTAGCTCATATCAGAAAATCCCAAGACCAGATATCTTGGTGTGGATGTGGCAAAAAGGGAACACTTTTACACTGCTGCTGGGAATGCAAATTAATACATTCCTTTTGGAAAGAGATATGGAGAACATTTAGAGATACAAAAATAGATCTGCCATTCAATCCTACAATTCCTCTGCTAGGTATATACCCAGAATACCCAAAATCACATTATAACAAAGATGTTTGTACCAGAATGTTTATTCCAGCCCAATTCATAATTGCTCAGTCATGGAAAAAGCCAAGTGCCCATCGATCCACGAATGGATTAATCAATTGTGGTATATGTACACCATGGAATATTCAGCCTTAAAGAAACATGGAGCCTTTACCTCTTTCATGTTTACATGGAGGGAGCTGGAACATATTCTTCTTAGTAAAGTATCTCAAGAAAGGAATAAAAAGTATCCAATGTACTCAGACCTACTATGAAACTAATTTATACCTTTCATATGAAAAGGATAAGCCAGTTATAACCTAAGAAAATGGGGAAGAGGGAGAGTGAGGGGAGGGAGGGGGATTGGTAGGATTACACCTATGGTGCACCTTACAAGGGTACATGTGAAAATTACTAAATATAGAATATAAATGTCTTAAAACAATAACTAAGAAAATGCCATGAAGGCTATGTTAACCAGAATGATGAAAATATGTCAAATGGTATATAAAACCAGTATATGGTATCCATGATCACATTAATGTACACAGCTATGATTTAATTTTAAAAAAATCCCTCCAACGATATCATTCCCAAATCACAATCAATAAACCAGTGGGTTCAGTGAGGAGAGGCAAGATGGCCAACTGGAACCAGCCTCCAACATAAGCTCTTCCCCAGAGAGAAGAATAGTATCCAGAGGGTATCCAATTGAGCTGAAGACAGGAAGCCCAGCTGAGAGAGAAGAGAGATATCTACAAACCACCCATGCTGAGGCAAGCTGCAATTACAAAACAACAATCTCCAGGTACAAAACTCAACGAATGGAAAAATGACTGACCCCTCCCCCAGGAAAGCTATGGGTTCTTTTTTCCTTTTCCTTTCGCTCTTCATTTGATCCTGTGGGTTTTCTAGAGGCAAGTAGTGAACTGAGGATCTCTTGTCTTCTCAACCCACAGGTGAGAGCAGTAAAAAGTGGAGACTACTTCCTCCAGAGGGGCCCTGCAGTGACTCTGAACATTCTCTTCCCAGGCAGAAAAACTGAACTAATATTTTCCCTGCCATTCTGAACTTTCAGTCCACCCTTCTCCCCTAACTGGATAAACCAGAACCCTAACCCCTGCAGAGTCTGAGGGAGGAGGCTAATGAGCAGCGCCTCCCCCTCCCAGCCTGCCTGACCGAGTGCCCCATCTACTTCCCAGGTGGTCCCCCACTCTCTCCCTGTCTCCAAGCCAGCCATGCCCACAGTGCCCTCCCTGCCTCTGTGCCAGCCGCCCAGAGACCATGGAGTCCTCATGCCACGCCACACCCACCTGGACACTGCTAAAGCTGAGCACCGTGCCTGCCCTGCCTCCATGCCAGGCCCTCGCCCAACTAGAATCACCAGGGGAGTAGTGCTCTCCTTACTGAAGTCACCAAGCACTGGATACCGCCAGAATCATGTGCAGCATACTCCACCCTGCTGCCAGATTCGTGTGCAAAACGCTCCTAGAGCTGGTCCTACAGCCACAATTCTCTGGCTTTGGCAGTGGCAGTGGAGCTGTGCAGAGGCACTTTCCACAAAGATCCAGCAACAATAGAGTGATCACGCTGGGGTATAATATTGGAGAAACAACCCCACCCCCAGCTCTATGCACTGCGAGAGGAAACTGGAAGTCACTCTATAGGGATACTGGTGATGCAGAGTGGCAGGGGCAAAGGCACAGTGGCTTAGGGAGATAAGCATTTGCAGGCCTGGTACCCCCAGGATTAGACTGAGCCCAAGTGGAACACTGACCAGTGGCTTCTGAACACCCGATGCAGGCAGGCCTCAGCTCCCACAGCTGGCTGGTAGCTGAGGGCAATGTCTGGGCCTCGGGTGCATTAACTTTTCTTTGACTGTGACAAGAGCTAAGCCCTTGCACTTCGCATTATTGGAGGGAACAGGACTACAGCCCTACGGGGTCACCAGTGGTTGGGCATAAAAAAGGAACAAAGTGGAGAAGAGACTCAGCCCCCGGTCCTACTGTGCTACTGGGCAGGCCTTTCTGACTCTGTAGAGCACTGGAGAGAGCCAAATCTGAGCAGCCAGTAGACCTCTGCTGTCTAGCTGCTGGAGACCTTTCAAACTTTCCCACCTGAGAGTTCTTAATGACAGAGTCAATTGCTTCAGAAACTCTAATTTGGGACAATCAACCAAGGACCCTCTAGGGTTATACTCTGGTTCTCTAGTAAAAGAAAGGGTCGATTTTCCCATTGTAGTTGTTGTCTTGGGTTTCTTAAATGCTTGTATTTCTTCATAGTTAAGACTTCACAAGAGTCACTGATCCACCAGGATCGGACAAAAACCAGTTGAATACAAGACTGAGCCTCCTAACCCCAGGACATCAAGCAGATATCCCAAGCCTCAGACTTTAATACTGTACAGGTCCTTTGCAAAGCTAAAGGGGAAAAAGCTGCAGTCATCAGTCCCAGATCCATAACAAAGGGCTGGTTAACCACAGCCCCAGGAAACGCCAATTCAATCTCACCTTACCAGACCACCTAGCCAACAGTGAAAAACAAACATGAAGCATAATCAGTGGAAAACTCTGGCAACATGAACAATCAGAGTACATCGACTTCCCCAAGAAATGATAAAGCAGACACAGCACAAGATCCTATTCACAAACAAATGGCTGAGATGTCAGAAATCAAGCTCAGATTTGGATTGCAAATAGGATTAACAAAATGGAGAAAATGATGAAATTAGAATTTAAAGCAGAAATTCAAAAGTTGTCTCAAGAATTTAATGAATTTAAAAATAAAATCAGCAAAGATTTTGACACATTAAACCAAGAATTTGTACCCCTCCGAGATCAAAAAATACAGTAGAATGCCTCAGTAACAGTACGCAGCAGGCAGAGGAAGGGATCTCTAATTTGAAGACAAAGTTTTTCAATGCTCCCAAACACTCAAAAAGGAAAAGAGGTGGAGAACAAAAACGGATCATTCTCTCAGAGAAGTCTGGGATAATTCGAAGAGGTCTAATATTCACCTTATAGGAATACCTGAAAGCGATGAAGTTCTGTGAAGGTTACAGATGCTTTCCTTCATGGAATAATTAAAGAGAATTTTCCAGACATGCCCAGAGATTCTGAACTTCAGATAGCAGACAGTTTCAGAACACCAGCACCACTCAACCCAAATAAAACTTTTCATAGACAAATCATAATTAATTTTGCTAAAGTTAATGTGAAGGAGAAAATTCCGAAAGCTGTAAGACGTAAGAAAACCATTACATACAAGGGGAAGAACATTAGAATGACTGCTGATCTCTCTGCTGAAACCTTTCAAGACAGAAGAGGGTGGTCATCGACCATTAATCTCCTTAAACAAAATAACTTTCAACCCAGGATCCTATATCCACTTAAACTGAGTTTCATCTATGATGGAGAAATTAAATTCTTTAATGACATTCACATGTTGAAGAAATTTGCCATAACCAAACCAGCTTTTCAGGATATTCTCAGACCTATCCACCATAATGAACAACACAAACCTCCACCACCAAAGTAAAATCACTCTGAAACCTTTGATCAAATTCTAACTTCCATAATGGCAAAAGAATTAAAAATGTCCACTAGATTTTTGAAAAATTCAATACCCAAAACTCTGCCTGGTTTATAATTACTCTCAATTAATATGAATGGCTTAAATTGCCCTCTAAAGAAACACAGGTTGGCTGACTAGATACAAAAATTCAGTCCAGACATCTGATGTATTCAAGAATCTCACCTGACCTTAAAAGATAAACATAGATTCAGTGTGAAGTGATGATCATCTATAATTCAGGCAAATGGAAATCAGAAAAAAAAGGTTTAATATTTTATTCACAGAAAAAATAGGTCTCAAACCAATCAAAGTAAAGACAGACAATGATGGTCACTTCTTATTTGTTAAGGGCAACACTAAACATAATGAGATTTCAATTATCAACATCTATGCACCCAACCAACAGTCGGCTGAGAGGGAATTACACTGGAGTGGTGGTGCCCCGAGGTGCAGAGCAATAGCCGTCTTCAGCAATAACAAGGCCCACCCCCCGATATCCCATAGCCTCTCCTCCTGTCTTCCTGGGCAACCAGATGAGGCCAAGAATCTTCTCAGATGGCAACCACAATGGAACAGACCTAGGACTGAAACACAGGCCCCGTGAGTAAAGGGTTTTCCTGAGACGGTACCGACCTGAATGGAACACGTGGACTAGAAAACACATCCGCAGAGCTGGAAAATTCCCAGGGTGGGACTGATACAGAGGCCCGCTCTACTGAGCCTAAGACGTACCTGGCCCTTAGGGGATCACCAGCCTATAGACAAAGGAGGCCAAGAGGCTACAGCCAACAACTGATCATGCTGCGAATACAAATCTGCAGTACTAAAGACAGGGTCTGAGGCACAGGTTCTGGGAACTCAAATCAGCCTCTCCTATGCAGAGGAATCTGGCAAGGTCAGAAACAAACTCCCACAGGGTTGTTCCCTTCACCCAGTAACATAAACTAAGGGTGGGGCTGGAACTGAGTGAACACCTCCAGCCTCCATCAAGTGCCCGAGGTTGACAGGCCACACCACTCCCTGCTGGATAAAGACAAAGAATAGCGGCCTAGTTGAGCAGACACAGACTACCCTGTGACTTAGGCAGGTGCAAACCCCTGGAGTATCTGCTTACTGCAGACAACTGACTGGGTCACAGCCCTGTGGGGATAGCATCGACTGGGTGTGACAGTGCTGCAAGGTGGGGAAGGAGGCATTAATCTCCCAGACTGATCCATTTTAGAGCAATCACCAGACCCCTGTGATCTAGTTCCCAGGGACCTCTTGAAATCTCCCACCCGAGGCAGTTACTGACTGAGACAACTGACTTGGAATTTTTGAACTGAGTCACTCACCTGGGGAGTATCCAGGTGGTGCCCTGGGTGCGTGGTTGTAGGAAGGTTTGATTTTCCTTTTCCATTTGTTGCCTGTGGTGGGTGGGCTGACTTAATTGCTGGTATTTGTCCATAGCTGAGACTTCAACCCAGAGTAACTGTTTCACTAGGGTCACATAGAAACCAGACGAAAACAAGACAGAACCACTTAGGCCCTCTACACCAAACAGGGCCCCAGTTTCTCAGGCCACACCACTGTAAGGGTCCTAGACAAAACATCAGAGGAAAATTACAGGGAGTAAAACAATCATGGGGCGGAATCAGCGGAAAAACTCTGGTAACATGAATAAACAGAATAGATCAACACCCCCAAGGAAAGATACGGCAGATGTAATTGAAGATCCCATTCACAAACAACTAGCTGAGATGTCAGAAATCAAATTCAGAATTTGGATGGCAAACAAGATTAACAAAACGGAATTAGGGATTCATGGAGAAATTCAAAAGCTGTCTCAAGTATTTAATGAATTTAAAGACAATACCTCCAAAGACTTAGACACACTGAAACAATAATTTGCATCCCTCAAAGATATGAAAAATACAGTAGAATCCCTTAGCAACAGAATAGACCAAGCAGAAGAAAGGATCTCCGACATCAAAGATAAAGCCTTTGAATGCTCCCAACCTCTCGAAGAGGAAGAGAAATGGAGAGCAAAAATGGATCATTCACTCAGAGAGCTCGGGATAACTCGAAGAAGGCAAATATCCGATTCATAGGAATTCCTGAAACAGATGAAGTGGCTTCACTGGGTGCAGCGGCCCAACTCCATGAAATTATGAAAGAGAATTTTCCAGACATGCCTAGAGAACCTGAAATTCAGATAGCAGATAGCTTCAGAACCCCAGCACGACTCAACCACAATAAGACATCTCCAAGGCATATCATAATTAACTTCACCAAAGTTAATATGAAGGAGAAAATTCTCAAAGCGGCCAGGTGAAAGAAATCTATTAACTTCAAAGAGAAGAACATTAGAATGACTGCAGATCTCTCTGCTGAAACTTTTCAAGCCAGAAGAAGGTGGTCATCAAAGTTTAATCTCCTCAAGCAAAATAACTTTAAACCCCAGATCTTGTACCCAGATGAACTGAGTTTCATTTATGATGGAGAAATTAAATACTTTAATGACATACATATGCTAATGAAATTTGCCATAACGAAACCAGCTCTTCAGGATATTCTCAGACCTATCCTCCATAATAACCAACCCAATCCTCTAATACAAAAGTAAACTCACTCAGAAACTTCTGATCAAACTCCAACTTGAACAATGGCAAAAGGATTAAAAATGCCCACTGGACTTTCGAAAAAATCAATACCCCAAATTTCACCAAACTTAGCAATAATCTCCATTAATGCGAATGGCTTAAAATGCCCTCTAAAGAGACATAGGTTAGATGACTGGATACAAAAACTCAGGCCAGACATTTGTTGCATACAAGAGTCACATCTTAAACTTAAAAGACAAATACAGACTCAGGGTGAAAGTATAGTCATCCATATTTCAGGCAAATGGTAACCAGAAGAAAGCAGGTGTTGCAATTTTATTTGCAGATACAATAGGCTTTAAACCAACAAAAGTAAGGAAGGACAAAAATGGTCACTTCATATTTGTTAAGGGTAAGACTCAATATGATGAGTTTCAATTATTAATATCTATGCACCCAACCAGAATACAACTCAATTCATAAGAGAAACTCTAACAGACATGAGCAACTTGATTTCCTCCAACTCTATAATAGTCGGAGATTTTAAAACTCCTTTGGCAGTGATGGATTGATCCTCCAACAAAAAGCTCAGTAAAGAAATTCTAGAGTTAAATCTAAAAATCCAGCATTTAGATTTAGCAGACATCTACAGAACATTTCACCCTAACAAAACTGAATACACATACTTCTCATGGGCCCACGGAACTTACTCCAGAATCGATCACATCTTAGGTCACAAGTCTAACCTCAGTAAATTTAAAGAAATAGAAATTATTCCATGCATCTTCTCGGACCATCATGGAAAAAAACTTGAGATCAGTAACAACAGGAATCTGCATACACATACAAAAACATGGAAGTTAAATAACCTTATGTTGAATGATAGCTGGGTCAGAGATGAGATCAAGAAGGAAATTGCCAAATTTCTGGAACAAAACGACAATGAAGACACGAACTATCAGAACCTCTGGGACACTGCAAAGGCTGTTCTATGAGGGAAATTTATAGCACTGCAAGCCTTCCTCAGGAGAACAGAAAAAGAGGAAGTAAGCAACTTAATGGGACATCTCAAGAGACTGGAAATGGAAGAACACTCCAACCCCAAATCCAGTAGAAGAAAAGAAATAACCAAAATCAGAGCAGAACTAAATGAAATTGAAAACAAAAGAATAATACAACAGATCGATAAATCAAAAAGCTGGTTTCTGAAAAGGTCAACAAAATAGATAAACCTTTGGCCAACATAATCAGGAAAAAAAGAGTAAAATCTCTAATCTCATCAATCAGAAATAACAAAGACTAAATAACAACAGACTCCTCAGAAATCCAAAAAATCCTTAATGAATATTTAAAAGACACTTTACTCTCAGAAATACGAAAATCTGAAGGAAATTGACCATTACTTGGAAGAACGTCACCTTCCAAGACTTAAACAAAATTAAGTGGAAATGTTGAACAGGCCCATATCAAGTTCAGAAATAACATCAACCATACAAAATGTCCCCAAAAAGAAAAGCCCAGGACCAGATGGTTTTACATCAGAATTCTACCAAACCTTTAAAGAAGAATTAGTACCTATATTACTCAACCTGTTCCAAAAGGTAGAAAAAGAAGGAAGACTACCCAACACCTTCTATGAAGCAAACATCACCCTGATCCCCAAACCAGGAAAAGACCCAACAAGAAAAGAAAATTATAGACCAATATCACTAATGAATATAGATGCAAAAATATTCAACAAGATTCTAACAAACAGAATCCAGCAACACATCAAACATATCATACATCATGACCAAGTCGGTTTCATCCCAGGGTCTGAGGGCTGGTTCAATATACGTGAATCTATAACTGTAATTCAGCAATAAACAAATTAAAAAACAAAGACCATATGATTCTCTCAATCGATGCAGAAAAAGCTTTTGATAACATCCAACATCCCTTCATGATCAGAACACTTAAGAAAATTGGTATAGAAGGGACAATTCTTAAACTGATAGAGACCATCTATAGCAAACCCACAGCCAATATCATATTGAATGGAGTTAAATTGGAATCATTTCCACTTAGATCAGGAACCAGACAAGGCTGCCTATTGTCTCCATTGCTCTTTAACATTGTAACGGAAGTTTTAGCCACCACAATTAGGGAAGAAAAGGCAATCAAGGGTATCCACATAGGGTCAGAAGAGATCTAACATTCGCTCTTCGCAGATGAGATAATTGTATATCTGGAAAACACTAGGGACTCTACTAAAAAGCTCTTAGAAGTGATCAAGGAATACAGCAGCATCTCAGGTTATGAAATCAACATTCATAAATCGGTAGCCTTTGTATATACCAACAATAGTCAAGTTGAAAAAACAATTAGGGACTCTATCCCATTCACAGTAGTGCCAAAAAAGATGAAATACTTAGGAGTTTATCTAACAAAGTACATGAATGATCTATATAAACAGAACTATGAAACTCTAAGAGAAGAGATAGCTGAGAATGTTAACAAATGGAAAAATATACCATGCTCATGGTTGGGAAGAATCAACATTGTTGAAACGTCCATACTACCCAAAGCAATATATAATTTCAATGCAATCCCTATTAAAGCTCCACTGTCATACTTTAAAGATCTTGAAAAAACAATACTTCGTTTTATATGGAATCAGAAAAAACCTCGAATACCCAAGACATTACTCAAAAATAAAACCAAAACAGGAGAAATCACGATACCAGAACTCAGACTATACTACAAATCGATATTGATAAAAACAGCATGGTACTGGCACAAAAACAGAGAAGTAGATGTCTGGAACAGAATAGAGAACCAAGAGATGAATCAAGCTAATTACCGTTATTTAATCTTTGACAAGCTAATTAAAACCATTCATTGGGGAAAAGATTCCCTATTTAACAAATGGTGCTGTGTGAACTGGCTGGCAACCTGAAGATGATTGAAACTGGACCCACACCTCGCACCATTAACCAAGATAGACTCTCACTGAATTAAATATTTAAACCTAAGACATGAAACTATAAAAATACTAGAAGAGAGTGCAGGGAAAACCCTTGAAGAAATTGGGTTGGGTGAGTTTTTTATGAGAAGGACACCCCCGGGCAATTGAAGCTGCTTCAAAAATACACTATTGGGACTTGATCAAACGAAAAAGCTTCTGCACAGCCAAGAACACAGTAAGTAAAGCAAGCAAACAGCCCTCAGAATGGGAAAAGATATTTGCAGGTTATGGTTTAATAACCTGAATCCACAGAGAACTCAAAAGCATTAGCAAAAAAAGAACAAGGGATCCCATCTCAGGCTGGGCAAGGGACTTGAAGAGAAACTTCTCTGAAGAAGATAGGTGCACGGCCTTCAGACATATGAAAAAATGCTCATCATCTTTAATCATCAGAGAAATGCAAATCAAAACTACTTTGAGATATCATCTAACTGCAGTGAGACTAGCCTATATCACAAAATCCCAAGACCAGAGATGTTGACATGGATGTGGAGAAAAGGGAACACTTTTGCACTGCAGGTGGGAATGCAAATTAATACATTCCTTTTGGAAAGAGATACGGAGAACACTTAGAGATCTACAAATAGATCTGCCATTCAATCCTGTTATCCCTCTACTGGGCATATACCCAGAAGACCAAAAATCACACCATAACAAAGATATTTGTATCAGAATATTTATTGCAGCCCTATTCATAATTGCTAAGTCATGGAAAAAGCCCAAGTGCCCATCAATCCATGAATGGATTAATAAATTGTGGTACATGTACACCATGGAATATTATGCAGCCTTAAAAAAAGATGGAGACTTTACCTCTTTCATGTCTACATGGATGGAGCTGGAACATATTCTTCTTAGTAAAGTGTCTCAAGAATGGAAGAAAAAGTACCCAATGTACTCACCCTTATTATGAAACTAATGTAGGACCTTCACATGAAAGCTATAACCCAGTTACAACCTAAGAATAGGGAGAAGGGGGAAAGGGAGGGGAGGGAGGGGGTAGGTAGGTGGAGGGAGGGGGATTAATGGGATTACAGCTGCGGTGCATCTTACAAGGGTATATGTGAATCCTAGTAAACGTGGAATATAAAGGTCATAGCAAAATAACTAATAAAATGCTACGAAAGCTATATTAACTAGTGTGATGAAAATGTGTCAAACAATCTATGAACCAAGTGTATGGTGCCACATGATCATACTAATGTGCACAGCTATGATTTAATAAAAATAAAGAAAGAAAGAAAGAAAAAGAAAAGAAAAAAGAAGAACTTTCCAACCCTAAACCCTGCTGAAGGAAATAAATGACTAAAATTAGAGCAGAACTTAATGAAATTGAAAACAAAAGAATCATACAACAGATCAACCAATCAAAGAGTGTGTTTTTTGAAAAGGTCAATAAAATAGATAAACCATTGGCTAGGATACAAAAACTCAGGCCAGATATTTTCTGCATACGCTTATCACATCTTACCTTAAAAGAAAAATATAGACTCAGGGTGAAAGGATGGTCGTCCATATTTCAGGCAAATGATAATCAGAAAAAAGCAGGTGTTGCAATTCTATTTGCAGATACAATAGGCTTTCGACCAACAAAAAGTAAAGAAGGATAAGAATGGTCACTTCATATTTGTTAAGGGTAATACTCAATATGATGAGATTTAAATTATTAATATTTATGCAACCAACAAGAATGCACCTCAATTTATAAGAGAAACTCTAACAGACATGAACAACTTGATTTCAACTCTAACAGACATGAGCAACTTGATTTTCTCCAGCTCCATAACAGTCAGAGATTTCAACACTCCTTTGGCAGTGGTGGATAGAACCTCCAATAAAAAGCTAAGCAAAGAAATTTTAGATTTAAACCTAACCACCCAACATTTGGATTTAGCAAACATCTGCAGAACATTTCATCCCAAGAAACTGAATATACATTCTTCTCATCAGGCCATGGAACATACTCCAAAATCGATCACATCTTAGGTCACAAGTCTAACCTCAGTAAATTTAAAAGAGAAATTATTCCTTGCATCTTCACGGACCACCTGGAAAAAACAGTTGAACTCAGTAACAACAGGAATCTGTATAATCATACAAAAACACAAAAGTTAAATAACCTTATGCTGAATGATAGCTGGATCACACATGAGACTAAAAAGGAAAATGCCAAATTTTTGGAACAAAACAACAATGAAGACACGAACTATCAGAACCTCTGGGACACCGCAAAGGCAGTTCTAAGAGGGAAATTTATAGCACTGCAAGCCTTCCTCAAGAGAACGGAAAGAGAGGAAGTTAACAACTTAATGGGACATCTCAAGCACCTGGGAAAGGAAGAAGATTCAAACCCAAAACCCAGTAGAAGAAAAGAAATAACCAAAATTAGAACAGAATTAAATAAAATTGAAAACAAAAGAATTATACAACAGATCAATAAATCAAAAAGTTGGTTTTTGGAAAAGATCGTTAAAATAGATGAACCTTTGGCTAACATAACCAGGGGAAAAAAAAAAGAGTAAAATCTCTAATTTCATCAATCAGAAATGACATAGACAAAATAACAACAGACTTCCCAGAAATTAAAAAAATCCTTAGTAAATGTTACAAGAAACTTTATTCTCAGAAATATGAAAATCTGAAGGAAATTGACCAATACTTGGAAGCACATCACCTTCCAAGGCTGAGCCAGAATCAAGTGGAAATGTTGAACAGACATATATCAAGTTATAAAATAGCATCAACCATACAATATCTCCCTAAAAAGAAAACCCCAGGACCAGATGGCTTCACGTCAGAATTCTACCAAACCTTTAAAGAGAAACTAATACCCATATTCCTTAACCTGTTCCAAAATATAGAAAAAGAAGGAAGACTACCTAACATGTTCTATGAGGCAAACATCACCCTGATCCCAAAACCAGGAAAAGACCCAACAAGGAAAGAAAATTATAAACCAATATCACTAATGAATAAAGATGCAAAAATATTCAACAAGATCCTAACAAACAGAATCCAGGAACACATTAAACAAATCATACCTCATGACCAAGTCGGTTTTATCCCAGGGTCTCAAGGCTACTTCAATATACGTAAATCTATAAGTATAATTCAGCACATAAACAAATTAAAAACCAAAGACCATATGATTCTCTCAATTGATGCAGAAAAATCTTTTGATAATATCCAGCATCCCTTCATGATCAGAACACTTAAGAAAATTGGAATAGAAAGGACATTTCTTAAACTGATAGAGGCCATCTACAGCAAACCCACAGCCGATATTGTATTGAATGGAGTTAAATTGAAATCATTTCCACTCAGATCAGGAACCAGACAAGGCTGCCCATTGTGTCCACTGCTCTTTAACATTGCAATGAAAGTTTTAGCCATCACAATCAGGGAAGAAAAGGCAGTCAAGGGCATCCATATAGAGTCAGAACAGATCAAACTTTCACTCTTCACAGATACATGATGGCATATCTGGAAAACACCAGTGATTCTACAACAATACTCTTAGATGTGATCAAGGAATACAGCAGCATCTCAGGTTACAAAATCAACATTCATAAATTGGTTGCATTTATATATACAAACAATAGTCAAGCTGGAAAAAAAAAGTTAAGGACTCTATTTCATTCACAGTATTGCCAAAGAAGATGAAATATTTGGGAGTTTATCTAACAAAGGACGTGAAAGATCTCACTAAAGTGAACTATGAAACTCCTAGAAAATAAATAGCTGAAAATTTTAACAAATGGAAAAACATACCATGCTCATGTCTGGGAAGAATCAACGTTGTTTAAATGTCCATATTACCCAAAGCAATATATAATTTTAATGTAGTCCCTATTAAAGCTCCACTGTCATACTTTAAAGATAGTGAAAAAATAATATTTCTTTTTATATGGAATCAGAAAAAACTCAAATAGCCAAGACATTATTCAGAAACAAAAACAAAGCAGGAAGAATCATGCTACCCGACCTCAGATTATACTATAAATTGATGGTGATCAAACAGCATGGTACTTGCACAAAAACAGAGAGGTAGATGTCTGGAACAGAGTAGAGAACCAAGAGATGAATCCAGCTACATACCGTTATTTGATCTTTGACAAGCCAATTAAAAACATTCAGTGGGGAAAACTTTCTCTGTTTCACAAATGGTGCTGGGTGAACTGGCTGGCGAACTGTAGAAGACTGAAACTGGACCCACAGCTATTACCATTAACTAAGATTGACTCGCACTGGATTAATGATTTAAACTTAAGACATAAAACTATAAAAATGCTAGAAGAGAGTGCAGGAAAAACTCTTGAAGAAATCAGTCTGAGCGAGTATTTAATGAGGACACTCCAGGAAATTGAAGCAGCTTCATACATACACTACTGGGACCTGATAAAACTAAAAAGCTTCTGCACAGCCAGGAACACAGTAAGTAAAAAACACACACCCCTCAGAATGGGAGAAGATACTTGCAGGTTATGTCTCCAACAAAGGTTAAATATCCAGAATCCACAGAGTACTCAAATGTATAAGCAAGAAAAGAACAAGTGATCCCATCGCAGGCTGGCCAAGGGACTTGAAGATAAACTTCTCTGATGAAGACAGGCACACAACATACAGCCATAAGAAAAAATGCTCATCATCCTTAATCAGAGAAATGCAAATCAAAACTACTTTGAGATATCATCTAACTCCAGTAAGATTAGCCCATATCACACAATCTCAAGACCAGAGTTGCTGGCGCGGATGTGGAGAAAAGGGAAAACTTCAACACTACCGGTGGGAATGCAAATTAATACATTCCCTTTGCAAAGATGTTTCGAGAACACTTAGAGATCTAAACATAGATCTGCCATTTAATCCTATAATTCCTCTACTAGGTATATACCCAAAATACCAAAAATCACATTATAACAAAGATATTTGTACCAGAATGTCTATTGCAGCCCAATTCATAATTGCTAAGTCGTGGAAAAAGCCCAAGTGCCCATCGATCCACGAATGGATTAATAAAGTGTGGTATATGTACACCCTGGAATATTATTCAGCCTTAAACAAAGATGGAGACTTTACCTCTTTTGTGTTTACATGGATGGAGCTGGAACCTATTCTTCTTTGTAAAGTATCTCAAGAAAGGATGAAGAAGTATCCAATGTACTCAGCCCTACTATGAAACTAATTTATGCTTTTCAGATGAAAGCTATAACCCAGATATAACCTAAGAATATGAGGAAGAGATAGAGGGAGGGGAGGGTGGGGGAGGATGTGCAGAGGAAGGGTCATTGGTGGGGTTACACCTATGGTGCATCTTACAAGGGTACATGTGAAACTTATTAAATGTAGAGTATAAACGTCTCAATACAATAACTAAGAAAATGCCAGGAAGGCTATGTTAACCAGTGTGATGAAAATGTCAAATGGTCTATAAACCAGTGTATGGTGCCCCATAATCGCATTAATGTACACAGGTATGATTTAATTAAAAAAAAAAAACGTTGGCTAAACTAACCAAAATTAGAAGAGTAAAATCCCTAATTTCATCAGTCAAAAATTATAAAGGCCAAATAACAATGAAATCCTCAGAAATTCAGCAAATCCTTACAGAATACTACATAAAACTCTACTCTCAGAAGTATGAAAACCTGAAAAAAATAGATCAATACTTGGAAACATGTCACCCTCCCAGACTGCACCAGAAAGAAGTGGAAATGTTGAACAAGCCCCTAACAAGTTCTGAAATAGCATCAACTATAAGAAATCTTTCTAAAAATAAAAGCCCGGGACCAGATGGCTTCACATCAGAATTCTACCAAACCTTTAAAGAGGAACTAGTATCTATATTACTTAATCTTTTCCAAAACATAGAAAAAGAAGGAATACTTTCCAACACATTCTATGATGCAAATATCACCCTGATCCCTAAATAAGGAAAAGACACAACAAGAAAAGAAAATTATAGACCAAAATCTCTAATGAATATTGATGCAAAAATATTGAATAAGATCCTAGCAACAGAATCCAATAAAACATCAAACAAATTATACACCACGACCAAGTGGGTTTCATCCCAGGATCCCAAGGATGGTTCAATATATGTAAATCCATAAATATAATACATCATATAAACAAATTAAAAAACAAAGAACATATGATTCTCTCAAATGATGCATCAAAAGCTTTTGACAATATCCAGCATCCTTTCTTGATCAGAATGCTTAAGAAAATCGGTATAGGAGGGAGAGCAAGATGGCAGCCAAGTAAAAGCTTCCTTGCATCTGGGCACCGTGAGTCTGGGGAGATAGGATTCCAGGCATCTCTGGCTGGTGGGATCTACCTATCTTCACCCCTGTGAAGATACAGTGAGTCAGGAGAGACTTCTGGACCCCAAGAGGAGGACTAAAACAGTGGAAAAATGGCAAGTGGTCGCATGTGTTCAATCGGTCTAAACCGGCCCGCAACTGTAAGTTCAGTAGCAGCGAGACTGCAAACCAGAAAGGCCTTACGTGTAAACTGTTTGGTGTCTTTGGACTTGGCACTCAGTTGAAATGCCTTGGGGACAGCCTGAGCGGGAATGCGGAGAACTTTAGCTGTTGTCTAGGGCCCCAGTCTGAGCTGCTGAGCCACACAGAGCTAATAGTGTTTGGCTGTGGGCCACAGGGAGCCATTGTGAGCGATCTGCCCCGGCAAGCTCCATCCTCAGGGTCGCAGAGCTAGAATCTGGGTGGGAGCTGGTAACCTAGCAACCGAGTAGCCTAAGAGTGGGATATGAGCCACCTTGCAGCCCTAACCCTAAGGGGCAGAGTGAGACTGTTTTTGGCACACTTGGTAAGTGGATAGCCACTTCAGCAGTGATTCCAGCGACAAGCACTATAATGAGAAAGCTTCTGCTCAGCAAGTTTACAAGTGCAAAGTGCCATTTAAGTGGGCTGAAGAGTGATTTAGGGTGTCTACTTGCTGGGGCTTGAGAAATCAGCAGACTAAAGTCGTATCAGAACTGTGATTAACATCTCATACCCCAGAAGACCACATGTTGCACAGACAGCATTCAACAACATATACATGCTGCTTTGTTTTTGGTGTTTTTTTTTTTTTTGATTTGGTTGTTTTTTTGTTTATTTTGATGTTGATTATGTTGTTTTGTTTTTTAATTTCAACCATTTCCGTACAGATGTTTTTTCTTTCCCAATTTTTCTAGTTTAATTATAATTTTCCATTGCTGCCTTTTTCAATAACTAGAACTTCATTTTTCCTAGTGTTTCTACTGCTATTATTTGGTTTTTTACCCAATTTTATCCCATAAAGATTTCTGTTTGCATCTTTTGGTTTGATTTATACCATTTTTGTCTTTCCTCTCTACTTGGTGGAGGTGGGGTACTGTGTCTGACCAGGATAGCAAAGAGCTGTTGACCTCAAGGGAACTACGCAACTGGGCACCCCAGAAGGTGGGTTTACTTTAAAGTTATGTCAAACTACCCTACTGTACACCTATATTGCTCTATCTCCCTGTTTCTGTGCCTCTCTGCGTTTTGTCATATTCCCTTTACCCCACCCTCCTTTCTCTCTTTTTCCTTTTGCTCATTCCTCCTTTCTTTCATCCCTTTCTTGCTCGTCAACCTTCTCACCCTTCTGGTGCTGTACCATAAGGACTCATCGAACCCTTCGTCCACAGGCACAAGAACGTAAACAGCAAGAGGAAGTGAAAGGAAAATTAGGGCAAGGAAACAGATTAAAAAAAAAACTCATGAGGAAGAATCAGCAGAAAACTCCAGGCAAACATGAAGAACCAGTACTGAAAAACACCGCCAAGGGACCATGAGGTAGCTACTGCAGAGGATTCCACCTATAAAGAAATGTTAGGAATGACAGAAAGGGAATTGAGAATACACATGATGAAAACAATGAAAGAAATGATGGAAACAATGAAGGAAACTGCTAATCAAGTGGAAAATAACCAAAAGGAAATCCAAAAACAGAATCAAATAAGATATGAACGCTATGAAGAATATAAAAAGGATATAGCAGAGCTGAAGGAACTGAAACAGTCAATTAGGAAACTTAAAGATGCAATGGAAAGTATCAGCAACAGGTTAGACCATGCAGAAGAAAGAATTTCAGAGGTAGAAGACAAAGTTCTTGAGATAACTCAGACAGTAAAAGAAGTAGAAAAGAAGAGAGAGAAAGCAGAATGGTCACTGTCAGAATTATGGGACTTTATGAAGCATTCCAACATACGAGTTATAGGAATCCCAGAAGGGGAAGTAGAATGCCCCAGAGGAATGGAAGCCATACTAGAGAATATTATGCAAGAAAATTTCCCAAATATCACCAAAGATTCTGACACACTGCTTTCAGAGGGATATCAGACTCCGTGTTCCCTCAACTCTAACCGACCTTCTCCAAGACACATTGTGATGAACCTGTCCAAAGTCAAGACAAAAGAAAAGATTCTACAAGCTGCCAGGGGTAAGCGCCAGTTGACCTAAAGGGGCAAATCCATCAGAGTGACCGCAGACTACTCTAATGAAACTTTCCAAGCAAGAAGACAATGGTCATCTACCTTTAATCTACTTAAACAGAACAATTTCCAGCCCAGAATTCTGTACCCTGCTAAGCTAACCTTAAAAATTGACTGAGAAATCAAATTATTTACAGATATACAAACATTGAGGAAATTCGCCACAACAAGACCAGCTCTACAGGAAATACATCAACCTGTTCTGCACACAGACCACCACAATGGATCAGCAGCAAGTAAGAAATCAGAAATTAAAGGACAGAACCTAACCTTCACATTGATGCAAAAGATAAAACTAAGCAATGGACTCTCACAAAATAAGACAAATAGAATACTACCACACTTATCAATTATCTCAATAAATGTTAATGGCTTGAATTCCCCACTGAAGAGACATAGACTGGCTGACTGGATTAAAAACCACAAGCCAACCATTTGCTGTCTGCAAGAAACACACCTTACTTCAAAAGACAAATTAAAGCTCAGAGTCAAGAGTTGGAAGACAATTTTTCAGGCAAATGGAATTCAGAAGAAAAGAGGAGTTGCAATCTTATTTTCAGATACATGTGGATTTAAAGCAACTAAAGTCAAAAAAGACAAAGATGGTCACTATATATTGGTCAAGGGAAAAATACAACAAGAAGACATTTCAAGTCTAAATATTTAATGCACCCAATTTAAATGCTCCCAGATTCTTGTGACAGACCTTACTCAGTCTGAGCAATATGATATCTGATAATACCATAATAACAGGGGACTTTAACACTCCTCTTACAAAGCTGGACAGATCCTCTAAACAGTAATTAAACAAAGATATAAGAGATTTAAATGAGACCCTAGAACAACTGTGCTTGATAGATGCATATAGAACACTCCATCCCAAAGATAAAGAATATACATTCTTCTCATCACCCCATGGAAAATTTTCCAAAATTGATCATATCCTGGGACACAAAACAAATATCAACAGAATAAAAAGAATTGAAATTTTACCTTGTGTCTTCTGAGACCATAAGGCACTAAAGGTGGAACTCAAATCTAAAAAAAGCACTCGACCCCACACAAAGGCATGGAAATTAAACAATCTTCTGTTGAATAACAGATGGGGGCAGGAAGAAATAAAACAGGAAATCATTAACTTCCTTGAGCATAACAACAATGAAGACCCAAGCTACCAAAACCCGTGGGATACTGAAAAAGAAGTTCTGAGAGGAAAATTCATTGCTTTAGATGCCTACATTCGAAAAACAGAAAAAGAACGCATCAACAATCTCACAAGCCATCTTATGGAATTGGACAAAGAAGAACAATCTAAGCCTAAACTTAGTAGAAGAAAAGAAATACCCAAAGTCAAATCAGAGATCAATGAAATTGAAAAATCAATGAAACAAGGAGTTGGTTTTATGAAAAAACAAATAAAATAGATAAACCATTGGCCAGACTAACGAGGAATAGAAAAGTAAAATCTCTAGTAACCTCAATCAGAAATGATAAAGGGGAAATAACAACTGATCCCACAGAGATACAAGAGATCATCTCTGAATACTACCAGAAACTCTATGCCCAGAAATTTGACAATGTGAAAGAAATGGATCAATATTTGGAATCACACCCTCTCCCCAGACTTAGCCAGGAAGAAATAGAGCACCTGAAAAGACCAATTTCAAGAAATGAGATCAAAGAAACAATAAAAAAATCTTCCAACCAAAAAATGCCCTGGTCCAGATGGCTTCACTCCAGAATTCTATCAAACCTTCAAAGAAGAGCTTATTCCTGTACTGCAGAAATTATTCCAAAAAATTGAGGAAGAAGGAATATTCCCCAACCCATTCTATGAAGCAAACATCACCCTGATACCAAAACCAGGAAAAGACCCAAACAAAAAGGAGAATTTCAGACCAATCTCACTCATGAATATAGATGCAGAAATTCTCAACAAAATCCTAGCCAATAGATTACAGATTATCATCAAAAAAGTCATTCATCACGATCAAGTAGGCTTCATCCCAGGGATGCAAGGGTGGTTTAACATACACAAGTCATAAACGTTATCCACCATATTAACAGAGGCAAAAATAAAGATCACATGATCCTCTCAATAGATGCAGAAAAAGCATTTGATAAAATCCAGCATCCTTTTCTAATTAGAACACTGAAGAGTATAGGCATAGGTTTCACATTTCTCAAACTGATTCAAGCTATCCATGACAAACCCACAGCTAATATTTTACTGAATGGAGTAAAACTGAAAGCTATTCCTCTTAGAACTGGAACCAGACAAGGTTGTCGTCTGTCACCTTTACTATTGAACATCGTGCTGGAAGTTCTAGCCAATACAATTCAGCAAGACAAGGAAATAAAGGGAACCCAAATGGGAGCAGAGGAGGTCAAACTCTCCCTCTTTGCTGATGACATGATCTTATACTTAGAGAACCACAAAGACTCAACCACAAGACTCCTAGAAGTCATCAAAAAATACAGTAATGTTTCAGGATATAAAATCAATGTCCACAAGTCAGTAGCCTTTGTATACACCAATAACAATCAAGATGAGAAGCTAATTAAGGACACAAATCCCTTCACCATAGTTTCAAAGAAAATGAAATACCTAGGAATATGCCTAACGAAGGAGGTGAAGGACCTCTATAAAGAAAACTATGAAATTCTCAGAAAGAGGTTGGTCAATTTCAGTGCAGCAGACTCTTGACTAGGAGAATCGAAGTGATGGAGGACCTGTCAAAAGAAAACAACTGCTTAGAATAGGCGGAGCAAGATGGCAGCTGAGTAACAGCTTCCTTGCATCTGGGCACCGTGAGTCTGGGGAGATAGGACTCCAGGCATCTCTGGCTGGTGGGATCTGCCTATCATCACCCCTGGGAGGATACAGGAAGTCAGCGAGAGACTTCTGGACCCCAAGAGGAGGACCAAAACAGTGGAAAACCGGAAAGTTGTCGCATGTGTTCAATCCGTCTAAACCCGCCCGCAACTTCCATAGGCACGAGAACTTAAAGAGCAAGAGGAAGTGAAAGGAAAATTAGGGCAAGGAAACAGATAAAAGAAATCACTCATGAGGAAGAATCACCAGAAAACTCCAGGCAACATGAAGAACCAGTCCATAACAACCACGCCATGGGACCATGAGGTAGCTACTGCAGAGGATTCCACCTATACAGAAATGTTAGGAATGACAGAAAGGGAATTTAGAATACACATGTTGAAAACAATGAAAGAAATGATGGAAACAATGAAGGAAACTCCTAATAAAGTAGAAATTAACCAAAAGGAAATTCAAAAACAGAATCAAATAAGAGATGAACGATATGAAGAATATAAAAGGGATATAGCAGAGCTGAAGGAACTGAAACAGTCAATCAGGGAACTTAAAGATGCAATGGAAAGTATCAGCAAGAGGTTAGACCATGCAGAATAAAGAATTTCAGAAGTAGAAGACAAAGTTTGTGAGATAACTCAGATAGTAAAAGAGGCAGAAAAGAAGAGAGAGAAAGCAGAATGGTCACTGTCAGAATTAAGGGACTTTATGAAGTGTTCCAACATACGAGTTATAGGAATTCCAGAAGGGGAAGAAGAATGTCCCAGAGGAATGGAAGCCATACTAGAGAATATTATACAAGAAAATTTCCCAAATATCACCAAAGATTCTGACACACTGCTTTCAGAGGGATATCGGACCCCAGGTCGCCTCAACTCTAACCGAGCTTCTCCAAGACACATGGTGATGAACCTGTCCAAAGTCAAGACAAAAGAAAAGATTCTGCAAGCTGCCAGGGGTAAGCGCCACTTGACCAACAGGGGCAAATCCATCAGAGTGACCGCAGACTTCTCTAATGAAACTTTCCAAGCAAGAAGACAATGGTCATCTACCTTTAATCTACTTAAACAGAACAATTTCCAGCCCAGAATTCTGTACCCTGCTAAGCTAAGCTTAAAAATTGACGGAGAAATCAAATCATTTACGGATATAAAAACATTGAGGAAATTCGCCACAACAAGACCAGCTCTACAGGAAATACTTCAACCTGTTCTGCATACTGACCACCACAATGGATCAGCAGCAAAGTAAGAACTCAGAAATTAGGGACAGAACTTAACCTCCACACTGATGCAAAAGATAAAACTAAGCAACGGACTCTCACAAAATAAGACAAATAGAATACTACCACACTTATAAATTATCTCAAGAAATGTTAATGGCTTGAATTCCCCACTGAAGAGACATAGATTGGTTCACTGGATTAAAAAACACAAGCCATCCATTTGCTGTCTGCAAGAAACACACCTGGCTTCAAAACACAAATTAAAGCTCCGAGTCAAGGGTTGGAAGACAATTTTTCAGGCAAATGGAATTCAGAAGAAAAGAGGAGTTGCAATCTTATTTTCAGATACATGTGGATTTAAAGCAACTAAAGTCAAAAAAAACAAAGATGGTCACTTTATACTGATCAAGGGAAAAATACAACAAGAAGACATTTCAATTCTGAATATCTATTCACCCAATTTAAATGCTCCCAGATTCTTGAAACAGACCTTACTCAGTCTGAGCAATATGATATCTGATAATACCATAATAACAGGGGACCTTAACACTCCTCTTACAGAGCTGGACAGATCCTCTAAACAGAAATTAAACAAGGATATAAGAGATTTAAATGAGACCCTAGAACAACTGTGCTTGATAGACGCATATAGAACACTCCATCCCAAAGATAAAGAATATACGTTCTTCGCATCACCCCATTGAACATTCTCCAAAAATGATCATATCCTGGGACACAAAACAAATATCAACAGAATCAAAAGAACTGAAATTTTACCTTGTATCTTCTCAGACCATAAGGCACTAAAGGTGGAACTCAACTCTAAAAAAATGCTCGACCCCACCCAAAGGCATGGAAATTAAACAATCTTCTGTTGAATAACAGATGGGTGCAGGAAGAAATAAAACAGGAAATCATTAACGTCCTTGAGCATAACAACAATGAAGACACAAGCTACCAAAACCTGTGGGATACTGCAAAAGCAGTTTTGAGAGGAAAATTCATCGCTTTAGATGGCTACATTCGAAAAACAGAAAGAGAACACATCAACAATCTCACAAGAGATCCTATGGAAGTAGAAAAAGAAGAACAATCTAAGCCTAAACTCAGAGAAGAAAAGAAATCTCTAAAATCAAATCAGAGAGCAATGAAATTGAAAACAAAAGAATCGTTCAGAAAATTAATGAAACAAGGAGTTGGTTTTTTGAAAAAATAAATAAAATAGATAAACCATTGGCCAGACAAACGAGGAATAGAAAAGTAAAATCTCTACTAACCTCAATCAGAAATGATAAAGGGGAAATAACAAATGATCCCACAGAGATACAAGAGATCATCTCTGAAAACTACCAGAAACTCTATGCCCAGAAATTTGACAATGTGAAAGAAATGGATCAATATTTGGAATTCCACCCTCTCCCTAGCCTCAGCCAGGAAGAAATAGAGCTCCTGAACAGACCAATTTCAAGCACTGAGATCAAAGAAACAATAAAAAATCTTCCAAACAAAAAATGCCCTGGTCCAGATGGCTTCACTCCAGAATTCTATCAAACCTTCAAAGAAGAGCTTATTCCTGTACTGCAGAAATTATTCCAAAAAATTGAGGAAGAAGGAATATTCCCCAACCCATTCTATGAAGGAAACATCACCCTGATACCAAAACCAGGAAAAGAACCAAACAAAAAGGACAATTTTAGACCAATCTCACTCATGAATATAGACGCAAAAATTCTGAACAAAATCCTAGCCAATAGATTACAGCTTATCATCAAAAAAGTCATTCATCATGATCAAGTAGGCTTCACCCCAGGGATGCAAGGCTGGTTTAACATACGCAAGTCTATAAACGTTATCCACCGTATTAACAGAGGCAAAAATAAAGATCACACGATCCTCTCAATAGATGCAGAAAAAGCATTTGATAAAATCCAGCATCCTTTTCTAATTAGAACACTGAAGAGTATAGGCATAGGTGGCACATTTCTAAAACTGATTCAAGCTATCTATGACAAACACACAGCCAATATTTTAC
Source organism: Nycticebus coucang (assembly GCF_027406575.1). Taxonomy (NCBI): domain Eukaryota; kingdom Metazoa; phylum Chordata; class Mammalia; order Primates; family Lorisidae; genus Nycticebus; species Nycticebus coucang. The sequence continues at coordinate 88,120,162 of NC_069804.1, forward strand.
TAAATGGAGTAAATGTGAAAGCTTTTCCTCTTAGAACTGGAACCAGACAAGGTTGTCCTCTGTCACCTTTACTATTCAACGTAGTGCTGGAAGTTCTAGCCAATTCAATTAGGCAAGACAAGGAAATAAATGGAATCCAAATGGGAGCAGAGGAGGTCAAACTCTCCCTCTTTGCTGACGACATGATCTTATACTTAGAGAACCCCAAAGACTCAAACACAAGACTCTTAGAAGTCATCAAAGAATACAGTAATGTTTCAGAATATAAAATCAATGTCAACAAGTCAGTAGCCTTTGTGTACACCAATAACAGTCAAGATGAGAAGCTAATTAAGGACACAACTCCCTTCACCATAGTTTCAAAGAAAATGAAATACCTAGGAGTATGCCTAATGAAGGACGTGAAGGACCTCTATAAAGAAAACTATGAAATCCTCAGAAAGGAAATAGCAGAGGATATTAACAAATGGAAGAACATACCATGCTCATGGATGGGAAGAATCAACATTGTTAAAATGTCTATACTTCCCAAAGCAATCTACCTATTCAATGCCATTCCTATGAAAATACCAACATCGTACTTTCAAGATTTGGAAAAAATGATTCTGCATTTTGTATGGAACCAGAAAAAACCCCGTATAGCTAAGGCAGTTCTCTGTAACAAAAATAAAGCTGGGGGCATCAGCATACCAGATTTTAGTCTGTACTACAAAGCCATAGTGCTCAAGACAGCATGGTACTGGCACAAAAACAGAGACATAGACACATGGAATTGAATTGAAATCCAAGAAATGAAACTAATATTTTATAACCACCTAATCTTTGATAAACCAAACAAGAACATACCTTGGGGGAAAGACTCCCTATTCAATAAATGGTGTTGGGAGAACTGGATGTCTACATGTAAAAGACTGAAACTGGACCCACACCTTTCCCCACTCACAAAAATTGATTCAAGATGGATAAAGGACTTAAATTTAAGGCATGAAACAATAAAAGTCCTCCAAGAAAGCATAGGAAAAACACTGGAAGATATTGGCCTGGGGGAAGACTTCATGAAGAAGACTGCCGTGGCAACTGCAACAACAACAAAAATAAACAAATGGGACTTCATTAAACTGAAAAGCTTCTGTACAGCTAAGGAGACAATAACCAAAGCAAAGAGACAACCTACACAATGGGAAAGAATATTTGCATATTTTCAAGCAGACAAAAGCTTGATAACTAGGATCTATAGAGAACTCAAATTAATCCACATGAAAAAGCCAACAATCCCTTATATCAATGGGCAAGAGACATGACTGAACTTTCTCTAAAGACGACAGACGAATGGCTAACAAACACATGAAAAAATGTTCATCATCTCTATATATTAGAGAAATGCAAATCAAAACAACCCTGAGATATCATCTAACCCCAGTGAGAATGGCCCACATCACAAAATCTCAAAACTGCAGATGCTGGAGTGGATGTGGAGAGAAGGGAACACTTTTACACTTCTGGTGGGACTGCAAACTAGTACAACCTTTCTGGAAGGAAGTATGGAGAAACCTCAAAGCACTCAAGCTAGACCTCCCATTTGATCCTGCAATCCCATTACTGGGCATCTACCCAGAAAAAAAAAAAAAAAAACCTTTTATCATAAGGACACTTGTACTAGACTGTTTATTGCATTTCAATTTACAATTGCCAAAATGTGGAAACAGCCTAAATGCCCACCAACCCAGGAATGGATTAACAAGCTGTGGTATATGTATACCATGGAATACTATTCAGGTATTAAGAAAAAAATGGAGACTTTACATCCTTCGTATTAACCTGGATGGACGTGGAAGACATTATTCTTATTAAAGCATCACAAGAATGGAGAAGCATGAATCCTATGTACTCAATTTTGATATGAGGACAATTAATGACAATTAAGTTTATGGGGGGCAGGTAAAATCAGAAAGAGGGACGGAGGGAGTGGGTGGGGCCTTGGTGTGTGTCACACTTTGTGGGGGTAAAACGTGATCGCAAGAGGGACTTTACCTAACAATTGCAATCAGTGTAACCTGGCTTATTGTACTCTCAATAAATCCCCAACAGAAAAAAAAAAAAAAAGAAAAGAAAAGAATATCGGTATAGAAGGAACATTTCTTAAACTGATAGAGGTCATCTACAGCAAACTCACAGCCAATATCATAGTTAATGAAGTAAAATTGAAATCATTTCCACTCAGATCAGAAACCAGGTAAGGATGTCCATTGTCTCCACTGCTTTTTAAAATTGTAATGGAAGTCTTAGCCACCACAATCACGCAAGAGCAGGCAATCAAGGGGATCCAAATAGGACCAGAGGAGATCAAATTGTCGCTCTTTGCAGATGATATAATTGTATATCTGGAAAACCCCAGGGAATCAACTACAAAACTCCTAGAAGTGATTAAGAAATATAGTAACGTCTCAGGATACAAAATTAACACTCATAAATCTGTAGCCTTTATATACATCAACAATAGTCAAGGGGAAAAAACAATCAAAGATTCTATTCCCTTTACAATTGTGCCAAAGAAGATGAAATATATGGGAGTGTATCTAACTAAGGATGTGAAAGATCTCTGTAAAGAGAACTATGAAACTCTGAGAAAAGAAATAGCTGAAGATGTTAACAAATGGAAAAATATACCATGCTCATGGCTGAGAAGAATCAACATTGTTAAAATGTCTATACTACCTAAAGCAATTTACAGATTTAATGCGATCCCTATGAAAGCACCTCTCTCATGTATTAAAAACCTGGAAAAATTAGTTCTTCGTTTTATATGGAAACAGAAAAAAACTCGAATAGCCAAGACATTACTCACAAATAAAAACTAATCGTGAGGAATTACGCTTTCAGACTTCAGACTATATTATAAATTGATAGTGATCAAAGCAGCATGGTACTGGCACAAAAATAGAGAGGTAGATATATGGAACAGAACTGAAGACCAAGAAGTAAACTCAGACACTTATCATCATTTGATTTTCGATAAGCCTATTAAAAATATAAATTGGGGGAAAGATTCTCTATTCAATAAATTTGCTGGATGAATTGGCTGGCAACTTGTAGAAGACTGAAACTGGACCCACACCTCTCTGACCCACACCTTTCTCCTCTAACAAAAATTGACTCTCACTGGTAAAAGGACTTAAACTTAAGACATAAAACTATAAATATTCTTAGAGAGAGTGAAGGGGAAGTGCTTGAGAAAATTGGCCTGAGAGAATACTTCATGAGGGCAATTGAAGCAACATCAAAAATACATCACTGGGATCTAATCAAATTAAAAAGCTTCTGCACTGCAAAGAACACAGTAAGGAAAGCAAATAGACAGCCGTCAGAATGGGAGAGGATTTTTTACAAGTTATACTACTGACAAATGTCTAAAAGCCAGAATCCACAGAGAACTCAAACTTATTACTAAGCTAAAAACAAGTGATCCCATTTCATTGTGGGTAAGAGAACAGAAGCTTCTCTAAGAAGACAGGTGCATGGCCTACAGACACATGAAAAAATGCTCATCATTTTTAATCATCAGAGAAATGCAAACCAAAACTACCCAAAACTACTCTGAGATACCATCTAACTTCAGTAAGATTAGCCCACATCACAAAATCCCAAAACAACAGATGTTGGCATGGATGTGGAGAAAAGGGAACACTTCTGCACTGCTGGTGGGAATGCAAGCTAGTATGTTCCTTTTGGAAGGAAGTTTGGAGAACACTCGGGGTTCTAAATGTAGACCTGCCATTTCATCCTGCAATTCCTCTTCTAGGTGTATATCCAAAAAAACAAAATCATTTGGCAATAAATATATGTGCACCATATTGTTCATTGCAGCTCAGTTCATAATTGCCAAGTCATGGAAGAAGCCCAAGTGCCCATCGTCCCATGAATGGATTTATAAATTGTGATATATGTATACCATGGAATATTATGCAGCAGTAAAAAAAAATGGAGACTTTACCTCCTTTATGTTTACATGTATGGAGCTGGAAAACATTCTTCTTAGTAAAGTATCTCAGGAATGGAAGAAAAAGTATCCAATGTACTTAGCACTACTGTGAAACCAATTTATAATAACTCATACTTGCATATAAAAAATGAAACACAACTTTAGTCTATGACGAAGGAAGGAAGGGGAGGGCAAGGGATAAGGAGGGGTTGGGAGACATAGTAGGGGATAGTAGGGGGAGCACAACTATGGAGCACATTGCAAGTACAAGTTGGTTCTATCATGTGTAGAACACAAATGTTCTAATGGTGTAATTGGGTAAATGAGATGAAAGCTATGTTGATTAGTATGATGTAAGTACTCCAATTTGTACAAATAATTAACACACTGAAATTGGCATAAATGTATTTATGATCTATGTACAAAGACTTAATAAAAAATTTAAAAATGAAAAATAAATAAATAAACAAATAAACCAGTGGGTAACAGTACCACAGCTGTTCCCCACCACAATAGGCAGTGCTGGCATTGACTTGTGCATCATATAGAAATTTCTTTATTACCAGAAGAGCCTCCTACTAAAGTACCAATAAGGGTTTTTGGGCCCCTTCCCCCTGGGGTTGTTTTGTAGGACTTTTATTAGGAAGATCAAGCCTTACATTAAAAGGTGTTCAAATTCAGACAAAAGTTATTGACTTAGATTATGAGGGAAAAATTAAAATTATAATTAGTTCCAATATTCCCTGACAAGCTAAGAATAGGAGACCATATAGCTCAATTATTACTCCTTCTTTATTTAAATACCAGAACTTCTAATCAGAAGTGATCTGGTGGGTTTGGAAGTACTAACCCAACTGGTAAGGCCACTTAATGGCCAGAACAAATTACAGAAAGAAGGAATTTATGTATAGTCAGCATCAGTGGAAAGCCTTTTTCAGGCATTATAGATACAGGAGCAGACATTTCTGTTATTTCAGGTAAACAATGGCCATTACACTGGCCTACACAAGCTCCTGAAACCAGATTACCAAGAATCAGCACACCTGATATAGTTTCTCAAAATTCCATGATTTAAAATTGTGAATGCCCTGAAGGACAGAAAAGTACTATTAAGCCTATGATTGTGCTCATTCCAATTAACTTATGGGGCCAAGATTTACTTCAACAATGTGGCACAGAAATTTCTTTTCCTCCCACAAGTTATAGTCCTCAGAGTCAACACATAATGCAAAAAATTGGATTTAAACCAGGAAAATGTTTAGAAAGAAAAGAGGATGGTATTATTATTCCTATTGCTCCCCAAAGTAACATTAACTGCAGAGGTTTGAAGTACCCTTTTTAACAGCAGTCACTGTTAAGCCTCCTGCATCCATTCCTTATAATGGAAAACTGAAAACCCTGTTTGGGTAGAGAAGTTCTTGCTACCAAAACTTAGGCTAGAGGCTTTGGAGTCCTTAGTAAAAGAACAGCTTCAAGCTGATCATATTGAATCTTCTTTATCTGCATGGAACTCACCTGTTTTTGTCACTCAAAAGAAATCAGGCAAATGGCTTATGCTTACAGACTTAAGAGACATTAATACTATTATTCCACCCATGGGGGCATTACAACCTGGATTGCCCTCTCTGGCAATAATACCTAAACATTGGCCTCTAATAATAATAGATTTAAAGGATTGTTTCTTTAATATTCCTTTAGATACTTCTGATTGTGAAAAGTTTGCTTGCACTATTCCCAAAATAAATAATCAGGAACCAGCAACAAGATATCAGTGGAAAGTACTCCCCCAGGGGATGCTCAATAACCCTACTATCTGTCAACTATATGTGCCCCTATCAGACATCAGCATGCTCATTGTTATTCCCTATATGGATGACATCCTTTGTGCTTCACTTACTCGCTCAAAATTAATTGCATGTTTCGAGGACTTGCAAACATCCATCAGCCAGGCAGGATTAATTATCGCTAGTGATAAAATTCAGACTACCTCTACATATAAGTATCTTGGAATGAGGCTTGAAGATGATTTTATAAGATCTCAAAAGGTAGAAATCAGAAAAGACAGACTTAACACTCATAATGATTTTCAAAAATTATCAGGTGATATAAATTGGATTCATCCATCCTCAGGTATTACAACCAATTCTTAAACTCATTTAAATGCTATTTCAAGGGGACCCAAATTTAAAAAGTCGTTGTAAATTAACTCCAGAAGCTGCTAATGAAATACAACTCATACAAAAAAGAATTTGAGAAGCTCAAATTTGTAGAATAAATTTAAATGAACCTGTAGGAATTGTTAATTTTCCTACTTCTCATTCTCCTACAGGAATAATTGTACAGGATACCCACATTTAGAATGGATTTCTCTTTCAAATAATACCTCAAAAACTCTTACTATTTATGTGGACCTCATTTCTCAACTAATTAGTCAAGCCAGAACACAGGTTGTTAAACTTACTGGATTCGATCCCCATTATATAATTGTTTCCCTCACCCGTAATGAAGTCAAACAAGCTTTTATTAATTCAGTCAAGTGGCAGATAAATTTAGCTGACTTTGTGGGTAAAATTGATAATCATTATCCATGAAACAACTTATTCCAATTTTTAAAGCCCACTCATTGGATTCTACCACACAATTGCAGGGATTAGCCGCTAGAGGGAGTGATTACCTTAATTACTGATTAAAGCTTCTAATAATGGGAAAGCGACATACAAGGTCCTAGAAAAAAGGTAATTAACACTCCCTATACTTCTGTCTGAAGAACAGAATTAGTTGCTGTAACATAAGTTTTTAAAGATTATTCTAACCCATTAAACACTATTTCTGACTCTTCATACACAGTATTCATAACAAAACATATTGAAATAACCTTAATTAAATATCTGTCTTATTTTCAATTGTATTATCTTTTTTTTAATTAATATTTTTTTTTATTGTTGAGGATTCATTGAGGGTACAATAAGCCAGGTTACATTGATTGCAATTGTTAGGCAAAGTCCCTCTTCCAATCATGTCTTGCCCCCCTAAGTGTGACACACACCAAGGCCCCACTCCCCTCCCTCCATAACTCTTTCTGCTTTTCCTCCCCCCATAACCTTAATTGTCATTAATTGTCCTCTTATCAAAATTGAGTACATAGGATTCATGCTTCTCCATTCTTGTGATGCTTTACTAAGAATAATGTCTTCCACTTCCATCCAGGTTAATACGAAGGATGTAAAGTCTCCATTTTTTTAATAGTTGAATAGTATTCCATGGTATACATATACCACAGCTTGTTAATACATTCCTGGGTTGGTGGACATTTAGGCTGTTTCCACATTTTGGCAATTGTAAATTGAGCCGCAATAAACAGTCTAGTACAAGTGTCATTATGATAAAAGGATTTTTTTTTTCTGGGTAGATGCCCAGTAATGGGATTGCAGGATCAAATGGGAGGTCTAGCTTGAGTGCTTTGAGGTTTCTCCATACTTCCTTCCAGAAAGGTTGTACTAGTTTGCAGTCCCACCAGCAGTGTAAAAGTGTTCCCTTCTCTCCAAATCCACGCCAGCATCTGCAGTTTTGAGATTTTGTGATGTGGGCCATTCTCACTGGGGTTAGATGATATCTCAGAGTTGTTTTGATTTGCATTTCCCTAACAAATAGAGATGATGAACATTTTTTCATCTGTTTGTTAGCCATTCGTCTGTCATTAGAGAAGGTTCTATTCATGTCTCTTGCCCATTGATATATGGGATTGTTGGCTTTTGTCATGTGGATTAATTTGAGTTCTCTATAGATCCTAGTTATCCAGCTTTTGTCTGCTTGAAAATATGCAAATATCCTTTCCCATTGTGTAGGTTTTCTCTTTGCTTTGGTTGTTCTCTCCTTGGCTGTACGGAAGCTTTTCAGTTTAATGAAGTCCCATTTGTTTATTTTTGTTGTTGTTGCAATTGCCAGGGCAGTCTTCTTCATGAAGTCTTTCCCCAGGCCAATATCTTCCAGGGTTTTTCCTATGCTTTCTTTGAGGATTTTTATTGTTTCATGCCTTCATTTAGGTCCTTTATCCATCTTGAGTCAATTTTTGTGAGTGGGGAAAGGTATGGGTCCAGTTTCAATCTTTTACATGTAGACATCCAGTTCTAGGAACACCATTTATTGAATAGGGAGTCTTTCCCCCAAGGTATGTTGTTGTTTGGTTTATCAAAGATTAGGTGGTTGTAAGATGTTAGTTTCATTTCTTGATTTTCAATTTGATTCCAAGTGTCTACGTCTCTGTTTTTGTGCCAGTACCATGCTGTCTTGATCACTATGGCTTTGTAGTACAGACTAAAATGTGGTATGCTGAAGCCGCCAGATTTATTTTTATTACTAAGAACTGCTTTAGCTATATGGGGTTTTTACTGGCTACATACAAAATGCAGAATCATTTTTTCCAAATCTTGAAAGTATGATGTTGTTTTTTTGATAGGAATGGCATTGAATAGGTAGATTGCTTTGGGAACTATAGACATTTTAACAATGTTGATTCTGCCCATCCATGAGCATGGTATGTTATTCAATTTGTTAATGTCCTCTGCTATTTCCTTTCTTAGGAGTTCATAATTTTCTTTATAAACGTCCTTCACCTCCTTCGCTAGGTATATTCCCAGGTATTTCATTTTCATTGAAAATATGTTGAAGGGAGTTGCATCGTTAATTAGCTTCTCATCTTCACTGTTATTGGCGTATACAAAGGCTACTGACTTGTGGACATTGATTTTACATCCTGAAGCATTACTGTATTTTTTGATGACTTCTAGGAGTCTTGTGGATGAGTCTTTGGGGTTCTCTAAGTATAAGATCACGTCGTCAGCAAAGAGGGAGTGTTTGACCTCCTCTGCTCCCATTTGGATTCCCTTTATTTCCTTGTCTTGCCAAACTGTATTGGCTAGAACTTCCAGCACTATGTTCAATAGTAAAGGTGACAGAGGACAGCACTGTCTGGTTCCAGTTTAAGAGGAAAAGATTTCAGTTTCACTCCATTCAGTAAAATATTAGTTTGTCATAGACAGCGTCAATCAGTTTTAGAAATGTGCCACCTATGCCTATACTCTTCAGTATTCTAACTAGAAAAGGATGCTGGATTTTATCAAATGCTTTTTCTGCATCTATTGAGAGGATCATATGATCTTTATTTTTGTGTCTGTTAATAGGGTGGATAACATTTATGGACTTGTGTATGTTAAACCAGCCTTGCATCCCTGGGATGAAACCTACTTGATCATGATGAATGACTTTTTTGATGATAAGCTGTAATCTATTGGCTAGGATTTTGTTGAGAATTTTTGCATCTATATTCATGAGTGAGATTGGTCTGAAATTCTCCTTTTTGGTAGGGTCTTTTCCTGGGTTTGGCATCAGGGTGATGTTTGCTTCATAGAATGTATTGGCAAAGATTCCTTCTTCCTCAAATTTTGGAGTAATTTCTGCAGTATGGCAATAAATTCTTCCTTGACGGTTCGATAGAATTCTGGTGTGAAGCCATCTGGACCAGGGCATTTTTTGGTTGGAAGATTTTTTATTGTTTCTTTAATCTCAGTGCTTGAAATTGGTCTCTTCAGGAGCTCTATTTCTTCCTGGCTAAGTCTAGGAAGAAGGTGTGATTCCAAATATTTATCCATTTCCTTCACATTGTCAAATTTCTGGTCATAGAGTTTCCGCTAGTATTCAGAGATGATCTCTTGTATCACTGTGGGATCAGTTGTTATTTCCCCTTTATCATTTCTGTTTGAGGTTCTAGAGATTTTATTTTTCTATTCCTCATTAGTCTGGCCAATGATTTATCTATTATTTATTTTTTCAAAAAACAAACTCCTTGATTCATTAATTTTCTGAATGATTCTTTTGTTTTCAATTTCATTGATCTCTGATTTGATTTGGATATTTCTTTTCTTCTACTGAGTTTAGGCTTAAATTGTTCTTCTTTTTCCAATTCCATAAGATGGCTTGAGAGATTGTTGATGTGCTCTCTGTCTGTTTTTCGAATGTAGGCATCTAAAGCGATGAATTTTCCTCTCAAACCTGCTTTCGCAGTATCCCACAGGTTTTGGTAGCTTGTGTCTTCATTGTTGTTATGTTCAAGAAGTTGATGATTTCTTGTTTTATTTCTTCCTGCACCCACCTGTTATTCAACAGAAGATTGTTTAATTTCCATGCCTTTGTGTGGGGTACACCGTTTTTGTTAGAGTTGAGTTCCACCGTTAGTGCCTTATGGTCTGAGAAGATACAAGGTAAAATTTCAATTCTTTTGATTCTGTTGTTATTTGTTTTGTGTCCCAGGATATGATCAGTTTTGGAGAATTTTCCATGGGATGATGAGAATAATGTATATTCTTTATCTTTGGGATGGAGTGTTCTATATGCGTCTGTCAAGCACAGTTGTTCTAGGGTCTCATTTAAATCTCTTATATCTTGGTTTAATTTCTGTTTAGAGGATCTGTCCAGCTCTGTAAGAGGAGTGTTGAAGTCCCCTGTTATGATGGTATTATCAGATATCATATTGCTCAGACTGAGTAAGGTCTGTTTCAAGAATCTGGGAGCATCTAAAATGGGTGCATTAAATATTTAGACTTGAAACGTCTTCTTGTTGTATTTTTCCCTTGACCAATATAAAGTGACCAACTTTGTCTTTTTTGACTTTAGTTGCTTTAAATCCACATGTATCTGAAAATAAGATTGCAACTACTCTTTTCTTCTGAATGCCATTTGCCTGAAAAATTGTCTTCCAACTCTTGACTCTGAGCTTTAATTTGTCTTTTGAAGTAAGGTGTGTTTCTTGCAGACAGCAAATGAATGGGTTGTGTATTTTAATCCAGTCAGCCAATCTATGTCTCTTCAGTGGGGAATTCAAGCCATTAACATTTATTGAGATAATTGATAAGTGTGGTAGTATTCTATTCATCTTATTTTGTGAGAGTCCATTGCTTAGTTTTATCTTTTGCATCAGTGTGGAGGTTAGGTTCTGTCCTTTAATATTTGAGTTCTTACTTTGCTGCTGATCCATTGTGATGGTCTGTGTGTAGAATAGGTTGAAGTATTTCCTGTAGAGCTGGTTTTGTTGTGGCGAATTTCCTCAATGTTTGTCTATCCGTAAATGATTTGATTTGTCCGTCAATTTTAAAGTTTAGCTTAGCAGGGTACAGAATTCTGGGCGGGAAATTGTTCTGTTTAAGTAGATTAAAGGTAGATGACCTTTGTCTTCTTGCTTGGAAAGTTTCATTAGAGATGTCTGCAGTCACTCTGATGTATTTGCCCCTGTAGGTCAACTGGCGCTTACTCCTGGCAGCTTGCAGAATCGTTTCTTTTGTCTTGACTTTGGACAGGTTCATCACAATGTGTCTTGGAGAAGCTCGGTTAGAATTGAGGCAACCTGGAGTCTGATATCCCTCTGAATGCGGTGTGTCAGAATCTTTGGTGATATTTGGGAAATTTTCTTGTATAATATTCTCTAGTATGGCTTCCATTCCTCTGGGGCATTCTTCTTCCCCTTCTGGGATTTCTATATCTCATATGTTGGAATGCTTCATAAAGTCCCATAATTCTGACAGTGACCATTCTGCTTTCTCTCTCTTCTTTTCTGCCTCTTTTACTATCTGAGTTATCTCAAGAACTTTGTCTTCTTCCTCTGACATTCTTTCTTCTGCATGGTCTAACCTGTTGCTCATACTTTCCATTGCATCTTTAAGTTCCCTAATTGACTGTTTCAGTTCCTTCAGCTCTGCTATATCCTTTTTATATTCTTCATGTCATTCATCTCTTATTTGATTCTGTTTTTGAATTTCCTTTTGCTTATTTTCCACTTTATTAGCAGTTTCCTTCATTGTTTCCATCATTTCTTTCATCGTTTTCATCATGTGTATTCTAAATTCCCTTTCTGTCATTCCTAACATTTCTTTATAGGTGGAATCCTCTGCAGTAGCTACCTCATGGTCCCTTGGTGACGTTGTTCTGGACTGGTTCTTCATGTTGCCTGGAGTTTTATGCTGATTCTTCCTCATGAGTGATTTCTTTTATCTGTTTCCTTGCCCTAATTTTCCTGTAACTTCCTCTTGCTCTTTAAGTTCTCCTACCTGTGGACCAGGGGTTCAATGAGTCCTTTTGTTACAGGACCAGAAGGATTAGAAGGTTGAAGAGCAAGAATGGGATGAAAGAAAGGAGGAATGAGCAAAAAGAAAAAGAGAGAATGGAGGGTGGGGTAAAATGAATATGACAAAACGAAGAGAGGCACAGAAAGAGGGAGACAGAGCAATATAGGTGTACAGTAGGGTACTTTGACATAACCTTAAAAAAACCCACCTTCTGGGGGGACCCAGTTGGGTTGTTCCCTTGAGGTCAGCAGCTCTTTGCTAACCTGGTCAGACACAGTACCCCACCTCCACCAAGTAGAGAGAAAAGACAAAAATGCTATAAATCAAACCAGAACAAGTAAACAGAAATCCTTACGGGATAAAATTGGGTGAAAAATCAAATAATATGAGTAGAAACACTAGCAAAAATGAAGTTCTAGTTATTGAAAAAGGCAGCAATGGACATTTTAATTACAGTAGAAAAATTGAGAAAGAAAAAACATCTGTACGGAAAAGGGTGAAATTAACAAACAAAACGACATCAACAACATCAAAATAAACAGAAAGACAACCAAACCAAAAAAAAAAAAAAGAAAAAACAAACAAAAAAAAAACACAACCAAAAAACAAAGCAGTATGTATATGTTATTGAATATTGTCTGGGCAACACGTGGTCTTCTGGGGTATGAGCGTTAGTCACAGTGCTGATATGACTGGAGGCTGCTGATTTCTCCAACCCCAGCAGGTAGACACCCTAAATCTCTTTTCAGCCCTCTTAAAAGGCACTTTTAACTTGTAAACTTGCTGAGTAGAAGCTTTCCCAGAAAAGTGCTTGTCGCTAGAATCACTGCTGAAGTGGCTATCCACTTACCCAGTGTGCCAAAACCGGTCTCACTTTGCCCCTGAGGGTTAGGGCTGTAAGTTGGCTCAGACCCCGCCCTTAGGCTACACAGTCACTATGTTACCAGCTCCCACCCGATTTTGCTCTGTGACCCTGAGGGCAGAGCTTGCCGGGGCAGATCACTCACAATGGCTCCCTGTGGCCCACAGCCAAACACTATTAACTCCGTCTGGCTCAGCGGCTCAGACTGGGGCCCTAGACAACAGCCAAAGTTCTCCGCACTCCCACTCAGGCTCTCCCCAAGGCAGTTCAACTGAGCACCAAGTCCAAAGACACCAAAACAGTTCAATGGTAAGGCCTTTCCAGTTTGCAGTCTCTCTGCTACTGTACTTACAGTTGCCAGCAGGTTTAGACCGATTGAACACACGTGACCACTTGCCGTTTTTCCACTGTTTTAGTCCTTCTCCTGGGGTCCAGAAGTCTCTCGCTGACTCCCTGTATCCTCACAAGGATGATTATAGGCAGATCCCACCAGCCAGAGATGCCTGGAGTTCTATCTTCCCAGACTCACTGTGCCCAGATGCAAGGAAGCTGTTACTCAGCCGCCATTTTGCTCTCTAGTCTCAATTGTATTATCTTTTCAGCACCTTACAGTCCCTAATTAGATCTAGAGAGCAGCCATTTTATATTACCCATATTCGACCTCATACAAATCTACCTGGCTCTTTAGTAGAGACCAATAATAGAGTTGATACCTTAGTAGCCTCTGCCTTCACAGAAGGTAAACAGCTACATTGCTTGACTATACCAAATCTCCCCAGAAGGAAAAGTCCAGGAACAGATGGCTTCACATCAGAAATCTACCAAACCCTTAAAGAAGAACTAGTACCTATTTTACTTAACCTCTTCCAAAAATTAGAAAAAAGAAGATCCTAGCAAACAGAATCCAGCAACACATCAAACAAATTATACACCATGACCAAGTGGGTTTTATCCCAGGGTCTCAAGGCCAGTTCAATGTATGTAAATCTACAAATATAATACATTACATAAACAAAATAAAAAACAAAGATCACATGATTCTCTCAATTGATGCAGAAAAGGCTTTTGATAATATCCAGCATCCTTTCACAATCAGAACACTTAAGAAAATATGTATATAAGGGACATTTCGTATACTGAGAAAGGCCATCTACAGCAAAACAACAGCCCATATGATATTGAATGCAGTAAAACTGAAAACATTTCCATTCAGATCAGGAACTAAGCAAGGTTGCCCACTGTCTCCACTGCTTTTTAACATTGTAATGGAAGTCTTAGATATTGCAATCAGGCAAGAGAAAGTGATCAAGTGTATCCATATAGGGTCAGAGGAGATCAAACTTTCACTCTTTACAGATGATATAATTGTATACCTGGAAAACTCCAGGGACTCAACCACAAAAAAAAAAAAAAAAAAAAATCTCTTAGAAGTGATCAATGAATACAGCAGTGTCTCGGGTTACAAAATCAATACCCGAAAACCAGTAGCTTTTATATATACCAACAATAGTCAAGGTGAAAAAACAGTCAAGGACTCTATTCCTTTTACAGTAGTGTCAAAGAAGATGAAATATCTGGGAGTGTACCTAGCAAAGGACGTGAAAGACCTCTATAAAGAGAACTATGAAACTTGGAGAAAATAAATAGCTTAAGATGTTAACAAATGGCAAAACATACCATGCTCATGGCTGGGAAGAATCAACATTGTTAAAATGTCTACACTACCCAAACAATCTATAGATTTAATGCAATCCCTATTCAAGCACCTTTGTCATACTTTAAAGATCTTGAAAAATTAGTACTTCATTTTATATGGAAACAGAAAAAACTTCAAATAGCTAAGACATTACTCAGAAATAAAAACCAATCAGGAGGAATCATGCTATCAGACTTCAGACCATACTCTAAATCTATAGTGATCCAAACAACATGGTACTGACACAGAGATATAGAGGATGATGTATGGAACAGAATAGAGAACTAAGAGATGAACCCAGACACTTAACACCTTTGATCTTTGATAAGCCTATCAAAAATATAAATTGGGTAAAGATTCCCTTTTTAACAAATGGTGATGGGCAGCACCTGTGGCTCAAGGAGTAGGGCGCCAGTCCCATATGCCGGAGGTGGCGGGTTCAAACCCAGCCCCGACCAAAAAAAAAAATGGTGCTGTGTGAATTGCCTGGCAACTTGGAACGGCACCACCAGGGTTAAGTGCCAGATAGACAATCAGGGGGAAATGATCCCTGCTTAGGAAGCAGACACATTTTAAAATTTCAGAAATGGTAACTGCCACAGGCACCTTTCCCCATGGGCCAGGTGTGACGATCTGAGTCTCACCTGCAGGCAGTCATCCTGCACCGAAAACTGGTTCAGGATACCCCACACTTCATGGCAACTGTTGGAGGGAGAGTTTGTGAAACCTGCCTGTGAATATTTTTTTCAGATCTGTGAAATCAACAGTTTGGCAGGGTCTAGGAGGTAGATCATGATGGCGGATGGGATAGATGTTTAGCTCAGCTCTCCCAGAACAACAGGTGAGAGTGAGGGGGCTTGATCATTCCTGGTGGGGAATGTTGGTGTAGACAGGCAGTGTGGGGTATGCAGCAAAGTGGCAGATTGTTGGACTCAAAGTATAATCTGGAGCTACCAGAAAAATCTCTGCACTGCTGCTGAAGCAGCAGGTGGTGGCAGCACCAACCAGCTCCTCCCCTACAGAAGATTACAATTCCCAGTTTGTGGGGAAACTAGGTATTGTGTGGGGAAACTGGTGAAGCATGAACTCATGAGCGAAATCTGGTGGTCAGATAGGGGTGCCGTCTGGAGAGGCACAGCTGGGGCTAGGCAGAGAGTGAGGAAGTAGACATATTTTGAATTTTCAGAAATGGCAATGGCCACAGGCACCTTTTTGCTTGGGCCAGGAGCAGCGATTTGAGTCTCACCTGCAGGCAGCCATCCTGCACCCAAAGCAGGTGCAGGATACCCCGCACTTCACGGGAACTGTTGTAGGGAGAATTTGTGAAACCTGCCTGTGAAGATTCTTTTTGAAATCGGTGGAATCAACAACTCAGCAGGGTCTAGGCACCAAGTGGGTAGCCAGGCAACCACCAAAAAAAAAGTGTCGAAAAAAAGAAAGAAAGAAAAAAAGAAAGAAAGAAAGAAAGAAAGAAAGAAAGAAAGAAAGAAAGAAAGAAAGAAAGAAAGAAAGAAAGAAAGAAAGAAAGAAAGAAAGAAAGAAAGAAAGAAAGAAAGAAAGAAAGAAAGAAAGAAAGAAAGAAAGAAAAGAAAGAAAGAAAGAAAGAAAGAGTAAACTGTGAATCAGGTATAAGCCTGGAAAACACTAATGGCGCCACCTGGTGTCCAGAAAGTATATTGCAACGCAAATATATTCCTACTAAAGTCGATCCCTACAGCATACATATAATCGTATGTTTATATATATGTATATATATGTGAGTAATACTTTTGTTGGTGGTGCCTTTTTTGCTCTCTTGTTTCTTTTTCTTTTTGCTCTTTTGAATTTATCCTTTTCTTTTAGGAGTTATTGTTAATGTTTTAAATTATTAATACTATAATTTTTTTCTCTTCCTCTTCCTCCTTAAGGTTACTGAGAGTGCTTACATCAGGCTATTAGAGTTCTTTTTTTCTTTTTCATCATTATTTTATTATTATTATTATTTGGGGGGTTGTTTGTTTCTGATTGTACACCTGTGTGCTTGTGTGTCTGGTAGCTTTTTTGTTTTTCTATTTGCTCATTTTTTTCATTGTTTTGTGTTTTGCTAAATCCTTGGGTTGGCTATTTCCCTAACTCAGATTTTTACATTCAATAAGAACAAGGGGGTATGGGGGATGATGGCTGACTGGAGCCAGCTTTCAACAGAAGCTCCAGTACAGAGGGAGAGGTAACAGCCAGAAAAAAAACCAACAAAGCCGAGGGTGGGAGCTGAGCTGAGAGAAGAGATAGATAATTGCATGTCTTCTCTGCCAAGGCAAGCTGCAACTCCAAGGAAACAAATTTCAGGTACAGAACTCATACCAAAGAGGATGTGTCCATCCCCTCCCCAAGAGAGGTGCTTGCTTGCTGAGGGATCTCTACTAGTGAGCAGTGAACTGAGATTCTCTTCTCTCACTCCACTAGAGTGACTTGCTGGAAGTTGGGACTCCTTCTCCAGAGAGTCCCTGCTGTGAGTCTAGGAATTCCCTTGTCTGGCAGGAATTTTGAACAAATATTTTCCCTGCCACGTTGAACTTCTGGCCTACCCTTCCATCATTGCCTGGTGGTCTAGAAGTCCAACCCTTGCAGAGATGAGAAGGTCTGCACTTCTTGGCTAGGGCTGGGCATTGCATAGATGGAAGCAGCACAGCTACGCTATATATGTGAATCTGGTAACAGTACAGAAAGACACAGAGGGGAAGGTATCTGGCCTGGCTCTGAGAAAGTGTATCTCAGCAGCAGGCAGAGGCTTGGGTCTTTGTGTGATGGGTGGAAACTCTGGAATTGCTGAGGTGCATGAACCCAAGTGGAGACACCTCCCACCCAACATCAGCATTAATAGAGCAATCCTGCTGGGGTTTAATTTTGGAGAGTCGCCTCCCTAACTGTGGTCTGACAGAGGGAATCAGACCTCAACCTATAGGGATACCAGAGCTGCAGAGCAGTGGCAGTAAAGGTGCAGTGGCTGAGAGAGAAATACATTTGCTATCAGGATATCCTCAGCTTTAGATTGAGCTCAGGTGGAACACTGTCCAGTTGCCATTGAGAACCTGAGGCAGGAAGGCTTCAGCTTTCTCTGCTGGCTCATGGCAGAGGGTGGTAGCTCAAAGGATGAGGCATTGACTTTACTCTGACTCTGGCAGGCACAAAGCCCTGGCATATTTGTTTATTGGAAAGAACTGGGCCACAGAGCCTGGGTTAATAGAGACTGGCAGTGGGGTTAACAGAGACTGGGGTTACCAGGGTCTGGTTGTGAAGGGTGAACAAGGTAAGGAAAGAGGCATAAGCCCCCTTGGTTCAAACCTTCTACTGGACAGGCCTTTCTGACTCCTTGGAATACCAGAGTGAGCCACACTTGAGCTACTAGTAAACTCCTGCTATCTACTTGCTGGAGACCTTTTGAACTCTCAAGCTAGAGAGTGGGTGCTGATTGGGACATTTGGCTTGGAAATCTTGAACTGGACAATTCAACCAAGGATGCTCCAAGGTGGTACTCTGTTTTTGTCATAGTGGGAAGGTTTTATTTTCCTCTTCCAGGTGTTGTCTGTGAGGGATGGGACGTCTTAGTTACTTGTATTTCTCCAAAGCTGAGACTTCAACTCAGAATCACTGGCTCACTAGGATTAGACAAAGATCAGCTACCTAGCCCCACCACACCAAGCATGTGTCCAGAGTCCTAGGCTGTAGTCCTATACAGGAATTTTAAAAGCTATATAGGAAAAGCTGCAGTCACCAATCCCAGCTCTTTGGTGAAGGGCTGCTCAACCAGAACCCCAGAAGCTTCCAATCCAATTTCACCTTACCGGCACATCTAGCCCGTGAAAAACAATCATAGGACAGAATCAGTGGGAAAAATATCGTAACATGAATAATCAGAACAGATCAACTTCCCAAAGGAATGACAAGTCACACCAGAGGATCCCATTCATAAACAGATGGCTGAGATGTCAGAAATCGAAATTAGAATTTGAATAGCAAATAAGATTAACAGAATGGAAGTAAAGTTGGAATTAGAAATATTAGGAATAATTCAAAAGTTGTCTCAATAATTCAATGAATTCAAAGACAAAATCACCAATGACTGCATATCTCTCAGCTGAAACATTTCATGCTAGAAGAGGATGGTCATCTACCTTCAACCTCCTAAAACAAAACAATTTTCAAACCGGGATCCTGTACCCAGGTAAACTGAGTTTCATTTATGATGGAGAAATTAAATACTTTAATGATATTCAAATGCTGAAGAAATTTTGCCATATCTAAACTAGCTCTCGAGGATACTATAGACCCAGCCTCCACAATGACCAGCACAATGCTTTATCACCAAAATAAACTCACTCAGAAAATATTGATCAAATCCCAACTTCCACAGTGGTGAAAGGACTAAAAATGTCCACTGGAATTTCAAAAAAAATTGACACCTAAATTAATACCAGGCTTATCAATATTCTCAATTAATGTGAATGACTTAAATTCCCCTATAAAGAGGCACAGGTTGGCTGACTGGATACAAAAACTCAGGCCAGATGTCTACTGCATACAAGAATCTCATCTTACCTTAAAAGATAAACATAGGCTCAGGGTGAAGGGATGGTCATCTATTATTCAGGCAAATGACAATCAGAAAAAAAGCAGGTGTTGCAATTTTATTTACAGATAGAATAAGCATTAAACCAACACAAGAAAAGAAAGATAAGGATGGTCACTTCATATTTGTTAATGGCAACACTCAACATAATGAGATTTAAATTATTAACATTTATGCACCCAACCAGAATGCTGCTCAATTTATAACAGAGACTGTAACTGAAATGAGCAACTTGATTTCCTCCAGCACTGTAATAGCCAGAGATTATAAAAGCCATTAGGCAGGGTTGGAAAGCTCCTCCAATAAGAAACTAAGCAAAGAAATTTTATACTTAAAATTAACCATTAAACAATTGAATTTAAGAAACATCTACAGAGCATTTCATCCTAACAAAACTGAATACACATTCTTCTCATCAGTGCATGGAACATCCTCCAAAATTAATCACAACTTAGGTCAGAAGGCTAACCTCAGCAAATTTTTAAAAATAGAAATTATTGCTTGTATTTTCTCAGACCATCATGGAATAAAAGTTGAAATCAGTAACAAAAGGAAGATGAAAATTCACACAAATACATGGAAACTAAATAATGTTATGCTGAATGATAGCTGGGTTATAGATGAGATTAAGAAAGAAATTACCAAATGCTTTTAGCAATCCTATACTGAAGAAACAAATTACCACAACCTCTGGGTTACTGCAAAGGTAGTCCTAAGAGAGAAATTTATAGTATAGCAAGCCTTCCCCAAGAGAATGGAAAGTGAGGAAATCAACAACGTAATGGCACAGCTCAAGCAACTGGAAAAGGAAGAGCATTATAACTCCAAACCCAGCAGAAGAAAACAAATAACCAAAATTAAAGCAGAATTAAATGAAATTGAAAATAAAATTATACAACAGATCAATGAATCAAAAAGTTCGTTTATTGAAAAGGTCAATAAAATATATAGACCTTTGGCTAACCTAACCAGAAATAAAAGAGCAAAATCTCTAATTTCATCAATCTGAAATGACAGAGATAATGACAGAGTTCACAAAAATTCAAAAAAACTTAATGAATATTACAAAAATCTCTATTCTCATAAATATGAAAATATGAAGGAAATTGACCAATACTTGGAATAATGCCATCTTCCTAGACTTAGAGAAGAAGAAGTGGAAATGTTGAACAGGCCTATATCAAGTTATGAAATATCATCAACTATACAAAATCTTCCCAAAAAGAAAAGCCTGGTCTTCTGAGTATAAACCTAGTAAAGGAATTACAGGATCGAATGGCAGGTCTATTAGGTGTCTAAGTGTTCTCCAAACATCCTCCCAGAAGGAACGTATTAGTGGGCATTCCCATTAGCAGTGTAGAAGTGTGCCCTTTCCTCCACATCCACGCCAACATTTCTGGTTTGGGAATTTTGTTATGTGGGCTACTCTTACTGGGGTTAGGTGATATCTCAGAGTAGTTTTGATTTGCATTTCTCTGATGATTAAGGGTGATGAGCTTTTTTTCATGTGTTTGTAGATCTTGCGTCGGTCTTCTTTAGAGAAGTTTCTCTTCAAGTCCCTTGCTCACCCTGAGATGGGGTCACATGTTCTTTTCTTGTTAATACGTTTGAGTTCTCTATGGATTCTGGTTATTAGACCTTTATTGGAGGTGTAGCATGCAAATATTTTCTCCCATTCTGAGGGCTGTCTGCTTGCTTTACTCACTATGTTCTTGGCTGTGCAGAAGACATCTGTACCAGAATGTTTATTGCAGCCAAATTCATAATTGCTAAGTCATGGAAGAAGCCCAAGTGCCCATCAATCCACGAATGGATTAGCAAATTGTGGTACATGTATACCATGGAATATTATGCAGCCTTAAAGAAAGATGGAGACTTTACCTCTTTCATGTTTACATGGATGGAGCTGGAACATATTCTTCTTAGCAAAGTATCTCAGGAATGGAAGAAAAAGTATCCAATGTACTCAGCCCTACTATGAAGCTAAATTATATCTTTCACATGAAGACTATAACCCAACTATAGCACAAGACTATGGGAAAAGGGCCAAGGAAGGGGAAGGGAGGGGGGAGGTTTTGGTGGAGGTAGGGTAATGGGTGGGGCCACATCTATGGTGCATCTCAGAATGGGTACAGGCAATTGCAATAATGTACACAGCTATGATTTAACAATTAAAAAAAAAGAAAGAAAGAAAAGAAAAGCCTGGGACCACACGGCTTCAGAGCACAATTTTATCAAACCTTTAAAGAGGAGCTAGTACCCATATTACCTAAACTTTTCTGAAACATAGTAAAAGAATAAATACTTCCCAACACATTCTGAGAAGCAAACATCACCCTGATCCCCAAACCAGGAAAAGACACAACAAGAAAAGAAAATTATAGGTAAATATCTCTAATGAATATTGATGCAAAAATATTCAATAAGATCCTAGCAAACAGAATCCAGCAACACATCAAACAAATTATATGCCATGACTAAGTGGATTTTATCCCAGACTCTCAAGGCTGGTTCAATATACATAAATCTATACATATAATACATCACATAAACAAATTAAAAAACAAAGACCATATGATCCAATCAATTGATGCAGAAAAAGCTGTTGATAATGTCCAGCATCCATTTATGATCAGAACACTTAAGAAAATAGGTATAGAAGGGACATTTCTTAAACTGAGAGTGGCCATGTACAGCAAACCTATAGCCAATATTATATTGAATGGAGTAAAATTGAAAACATTTGCACTCAGATCAGGAACTAGGCAAGGTTTCCCCATGTCTCCACTACTTTTTAACATTGTAATGGAAGTCTTAGCCATTGCAATCAGGCAAGAGGAGACAATCAAGGGTATCCATATAGGGTCAGAGGAGATCAAACTTTCACTCTTCACAGGTGATAAGACCGTATACCTGGAAAACCCCAGGGACTCAACTACAAAACTCTTAGAATTGATCAAGGAATATAGCAGTGTCTCAGGCTGCATATCAGTACTCAAAAATCAGTGGTTTTCTTATATACCGACAACACTCAAGCTGAAAGACCAGTCATGGACTTTATTCCATTTATAACAGTACCAAAGAAAATGAAATATCTGGGAGTAGACCTAACAAAGGACGTGAAAGATCTCTATAAAGAGAACTGTGAAACTCTGACAAAAGAAATAGCTGAAGATGTCAACAAATGGAAAAATATACCATGATCATGGCTAGGAAGAATCCACATTGTTAAAATGTCCATACTACCCAAAGTGATCTACAGATTTAAAGCAATCCCTATTCAAGCACCTCTGTCATACTTTAAAGATCTGTAAAAATTAGTACTTCATTTTATATGGAAACAAAAAAAAAAACACAAACAGCCAAGACATTACTCAAAAATAAAAACAAATCAGGTGGAATTATGCTACCAGACTTCTGACTATACTATAAATCTACAGTGATCAAAACACCATGGTATTGGCACAAAAATAGAGAGGTAGATGTGTGGAACAGAATTGAGAACCAAGAGATGAACCCTTACACTTACTGTCATTTGATCTTTGATAAGCCTATCAAAAACATAAATTGGGGGAAAGACTCCCTATTTTACAAATGGTGCTGGGTAAATTGGCTGGTGACTTGCAGAAGACTGAAACTGGACCCACAACTTTATCCTCTAACAAAAATTGACTCTCACTGGTTGAAGGACTTAAACTTAAGGCATGAAACCATAAAGACTCTTGGAGAAAGTGCAAGGGAAACACTTGAAAAAATTGGCCTTAGACAATACTTCATGAGGAGGACCCCCAGAGCAATTGAAGCAATACCAAAAACACATTACTGGGATCTGATCAAACTAAAAACTTCTGCACTGCCAAGAACACAGTAAGTAAAGCAAGTAGACTATCTTCGGAATGGGAGAAGATATTTGCAGGTTACATTTCCATCAAAGGTCTAATAACCAGAATCCACAGAGAGCTCAAACTTATTAATAAGAAAAGAACAAGTGATCCCATTTCACTATGGGCAAAAGTTCTGAAAAGAACCTTCTCCGAAGAAGACAGGAGCATGGCCTATAGGCACATGAAAAAATGCTCATCTTTAATCATCAGAGAAATGCAAATCAAAACCACTTTGAGATACCATCTAACTCCAGTAAGTGTAGCCCACATAACAAAATCCCAAAACTACAGATGTTGGCAGTGGATGTGGAGAAAAAGGAACACTTCTCCACTGCTGGGGAAATGCAAACTAATACGTTCCTTTTAGAAAGAAGTTTGGAGAACACTCAGGGACCCAAAAATTAACCTTCCAATGGATCCTGCGATTCCTCCACCAGGAATATATCCAAACAACCAAAAATCACTTTGCAAAAAAGATATTTGCACCAGATTATTCACTGCAGCTCAATTCATAATAGCCAAGTCATGGAAGAAGCCAAAGTTCCCATCAACCTATGAATGGATTAATAAATTGTGGCATATGTATACCATGGAATACTATGCAGCCTTAAGAAAAGATAGAGCCTTTACCTCTTTTATGTTTTTATGCAGTGACCTAGAACATATTCCCCTGAGTAAAGTATCTCAAGAATGGAGGAAAAAATATCCAGTGTACTCAGTACTTCTATGAAACCAACTTATATTTACTCACAATTTCTTATTAAGAATAGAATACAGAGAGAGGGAGGAGACAAGACGGCTGACTGAAGCCAGCTTTCCACAGAAGATCCCGTCCAGTAGGAGAGTTAAAGGACAAAAATTCAGCAAGTAACCTGGTGAATTTGAGCTGCACTAAGAGAGAAGGTTGAAGAACGCACGTCAACCCTGCTGAGGTGAGCTGCGACCACAAGGATACAAACAAAAGGTACAAAATCCATCATCAAGTGGACGGGAGTCCCCTCCCCCATGAGAACAGCTCAAGGTGCCCCACAAGCAATCGGGCAGAGTTCAAAGGTCCTCCCACTACGCTCCACGGGAGATACCCTCTAAAACCTGGACCTACCTCCCCTACTAGGGTGCCACAGCATCCTCCTGCCAGGTATAAAACTGTATAAACTGTATATAGACTCTACCTGGAATTCTGAGCTCCCAGCGCTCCCCTTTACTCACACTGAGGTCTAGAGGCCAGTCCCAGTCAGTAGAGAGAGGACCTCACTGGAGTGGCAGTTCCCTGAGGCACAGTGCAACAGCCGTCTTTTAGTGACAATACGGCCAGGCATAAAACTGTGTAAAGCTGTGTGTGTTCTCTGCCTGCAACCTCAGGCCCCCAGTGCTCCCCGCACTCACCTCTGCTCTCACTCCAAGGTCTGGAGGCCTGTATCCCGGGGGTCCATACTCTTGGGTGATTGCTCGAGGGGTGTAGAAAGTGCTGGACTACAGCCGGTCGGTGCAGACTCTGGGGTATGGGAGCGGAGAGAGGATGGTTGGCCAGAAGGGAGCTACACCAGAGCAGTGGTTGCCTGAGCCATAAAACAGCAGCCCTCTTTTGCTAGCAATATGGCTTACTACGGAATATTCTGAAGCCACACCCCCTGTCTCCCTGGGCAACCAGAGACTCTGAGTATAGTATTTGCCTGAGGCTACTCCAACTTGCAAACCGGGGAAACTCCCAGGGCAGGGCTGACACAGAGGTCCGCTTTACTAAACCTAAGACACACGTGGCCCTCAGGGGATTGTCAGCCTATAGACAATACAAGAGCAAAGACAAGCTGATTTGGAACTCAATTCAGCTTCTCTTCTGCAGGGGAACCACAGAGTTGTTCTGTTCTGTTCTGTCAGTAACATTAATCAGGGGTGAGACTGGACCTGAGTGAAAACCCCCCAACCTTTATCGAGTGCCCGAGGTTGTCAGGCCTCACCTCCTCCTGCTGGAGAGAGGCAGAGCGCAGCAGCCTGGCAGACTTCTTTGTGATTCAGGCAGGTGCAAAATCCTGGAGTACCAATTCACTACAGGCAACTGGGTCAGCCAACGGCAGGGCTATCAATGACTGGGATTGACAGCGGTGCAAGGTGGGGAAGGAGGCATCAAACTTCCCAGACTGATATATTGGCTGGGTGGTTCCTCCTGACTCCACGCAACACTGGAGCAAGCCACACCAGAGTAGTCACCAGACCCCTATGATCCAGTTCCCAGAGACCTCTTAAACTCTCTCACCCAAGACAGGTGCAGATTGAGACAATACATTTGGACTTTTTAGAACTGAACCAATCGTCTGACGACAAATCAGATGGTGCCCTGGGTGCACAGTGGTAGAAAGGCTCGATTTGTCTTTTCCAATTGTTTGCTGGTGGGAGGTGGGGTGACTTAATTGCTGATATTTCTCCACAGCTGAGACTTCAATATAGAGTATCTGTTTCACTAGGGTGGAACAGAAACCAGCTGAAAACAAGACAGAACCACATAGCCCCACCAAACCAGACAGGGCCCCAGTTTCTCAGGCCACAACACTGTACATGCCCTAGACAAAGCCCCAGGGGAAAAAGTCAGAGGGAGTAAAACAACCATGGGGTGGAATCAGCAGAAAAACTCTCATAACATGAATAACCAGAGTAGATCAATCCCCCCAAGGAAAGATATGGCAGATGCAATTGAAGATCGCATTCATAAACAACTGGCTGAGATGTCAGAAATAGAATTCAGAATTTGGATTGCAGACAAGATTAACAAAGTGGAATTAGGAATTTGAGGAGAAATTCAAAAGTTGTTTCAAGAATTTAACGAATTTAAAGACAAAAAAACCAAAGACTTAGACACACTGAACCAAGAATTTACAGCCCTCAAATATATGAAAAATACAGTAGAATCCCTCAGCAACAGAATGGAGCAAGCAGAAGAAAGGATTTCTGACATCAAAGATAAAGCCTTTGAACGCTCCCAAACTCTCAAAGAGGAAGAGAAATGAAGAGCAAAAACAATTCATTCTCTCAGAGACCTCTGGGATAATTTGAAGAAGGCGAATATCCGAATTATAGGAGTTCCAGAAACAGATGAAGTGGCCTCGCTGGGCACAGAGGCCATTCTGCATAAAATTATGAAAGAGAATTTTCCAGACATGCCTAGAGATTCTGAAATTCAGATAGCAGACAGCTTCAGAACACCAGCACGACTCAACCCCAATAAGACATCCCACAGGCATATCATAATTAACTTCACTAAAGTTAATATGAAGGAAAAAAATTCTCAAAGCTTCCAGGAGAAAGAAAACCATTACCTGCAAAGGCAAGAATATTACAATGACTACAGATCTCTCAGCTGAAATTTTTCAAACCAGAAGAGGGTGGTCACCGACTTTTAATCTCCTAAAGCAAAATAACTTTCAACCCCAGCTGTTGTATCCAGCTAAACTGAGTTTCATTTATGATGGAGAAATTAAATACTTTAACGACATTCATATGTTGAAGAAATTTGCCATAACCAAACGAGTTCTTCAGGATATTCTCAGACCTATCCTCCATACTGACCAACCCAATCCTATACCACAAAAGTAAACTCACTCAGAAACTTTGGATCAAACTCCAATTTCCACACTGTTGAAAGGATTAAAAATGCCGAATGGACTTTTGAAAAACTCGATACCCAAAACTTCACCAGACTTATCAATATTCTCCATTAATGTGAATGGCTTAAACTATCCTCTAAAGAGGCATAGGTTAGCTGACTGGATACAAAAACACAGGCCAGATATCTGTTGCATACAAGTGTCATATCTTAACGTAAAAGACAAATACAAACTCAGGGTGAAAGGATGGTCATCCATATTTCAGGCAAATGGTAATCAGAAAAAAGCAGGTGTTGCAATTTTATTTGCAGATACAATAGGCTTTAAACCAACAAAAGTAAGGAAGGACAAGAATGGTCACTTCATATTTATTAAGGGTAATACTCAATATGATGATATCTCAATTATTAATATCTATGCAGCCAAAAAGAATGCACTGCAATTTATAAGAGAAAATCTAATAGACATGAGAAACTTGATTTCCTCCACCTCCATAAAAGTCGGAGATTTCAACACTCCTTTGGCAGTGTTGGATCAATCCTCCAACAAGAAGCTGAGCAAAGAAATCTTAGATTTACGCCTAACCATCCAACATTTGGATTTAGCAGACATCTACAGAACATTTCATCCCAACAAAACTGAATACACATACTTCTCATCAGCCCAAGGAACTTACTCCAAAACCGATCACATCTTAGGTCACAAGTCTAACCTCAGTAAATTTAAAGGAATAGAAATTATTCCATGCATCTTCTTGGACCACAATGGAATAAAACTTGAGCTGAGTAACAATAGGAATCTGCATACTCATACAAAAACAAGGAAGTTAAATAACCTTATGTTGAATGATAGCTGGGTCAGAGATGAGACTAAAAAAGAAATCGCCAACTTTTTGGAACAAAAAAACAATGAAGATATGAACTATCAGAACCTCTGGGACACCACAAAGGCAGTTCTAAGAGGGAAATTTATAGCACTCCAAGCCTTCCTCAAGAGAAGGGAAAGAGAGGAAGTTAATGACTTAATGGGAATTCTCAAGTAACTGAAAAAGGAACAACATTCCACCGCAAACCCAGTAGAAGAAAAGAAATAACCAAATTAGAGCAGAATTAAATGAAATTGAAAACAAAAGAATAATACAACAGATCAATAAATCAAAAAGCTGGTTTTTCAAAAAGGTCAATAAAATAGACAAACCTTTGGCTAACCTAATCAGGAAATAAAAGAGTAAAATCTCTAATATCATCAATCAGAAACAACAAAGATGAAATAACAACAGACTCCTCAGAAATCAAAAAAATCCTTAATGAATATTACAAGAAACTGTTTTCTTAGAAATATGAAAATCTAAAGGAAATTGACCGATACTTGGAAGCACGCCACCTTCCAAGACTTAGCCAGAATCAAGTGGAAATGTTGAACAGACCCATATCAAGTTCAGAAATAGCATCAACCATACAAAACCTCCCTAAAAGGAAAAGCCAAGGACCAGATGGTTTCACATCAGAATTCTACCAAACTTTTAAAGAGGAATTAGTACCTATATTACTCAACCTGTTCCAAAAGGTAGAAAAAGAAGGAAGACTACCTAACCCGTTCTATGAAGCAAATATCACCCTGATCTCCAAACCAGGAAAAGACCCAACAAGAAAAGAAAATTATAGACCAATATCACTAATGAATATAGATGCAAAAATACTCAACAAGATCCTAACAAACAGAATCCAGCAACACATCAAACAAATTATACATCATGCCCAAGTCGGTTTTATCCCAGGTTCTCAAGGCTGGTTCAATATATGTAAATCTATAAATGTAATCCAGCACAAAAAACATATTAAAAAACAAAGAACATATGATTCTCTCAATCGATGCAGAAAAAGCTTTTGATAATACCCAGCATCCCTTCATGATCAGAAAACTTATGAAAATCGGTATAGAAGGGACAATTATTAAACTGATAGAGACGATCTACAATTATTAAACTGATAGAGACGATTGGCTGTGGAAACCCACAGCCAATATCCTACTGAATGGAGTTAAATTGGAATCATTTCCACTCAGATCAGCAACCAGACAAGGCTGCCCATTGTCTCCATTGCTTTTCAACATTGTAATGGAAGTTTTAGCCACTGCAATTAGGGAAGAAACGGCGATCAAGGGTATCCATATAGGGTCAGAAGAGATCAAACTTTCGCTCTTCGCAGATAATATGGTAACATATCTGGAAAACACTAGGGACCCTACTACAAAACTCTTAGAAGTGATCAAGGAATACAGCAGCATCTCAGGTTACAAAATCAACACTCATAAATTGGTAGCCTTTATATATACCAACAATAGTCAAATTGAAAAAACAGTTCAGGACTCTATCCCATTCACAGTAATGCTAAAAAAGATGAAATATTTGGGAATTTATCTAACAAAGGATGTGAAATATCTCTATGAAGAGAACTATGAAACTCTAAGAAAAGAAATAGCTGAAAATATTAACAAATGGGAAAACATACCATGCTCATGGCTGCGAAGAATCAACATTGTTAAAATGTCCATACCACCGAAAGTTAATATATATTTTCAATACAATACCTATTAAAGCTCCACTGTTGTACTTTAAAGATCTTGAAAAAACAATACTTCCTTTTATATGGAATCAGAAAAAACCTCGAATAGCCAAGACATTACTCAGAAATAAAAACAAAGCAGGAGGAATTACGCTACCAGATCTCAGACTATACTACAAATCGATAGTGATCAAAACAGCATGGTATTGGCACAAAAACAGAGACGTAGATGTCTGGAAAAGAATAGAGAACCAAGAGATGAACCCAGCTGCTTACCGTTATTTAATCATTGACAAGCCAATTAAAAACATTCAGTGGGGAAAAGATTCCCTATTTAACAAATGGTGCTGGGTGAACTGGCTGGGAACCTGTAGAAGACTGAAACTGGACCCACACCTTTCACCATTAACTAAGATAGACTGTCACTGAATCAAAGATTTAAACTTAAGACATGAAACTATAAAGATACTGGAGGAGAGTACAGGGAAAACCCTTGAAGTAATTGGTCTGGGCGAGTATTTTATGAGGAGGACCCCCCGGACAATTGAAGCAGCTTCAGAAATACACTACTGGGACTTGATCAAACTAAAAAGCCTCTGCACAGCCAAGAACACAGTAAGTAAAGCAAGCAAACAGCCCTCAGAAGGGGAGAAGATATTTGCAGGTTATGTCTCCGACAAAGGTTTAATAACCAGAATCCACAGAGAACTCAAACGCATTAGCAAGAATAGAACAAGGGATCCCATCACAGGCTGGGCAAGGGATTTGAAGAGAAATTTCTCTGAAGAAGATAGGCGCAAGGCCTTCAGACATATGAAAAAATGCTCATCATCTTTAATCATCAGAGAAATGCAAATCAAAACTACATTGAGATACCATCTAACTCCAGTGAGACTATCCTATATCACAAAATCCCAAGACCAGAGATGTTGGCGCGGATGTGGAGAAAAGGGAACACTTCTGCACTGCTGGTGGGAATGCAAATTAATAGATTCCTTTTGGAAAGAGATATGGAGAACACTTAGAGATCTAAAAATAGAGCTGCCATTCAATCCTGTAATCTCTACTGGGCATATACCCAGAAGACCAAAAATCATATCATAAGAAAGATATTTTTACCAGAATGTTTATTGCAGGCAAATTCATACTTGCTAAGTCATGGAAGAAACCCAAGTGCCCATCGATCCACGAATGGATTAATAAATTATGGTACATGTACACCATGGAATATTATGCAGCCTTAAAGAAAGATGGAGACTTTACCTCTTTTTACCATCCTTGTTTACATGGATGGAGCTGGAACATATTCTTCTTAGTAAAGTATCTCAAGAATGGAAGAAAAAGTATCCAATGTACTCAGCCCTACTATGAAACTAATTTAGGGTTTTCACATGAAAGCTATAACCCAGTTACAACCTAAGAATAGGGGGAAGGGGGAAAGGGAGGTCAGGGATGGGGAGGTGGGTGGAGGGAAGGGGATTGGTGGTATTACACCAGCGGTGCATCTTACAAGAGTATATGTGAAACTTGGTAAACGGTCTGTGAAGCTAGTGAATGATGCCCCATGAATTTATCAATGTACACAGCTGTGATTTAATAAAAAAATAAAAAAAAGAATAGAATACAAGTATAGCCCAGGCTAAAAGAGAGAAATGGAACGAGACGGGAGGGGAGGGGGGGGTGTTTGGCAGAGGGAGGTTAAAAGATGGGACCACACCTATGGAGCATATTGCAAGGGTACAAGTCAAATCTGTCAAGTGTAGAACATACATGTTTTAAAATAATAAGCAAGTAAATGAGGCGAAAGCTATGTTGATTGCTTTGATGTAACCACATCAGATTATATTTAAAAATCAACACATTTACTCCACATATGCATAAATGTATTAATGATCAATGTGTATATGACTTAATAAAAAAAAATTGACACCGAAAATACTACCAGCCTTATCAATACTCTCAATTTACGTGAATGGCTTAAATTATCTGCTAAAAGGGCACAGGTTGGCCATCACGATACAAAAATTTAGGCTAGATATCTGCTTCATACAATAATCAATAATTGCATCTTATATTAAAGGATAAATATAG
Organism: Nycticebus coucang; assembly: GCF_027406575.1. Lineage (NCBI taxonomy): Eukaryota > Metazoa > Chordata > Mammalia > Primates > Lorisidae > Nycticebus > Nycticebus coucang. Next base: position 88,151,557 of record NC_069804.1, read on the forward strand.
ACCTAGGGTGAAGGGATGGAAAACAATAATCCAGACAAACCAAAAATAGAAAAAAGCAGGTGTTTCAATTTTATTTGCAGATATATTAGGCTTTAAACCAACAAAAGTAAGGAAACATGAGGATGGTCACTTCATACTTGTTAAGGGAAACACTCAACATGATGACATATCAAGTATTAACCTTTATACGCTCAACCAAAATACTTCTCAATTTATAAGCAAGACCCTAACAAATATGAACAATGTGATATCTTCCAGCAACATAAGAGTCAGAGATTTTAACACCGCTTTGGCAGTGTTGGATAGACCCTCCAAGAAGAAACTAAGCAAAGAAATTTTGGACTTGAATCTCACCATAAAACAATTGAATTTAATAGACATCTACAGAACATTTCAGCCTAAAAAAAAACTGAATACACATTCTTCTCATCAGCCCAAGGAACATCCTCCAAAACTGATCACATCTTAGGTCACAAGGCTAACCTCATAAAATTTTTTAAAATATAGAAATTATTCCTTGTATCTTCTCAGATCATCATTTAATAAAAGTTGAACTCACGAATAACAGGAATCTGCATACTCATACAAAGACATGGAAACTAAATAACCTTATGCTGAAAGAAAGCTGGGTCAAAGAGGTGATTACGACGGAAATTGCCAAGTTTTTGGAACAGAATGATAATGAATATGCGAATTTTCAGAACATCTGGGATACCATAAATGCAGTCCAAAGAGGGAAATTTATAGTGCTGCAAGCCTTCCTTAACAGAATGGAAAGAGAGGAAGTCAACAACTTAATCAGACATCTCACAGAATTGGAAAAGGAAGAACACTCCAACCCCAAATCCAGCAAAAGAAATAAATAACCAAAATTAGAGCTGAATTAAATGAAATTGAAAACAAAACAATTATTCAAAGGATCAATGAATCTAAAAGTGAGTTTTTTGAAAAGTTTAACAAAATAGATAAGCCCTTGGCTAGCTTAACCAGAAATAGAAAATTAAAATCCCTAATTTCACCAATCAAATGACAAAGAAATAACAACAGATACCTCAGAAATTCAAAAAATTCTTAATGAATACTACAAAAAAAAAACTATTCTCAGATATGAAAATCTGGGGTTTTTTTGTTTTTTTTTTTATTAAATCATAACTGTATACATTGACATGATCATGGGGCATCATAAACTCGCTTCATAGACCATTTGACTCATTTTTATCACAATGGTTAACATAGTCTTTCCAGCGTTATCTCAGTTACTGTGCCAAAACATTTACATTCTACATTTACCAAGTTTCGCAAATACCCCTGTAAGATGCACCACAGGTGTGATCCCACCAATCCCCCTTCCTCTACCCACCACCCCCCCTCCCTTTCCCACTTCCCCCTATTGTTAGGTTGTAACTGGGTTATAGATTTCATGTGAGAGCCCCAAATTAGTTTCATAGTAGGGCTGAGTACATTGGGTACTTTTTCTTCCATTCTTGAGATACTTTACTAAGAAGAATATGTTCCAGCTCCATCCATGTAAACATGAAAGAGGTAAAGTCTCCATCTTTCTTTAAGGCTGCATAGTATTCCATGGTGTACATATACCACAATTTATTAATCCATTCGTGGATCGATGGGCACTTGGGCTTTTTCCATGACTTAGCAATTATGAATTGGGCTGCAATAAACATTCTGGTACAAATATCTTTGTTATGTTGTGATTTTTGGTCTTCTGGGTATATGCCCAGCAGAGGAATTACAGGATTGAATGGCAGATCTATTTTTAGATCTCTGAGTGTTCTCCATATATCTTTCCAAAAGGAATGTATTAATTTGCATTCCCACCAGCAGTGCAGAAGTGTTCCCTTTTCTCCGCATCCATGCCAACATCTCTGGTCTTGAGATTTTGTGATATAGGCTAGTCTCAGTGGAGTTAGATGATATCTTAAAGTAGTTTTGATTTGTATTTCTCTGATGATTAAAGATGATGAGCATTTTTTCATGTCTGAAGGCCGTGCGCCTGTCTTCTTCAGAGAAGTTTCTCTTCAAATCCCTTGCCCAGCCTGCGATGGGATCCCTTGTTTTTTTCTTGCTGCTGCGTTTGAGTTCTCTGTGGATTCTGGTTATTAAACCTTTGTCAGAGATATGCCCTGCAAATATCTTCTCCCATTCTGAGGGCTGTTTGTTTTCTTTACTTACAGTGTTCTTAGCTGTGCAGAAGCTTTTCAGTTTGATCAAATCCCAGTAGTATATTTTTGAAGCTGCTTCAATTGCCCGGGGGGTTCTCCTCATGAAATACTCACCCAGACCAATTTCTTCAAGGGTTTTCCCTGCATTCTCCTCTAGTATTTTTATATTTTCATGTCTTAAGTTTAAATCTTTAATCCAATGAGAGTCTATCTTAGTTAATGGTGAAAGGTGTGGGTCCAATTTCAGTCTTCTGCAGGTTGCCAACCAGTTCACCCAGCACCATTTGTTAAATAGAGAATCTTTTCCCCACTGAATGTTTTTAATTGGCTTGTCAAAAAGCAAATAGCAGTAAGTAGCTGGATTCATCTCTTGGTTCTCTATTCTGTTCCAGATATCTACTTCTCTGTTTTTGTGCCAATACCATGCTGTTTTGATCACTATCAATTTGTAGTAAAGTCTGAGGTCTGGTAGTGTGATTCCTCCTGTTTTGTTTTTATTTCTGAGTAATGTCTTGGCTATTCGAGGTTTTATCTGATTCCTGAAAGAAATTGACCAATACTTGGAAGCAGGCTGCCTTCCTAGACTTACAAAGAAAGAATTAGAAATGTTTAACAGACCTATATCAAGTACTGAAATAGTATCAACTATATGAAGTCTACCACAAAAGAAGAGAACAGGACCAGATGGCTTCATATCGAAATTCTATCAAACCTTTAAAAACAAACTAGTACCTATAATACATAACCTCTTCCAAAGCAGAGAAAAAGAAGGAGTACTTTCCAAAACATTCTATGAAGCAAATATCACCCTGATCCCCAAACAAGAAAAAGACCCAACAAGAAAATTATAGACCAATACCTTTAATGAATATAGATGGAAAAATATACAATAAGATCCTAGCAAACAGAATCCAGCAATACATCAAACAAATTATACACCATGACCAAGTTGGCTTTATCCCGGGGTCTCAAAGATAGTTCAATATACGTAAATCTATAAATATAATACATGACATAAACAAAATAAAAAACAAAGACAATATGATTCTCTCAAAAGATGCAAAAACAGCTTTTGATAATATTCAGAATCCATTTATGATCAGAAAACTTAAGAAAATATGTATAGACGGGACATTTCCTAATGCATAGAGGCCATCTACAGCAAACCCACAGCCAATATCGTATTGAACTGAGTTAAATTGAAATCATTTCCACTCAGATCAGGAACCAGGCAAGGCTTCCCACTGTCTCCACTGCTTTATAACACTGCAATGGAAGTCTTAGCCATCACAATCAGGCAAGACAGGGCGATAAATGGTATCCATTATGGGGTCAGTGGAGATCAAACTTTCACTCTTCACAGATGATATGATTGTATATCTGAAAAAAACCAGGTTTTCAACTACAAAATTCTTAGAAGTTATCAAAGAATACAGCAGCATTTTAGGGTACAAAATCAATACTCAAAAATCTGTACCCTTTATGTATACCAACAATAGTCAACCTGAAAAAACAGTCAAGGACTCCATTCCTTTTACAGTAGTGCCAAAGAAAATGAAATATTTGGGAGTTTACCTAACAAAGGACATGAAAAATCTCTATAAAGGGAACTATGAAACTCTGAGAAAAGGAAAACCATACCATGCTCATGGCTAAGAAGAATCAACATTGTTAAAATGTCCATACTACCCAAAGCAATATATAATTTTAATGCAATTCCTATTAAAGTACCACTGTCATACTTTAAAGACCTCAAAAAAATAATACTTTGTTTTATATGGAATCAGAAAAAAGCTCGAATAGCCAAGACATTACTCAGAAATAAAAACAAACCAGAAGGTATCACCCTACCAGACCTCAGACTATACTACAAATATATAGTAATAAAAACAGCATGGTACTGGCACAAAAACAGAGAGGTGGATGTATGGAACAGAAGGGAGAACCAAAAGATGAACCCAGGTACTTTACCATCATTTGATCTTCTATAAGCCAATCAAAAAATTCAGTAGGGAAAAGACTCCCTATTTAACAAATGGTGCTGGGTGAACTCGCTGAAGCCCTCTAGAAGACTGAACCTGGACTCACACCTTTCACCATTAACAAAGATAGATTTTCAATAGATAAAAGATTTAAACTTAAGACATGAAACTATATAAATACCAGAAGAAAGTGCAGGGAAAACTCTTGAAGAACTCGGCCTGGGAGAACATTTTATGAGGAGGACACCCCCAGGCAATTGAAACAACACCAAAAATACATTACTGGGATTTGATCAAACTAAAAAGCTTCTGCACAGCCAAAAACACAGTACATAAAGCAAGCAGACAGCCCTCATATTTGGAGAAGATATTTGCAGGTTATGTCTTCAACAATGGGCTAATAACCAGCATCCACAGAGAACTCAAACATAGTAGTCAGAAAAGAACAGGTGATTCCATCTCAGGGTGGGCAAGGGACTTGAATAGAAATTTCTCTGAAGAAGACAGGTGTGTGGCCTACAGACACATGAAAAAATGCTCATCATCCTTAATCATCAGGGAAATGCAAATCAAAACCACTTTGAGATATCATCTAACTCCAGTAAGATTAGCCCACATTGAGGGTAATTGGTGGGACCACACCTATGCTGCATCTTACAAGGGTACATGTGAAACTTACATTTACTTAATAAATGTATTAACACAATAACTAAGAAAATTCCAGGAAGGCTATGTTAACCAGTTTGATGAAAATATTACAAATTGTATATAAAATCAGTGCATGGTTCATCATGATGGCATTAATGTACAAAACTTTGATTTAATTAAAAAAAAAATTAGCCCACATGACAAAATCACATAACCATAGATGTTGGCATGGAGGTGGAGAAAAGAGAACACTTCTGCACTGCTAGTGGGAATACAAACTAATACATTTCTTTTGGAAAGAAATTTGGAGATCACTTAGGGATCTAAAAATAGACCTGAAATTCAATACTGCAATTCCTCTACTACGCATATATTCAGAAGACCAAACATCAATTTATAACAAAGATATTTGTACCAGAATATTTATTGCAACCCAATTCATAATAGCTATGTTGTGGAAGAAGCCCAAGTGCCCATAGACCCACGAATGGATTAATAAATTGTAGTATATGCACATTATGGAATATTATGCAGCCTTTAAAAATATGGAGACTTTACCTCTTTTATGTTTACATGGATGGAGCTGGAACATATTCTTCCTAGCAAAAGTATCTCAATAATGGAATAAAAAGTATCCAATGTACTCAGCCCTACTATGAAGCTAATTTGTAAACATCCACACTTCCATATGAAAGCTATAACCCAACTACACCTCAAGATGAAAGGGAAAGAGGAAGGGGAAGGGAGGGGAGGAGGAAAGATGGGTTGATAAAAGGTAATTGGTGGGAGCACACCTATGGTGCATTTTACAAGAGTATGTGTTAAATCTACTAAGTGTAGAATAGAAGTGTCTTAACACAATAACTGAGAAAATTTGGTGAAGGCTGTGTTAACCAATTTGATGAAATTATTTCAAATTGTATATAAAACCAGCACATTTTTCCTCATAATGCATTAAGGTAAATGTACACAGCTGTGATTTAATAAAAAAATAAATTAAAAAAGATAGAGACTTTACCTCTTTTATGTTTACATAAATGGAGCTGGAACAAATTCTTCTTAGTAAAGTATCTCAAAGAATGGAAGAAAAAGTATGCAATGTACTCAGTAATTTTGTGAAACCAATTTATAATACTCACACTTTCTTATGAAAGATAGATAACAACTATAGCCCAGAATGAAGGAGTGAAGTAAATGGGTATGTGAGGGGAGGGGAAAGGTTTGATAGAGGGAGGGTAAAAGATGGGACCATAACTATGGAGCATATTGCAATAATACAAGTCAAATCTATCAAGAATAGAACATAAGGAGTGGCGCCTGTGGCTCAAAGGAGTAGGGCGCCAGCCCCATATGCCAGAGTCAGTGGGTTCATACCCAGCTCTGGCCAAAAACAGCAAAAAAAAAGAATAGAACATAAATGTCTTAACACAATAATTAATAAATGAGGTGTCAGCTATGCTGATTAGTTTGATGTAAGCACTCCAATTTGTATAAAAAAATCAACACATTGTACCCCCAAATATATAAATACATTCATGATCTATGTGTATATGACTTAATAAAAGGGAAAAAAAAAACAACTTTTTGATTTGTTGATCTTCTGATTGATTCTTTTGTTTTCAATTTCACTTAATTCTCTACTAATTTTGATTATTTCTTTTCTTCTTCTGGGTTTGGAGTTGGAATGTTCTTCCTTTTCAAGTTGCTTGAGATGTAACATTAAGTTGTTGACTTCTTCTCTTTCCTTTCTCTTGAGGAAGGCTTGCAATGCTATAAATTTCCCTCTTTAGACTGCCTTTGCAATATCTCACAGGTTCACAGAATTCATGTCTTCATTGTCATTTTGTTCCAAAATTTTGGTAACTTCCTTCTTAATCTCATGTATGTCCCAGCTGTCATTCAGCATTAGGTTATTTAGCTTCCATGACTTTTTTTGAGAATGAAGATTCCTGTTGTTGTTGAGTTCAACTTTATTTCCTTGCTGGTCCAAGAAAATACAAGGAAAAATTTCTATTCTTTTAATTTGTTGATGTTAGACTTGTGACCTAAGATGTGATCCATTTTGGAGGATGTTCCATGGGCTGATAAGAAGAATGTGTATTCAGTTTTATTAGGATGAAATGTTCTGTAGATGTCTCTTAAGTCCATTTGTTATAGGGTAACATTTAAGTCCAATATTTCATTGTTTATTCTTGGAGTATCTGTCCAACACTGCCAAAGGGGTGTTAAAATTTGCAATTGTTATGGTGCAGGAAGATATCAAATTGCTTATGTCTGTTAGAGTTTGCTTTATAAATTGAGGAGCATTCTGGTAGGGCACATAAATGTTAATAATTGAAATATCTTCATGATGAGTTTTTCCCTTGACAAATATGAAGTGACCATGCTTCCCTTTCCTTACCTTTGTTGTTTTAAAGCCTATTGTATCTGTGAATAAAATTGCAACCCTGCTTTTTTCTGATTTCTATTTGCCTGAATTATAGATGTCCATCCCTTTACTCTGAATCCTTTAAGGTAAAATGAGATACCTGTATGCAGCATATATCTGGTCTGAGTTTATGTATCCAGTCAGCTAACCTGTGCCTCTTTAGAAGACAATTTAAAGCATTAACATAAATTGAGAGAATTGATAGGCCTGGTTGTGTTTTGTGTGTTGTGTTTTTTGAATGTCCACTGGACATTTTTTATCTTTCACCATTGTGGAAGTTGAGTTTTGTTCAAAACTTTCTGAATGAGTTTACTTTGGTGGTAGAGCATTGTGCTAGTCATTCTGGCTGATGAGTCTGAGAATATTCTGGAGAGCTGGTTTAGTTATGGCAAATTTTCCCAATATGTGTATGTCATTAAAGTATTTGATTTTTCCATCACAAATGAAACTCAGTTTAGCTGGATACAGAATCCTGGGATTAAAGTTGTTTTGTTTTAGATTTAAGGTCAATGAACATCCTCTTCTGGCTTGAAATGTTCCAGCTGAGAGATCTGCAGTCATTCTAAAATTCTTCCCCTTGTATGTTATGATTTTCTTATGTCTGGCTGCTCGAAGAATTTTCCCTTTCATATTAACTTTGGCAAAGTTAATTACAATGTGTCTAGGAGATGGCTTATTTAGATTGAGTCATGTTGGGGTTCTGAAACTGTCTGCTATCTCAATTTCAGTATCTCTTGCCATGCTTGAGAAATTCTTCTCCATTATATCTTGAAGTATAGCATCAGTGCCGTTAGGTTTAGGACCAACCTGTTCTCCTTCAGGAATTACTATGAGGTGAATAGTTGTTCTTTTGTAGTGGCCCTACAACTCTCTCAGGGAATGATCTGGTTTTCCCTCCACTTCTCTGCCTCTTTGAGCATTTGAGTATTCAAAAGCTTTATCTTCAATGGCAGAGATCCTTTCTTCTGCCTGGTATGTTATGTTACTGAGGGATTCTACTGTATTTCTCAGTTCTCTGAGGTCTGCAAATTCTTGCTTCATTGTGTCTAAATCCTTGAATATTTTGTCTTTGAATTCTTTGATTTCTTCAGAAAACTTTTGAACTACTCCTTAAATTTCTAATTCCAACTTTACTTCCATTGTATTACTCTTATTTGCCATACATATTTGAGCTTTATTTCTGACATTTTGGCCATTTGTTTATGAATGGCATCTTCTTTTGTGTCTCCTTTCTCATTCCTTGCAGTTGATCTACTCTGATTATTCATGTTGCCAGTGTTTTTCCACTGATTCTGCCCCATGATTATTTTTCACAGTTTGGCTAGAGAAGCTGGTAATGTGAAATTGGACTGAGGGTTCCTGGAGTTGTAGTTAACCAGCCCTTTACAAAAGAGCTGGGACTGATGACTTGGCTTTTCCCCTAGCTTTACAAAAGTCCCATTCAGAACTGCAGCCTAAGATTCTGGGGACCTGCTTGGTGTGATGGGGTTAGGTGGCTGTGTCTTGTATTCATCTAGTCTCTATCCAATCCTAACAAATCAGTGGCTTTGGGCTGAAATTTCAGCTGGGCAGAAATCCAAGCAATTAATACACCCTGCCCCCATGGGAAACAACTGGAAGAGGAGAACCAGACCCTCCCACTACAACACAATCAGAACTCAACCTTGGAGGGTCCCAGGGTGGCTGGCCAAGGTCAAGAGCTCCAAACCAATTGTCCTGGTCAGCACAATCATTGATCAAGTGGGAGAGTTCAGAAGGTCTCCAGCAGCTAGACCTCAGGGGTCCACTGGCAGCTCAAGTGTGACCCACTCTGGTGCTCCGTGGAGTCAGAAATGCCCACCTAGCAAGAGTTAGTTCAGGAGGGCTTGTGCTTCCTTCCCCACCTGGCACTCCGCCACACCCAGTGTCTTGTAACCCTGTGGAGCTGTGGCCCAGTTCCCTCCAATGAGCAAATGCGCCAGGAATTTGCACCTGCCAGAGTCAATGGGGAGTTAATGCCTCCTCGTGGAGGCTGCCATACTCTGCCACCACTCAGCAGGGGCAGCTGTGGCCTGACTCCTTCCCATGATCAACAGAAACTGGGGAGTGTTCCACCAGAGTTTGTTCCAAGATAGGGTTAACAATGCAGAGAATGTTTTTCTCCCTCAGAGACAGTGCTTCTGCCTTAGCCACACTGTTCTTCTGGTACCCCCGCAGGGCGAGGTCTGGATCCCTCTGTCAGTCCACAGAATTGGGAAGGTGTCTCTCTGAAATTTGACCCTGTTGGGATTGCTCTACTATCACTGCTGCTTCTTGGCAGGTGCCTCCAACCGCTGCATGGCTTCCCACGCCTCTGTCTGCCACACAGCTTATCACACCTCTGCCTGCCACCGATATGCACTTTTGCGGCACCAGACCAGTCACCCTCCCCTCTGCACCTCTCTCCACTTCCACTTTCGTCACAGTTTCAGCACAGCTGCCCTGCTGTGGCCCATGAAATGCCTAGCCCTAGAAACAAACCACAGACACTCTGGCCTTTGCAGGGTGTGGGCTTCCAGACTGTCAGGCAATTGGGGAAGTGTGGACTAGGAGTTCAAAATGGTAGGGAAAACACTTGTCCAACCTTTATGCCAGGCAAAAGAATGCCCAGGCTCACAGCGGGGTCTCTCTGGAGAAGGAGTCCAAGCCCTCAATGACTCTATCCCGTGATGTAAGATGAGAGGTCTTCTGTTCACAGTTCACTCATAAAGATCACACAGCAAGGTGCTCTCTTAGGGGTGTGGATGGACTCTCATCCTGTTTGGGATGGATTTTGTACCCATCTCAAAATTTTCTTCCTCGGAGTCACAGCTTGCCTCAACAGGGATGACATGCAGTTATTAATCTTCTCAGCTCAGCTGCGGACATTCAGCTTTATTGGGTTCTTTCTGGATGTTATCTCTCCCTATGTATGGGAGCTTCTATTGAAAGCTGGCTTCAGTCAGCCATCTTCCCCAAAACCATGTGATGTATTATATTTATAGGTTTATGTATGTTGAAACAACCTTGTAACCCTGGGATAAAACCAACTTGATCATAGTGTCCAATTTTTTTGATATGTTGTTGACTTCTGTTTGCTAGGATCTTATTGATATTTTTGCATCAGTGTTCATTAATGATATTGGTCTATAGTTTTCTTTCTTTCTTGGGTTCTTCCCTGGTTTGGGGATCAGGGTAATATTAGCTTCATAGAATGTGTTGTGAAGTATTCCTTCTTTTCCTGTTTTGGAAAACGTTATGTAATACAAGTACTAGTTCATCTTTAAACGTTTGGTAGAATACTGATGTCAAGTCATTTAGTCCCAGACTCTTGGTTTTGGGAGATTTTGTAGTTTACGCTATTTAAGTGCTTGATATAGGTCTATTAAAAATCTCTAAATCTTTCTAAATCTGTCTAGGAAGGTGATGTCTTTCCAGGTATTGGTTTACTTCCCTCAGATTTTCGTATTTCTGAGAATAGAGGTTTTTTAAAGTAATCATTGAGGATTTTTTTAATTTATGAGGTGTCTGTTGTTATTTCTCCTTTATTGTTTCTTACTGAAAATATTAGAGATTTTAATTTTCTGTTTCTGGTTAAATTATCCAAAGTTTTATTGATTTTGTTAATCTTTTTAAAAAAAACACTTTTTTTCATTCATCTAAATGATTATTTTGTCTTCAATTTCATTTAATTCTGCCCTAATTTTGGTTATTTCTTTTCTTCTGCTGAGTTTGTAGTTGGAATTTTCCTCCTTTTCTAGTTGCTTCAAATGACCCATTAAGTTGTTAAGTTCCTCCTTTTCTATTTTCTCGATGAAGATTTCCAAAGCTATAAATTTCACTTGTAGGACTGCCTTTGAAATATCCCACTGGTTTGGATAATCTGTGTCTTCATTGTCATTTTGTTCTAAAATTTTGTGATTTCTTTCTTAATCTCGTCTTTGACCCAGCTATCATTCAGCACAAGGTTATTTAACTTCCAATGCTTAGTTAGAGTATGAAGATTCCTATTGCTGTTTAGTTAAATTTTTATTCCATGGTGGTCCAAGAAGATACAAGGAGTAGTTTATATCCTTTTAAATTTGCTGAGGTTAGAATTGTGTCCTAAGATATTTCCATTTTATTTTTTTATTTTGATTTTTTTTTATTAAATCATAACTGTATATATTGATATGATCATGGGGCATCATACACTCGCTTTATAGACCATTTCACACATTTTCATCACAATGGTTAACATAGCCTTCCTGGCATTATCTCAGTTACTGTGCCAAAACATTTACATTCTACATTCACAAAGTTTCACAAATACCCCTGTAAGATGCACCACAGGTATGATCCCACTGATCTCCATCCCTCTACCCACCACCACCCTCCCTCCCCTCCCTTTCCCACTTCCCCCTATTGTTGGGTTTTAACTGGGTTATAGCTTTCACGTGAGAGCCCCAAATTAGTTTCATAGTAGGGCTGAGTACATTGGGTACTTTTTCTTCCATTCTTGAGATACTTTACTAAGAAGAGTATGTTCCAGCTCCATCCATGCAAACATGAAAGAGGTAAAGTCTCCATCTTTCTTCAAGGCTGCGTAATATTCCATGGTGTAGATATACCACAATTTATTAATCTATTCGTGGATCGATGGGCACTTGGGCTTTTTCCATGACTTAGCAATTATGAATTGGGCTGCAATAAACATTCTGGTACAAATATCTTTGTTATGTTGTGATTTTTGGTCTTCTGGGTATATGCCCAGCAGAGGAATTACAGGATTGAATGGCAGATCTATTTTTAGATCTCTGAGTGTTCTCCATATCTCTTTCCAAAAGGAATGTATTAACTTGCATTCCCACCAGCAGTGCAGAAGTGTTCCCTTTTCTCCATATCCATGCTAACATATCTGGTCTTGGGATTTTGTGATATAGGCTAGTCTCAGTGGAGTTAGATGATATCTCAAAGTAGTTTTGATTTGCATTTCTCTGATGATTAAAGATGATGAGCATTTTTCATATGTCTGAAGGCCGTGCGCCTGTCTTCTTCAGAGAAGTTTCTCTTCAAATCCCTTTCCCAGCCTGCGATGGGATCCCTTGTTTTTTTTTTTTTTGCTGATGCGTTCGAGTTCTCTGTGGATTCTGGTTATTAAACCTTTGTCAGAGATATACCCTGCAAATATCTTCTCCCATTCTGAGGGCTGTTTGTTTGCTTTACTTACTGTGTTCTTGGCTGTGCAGAAGCTTTTTAGTTTGATCAAGTCCCAGTAGTGTTTTTTTGAAGCTGCTTCAATTGCCCGGGGGTTCTCCTCATAATATACTCACCCAGACCAATTTCTTCAAGGGTTTTCCGTGCACTCTCCTCTAGTATTTTTATAGTTTCATGTCTTAAGTTTAAATCTTTAATCCAATGAGAGTCTATCTTAGTTAATGGTGAAAGGTGTGGGACCAATTTCAGTCTTCTTCAGGTCGCCAGCCAGTTCACCCAGCACCATTTGTTAAATAGAGAATCTTTTCCCCACTGAATGTTTTTAATTGGCTTGTCAAAGATCAAATAGCGGTAAGTAGCTGGATTCATCTCTTGGTTCTTTATTCTGTTCCAGATATCTACTTCTCTGTTTTTGTGCCAGTACCATGCTGTTTTGATGACTATCGATTTGTAGTAAAGTCTGAGGTCTGGTAGTGTGATTCCTCCTGTTTTGTTTTTATTTCTGAGTAATGTCTTGGCTATTCGAGGTTTTTTCTGATTCCATATAGAATGAAGTATTGTTTTTTCAAGATCTTTAAAATATGACAGTGGAGTTTCAATAGGGAGTGCGCTGAAATTATATATTGCTTTGGGTAGTATGGACATTTTGATAATGTTGATTCTTCTCAGCCATGAGCATGGTATGTTTTTCCATTTGTTAATATTTTCAGCTATTTCTTTTCTTAGAGTTTCATAGTTCTCTTTATAGAGATCTTTCACATCTTTTATTAGGGAAATTCCCAAATATTTCATCTTCTTTGGCACTACTGTGAATGGGATAGTGTCCTTAACTGCTTTTTCAACTTGACTGTTGTTCGCGTATATAAAGGCTACCAATTTATGGATGCTGATTTTGTAACCTGAGACGCTGCTGTATTCCATGATCACTTCTAGGAGTTTTGAAGTAGGGTCCCTTGTGTTTTCTCGATACACAATCATATCAGCTGCGAAGAGCGAAAGTTTGATCTTTTCTGACCCTATATGGATACCCTTGATCGCCTTTCCTTCCCTAATTGTGGTGGCTAAAACTTCCATTACAATGTTGAAAAGCAATGGAGACAATGGGCAGCCTTGTCTGGTTCCTGATCTGAGTGGAAATGATTCCAATTTAACTCCATTCAATATGATATTGGCTGTGGGTTTGCTGTAGATGGCCTCTATCAGTTTAAGAAAAGTCCCTTCTAGACCAATTTTCTTGAGTGTTCTGATCATGAAGGGATGCTGGATATTATCAAAAGCTTTTTCTGCATCAATTGAGAGAATCATATGGTCTTTGTTTTTTAATTTGTTTATGTGCTGGATTACATTAATAGATTTACGTATATGAATCAGCCTTGAGACCCTGGGATAAAACCAACTTGGTCATGATGTATAATTTGTTTGATGTGTTGCTGGATTCTGTTTGTTAGGATCTTGTTGAATATTTTTGCATCTATATTCATTAGTGATATTGGTCTATAATTTCCTTTTCTTGTTGGGTCTTTTCCTGGTTTGGGGATCAGGGTGATGTTTGCTTCATAGAATGTGTTGGGTAGTCTTACTTCTTTTTCCACCTTTTGGAACACGTTGAGTAATATAGGTACTAATTCCTCTTTAAAGGTTTGGTAGAATTCTGATGTAAAATCATCTGGTCCCAGGCTTTTCTTTTTAGGGAGGTTTTGTATAGTTGGTGCTATTTCTGAACTTGATATGGGTCTGTTCAACATTTCCACTTGATTCTGGCTAAGTCTTGGGAGGTGGCGTGCTTCCAAGTATCGGTCAGTTTCCTTCAGATTTTCATATTTCTGAGAATAAAGTTTTTTGTAATATTAATTAAGGATTTTTTGGATTTCTGACGAGTCTGTTGTTATTTCGTCTTTGTTGTTTCTGATTGATAATATTAGAGATTTTACTTCCCTGCCCTGGAAGCTTCCCGGGTTTGTGAGCAGCGTCAGGCAAATCCTTTGCTCACTGGTGGTCTCCTCTTGTTGCTCAGGGAGACAGGGGGTGTGGCTTCAGAATATCCAGAAGTGAGCTGTTTTGCTTTTGTTTGCGTCCTTGTGATCACAGCCTGCCTCAGCAGTGTTGATGTGCGTTCTTCAACCTTCTTTCTTGGTGCGGCTCAAATCCACCAGGATACTTACTAAATTCCTGTCCTTTAACTCTCCTTCTGGACGGGAGCCTCTGTTGAAAGCTGGCTTCAGTCCACCATCTTGTCTCTGACGATATTTCCATTTTAGAGGATGATTCATGGGCTGATGAGAAGAATTTATATTCAGTTTTGTTAGTATGAAATGTTCTGTAGATGTCTGTTAAGTCCATCCATTCTAGGGTCAAATTTCAGTCTAATTTTTTTGTTTTGTTTTTGTTTGTTTGTTTTTTGTTTTGTTTTGTTTCTTGGGGAATCTTCCCAGAACTCACAGAGGGGTGTTAAAATCTTCAACTATTATACTGTTGGAGAATATCAAATTGCTCATATCTGTTAGGGTTTACTTTATAAATTGAGGAGCATTCTGATAGGGTGCATTAATGTTAACTATTGAAAACTCTTCATGTTCAGTGTTTCCCTTGACAAATAAGGAGTGTTCATCCTTATCTTTCCTTATCTTTGTTGGTTGAAAACCTATTGTATCCTCAAATAGAATTGCAACCCATGCTTTTTTCTGATTTCTGTTTGCCTGTATTATTGATGTGCATCCCTTCACCCTGAGTCCTTTAATATGACACTCTCATATAAAACAGATATCTGGCCTGAGTTTTTTATCCAGTAAACCAATCTGCCTCTTTAGAAGACAATTTATGCCATTTACATTAATTGTTAGTATTGATAGGCATGATAATAATTTAGGTGTCATGTTTTTCAAAGGTCCCATGGACATTTTTAATCCTCTCACCACTGTAGGATTTAGGTTTTGTTCAATAATTTCTGGGTGAGTTTACTTCCATGGTAGACCATTTTGCTCATCATTAAGGAAAATGCATCTGTGAATATCCTGAAGAGCTGGTTTAGTTATGGTAAATTTCCTCAACATGTGTAGTGTAAGTGAAGTATTTTATTTCTCCATCACAAATGAAACTCAGTTTAGCTGGATAGAGAATCCTGGGCTGAAAGTTATTTTGTTTAGGAGATTGAAGGTCAATGACCATCCTCTTCTGGCTTGAAAGGTTTTAGCTGAGAGATCTGCAGTCATTCTAATATTTTCCTCTTTGTAAGTAATGCTTTTATTAAATCTGGTTGCTTATAGTATTTTCTCCTTTATATTAACTATGGCAAAGATAATTACAATGTGTCTAGGAGATGCTTTATTTGAATTGAGCCTTGCTGGGCTTCTAAAACTGTCTACCACATGATTTTCTGTATCTTTTTTGCCATGCTTGGGAAATTCTCCTCCATTATATTTTGGAGTAGAGCGTCTGTGCCTTTAGGACCGTTCTCTTCTTCAGAAATTCCTATAAGATGAATAGTTGGTCTTTTGGAGTGGTCCCACAATGCTCTCAGAAAATGATCAGTTCTTTCTCTCTATTTCTCTGCTTCTTTGAGTGTTTGGAAATGTTCAAAAGCTTTGTCTTCAATTTCAGAGATTCTTTCTTCTGCCAGTTCCACTCTATTACTGAGGGATTCTATTGTATCACAAAGCTCCTAAAATAACCTTCTCATTTTCCTTGAGCTCTGATATTTCTTTTCTCATTATGTCCATATCTTTGGATATTTTTGTCTTTGAATTAATTGATTTCCTGAGACAACCTTTGAACTACTCTTTAAATTTCTATTTCCAACTTTTATTTCATTCTATTGATCTTATTTGCCATCCATATTCTGAATTCTATTTTTGACATTTCAGGCATTTCTCTATGAATGGCATTTTCTGTTTTATCACCTTTGTCATTCCTTGGTGGAGTTGATCTACTCTGATTATTTATGTTGCAGAGTTCTTAATCTGGTTTTGCCCCATGAGCATTTTTTGCACTTTGGCTATTCAAAGTGGTAGGGTAAGACTAAATTGGGGGTCCAAGGAAGTAGGGTTAATCCACCCTTAACCAATGATCTGAGGCTTGTGACTGTGGGTTTTCCCCTACAGCATTACAAACATCCCTTTTAGAGCTGTAGCCTAAGACTCTGAAGGCCTACTTAGTAAGAGAGCACACAATGGCTCTGACTTGTTTCAGCCACCTCTAGCCATCCTAAGGAGTTGAGGTATGAGGCTAAAAACACATCTGGGGAGAGATACAAGCATCTGTGGTGCCCTGGCCCCGACCAGTAACAGCTGGTGAAGGATATTCAGTCCTTTCCCACTTTAGAACAACCTACACTCAACCTTAGAGGGATGCTGGGTAGACAGCCCATGTCTAGAACTCTAAACAGATTGACCTAGAAAGTACAATCACTGCTCAGTAGTAAGAGTTCAAAGGATCTCAAATTACCTGATAGTGGAAATCCACAGACAGTTCTAACCAGCATACACAAGGGGATAGAGTCCCTTCCCCTCCAGTGGACCACCAATTCAGAAAGATCACTAACCACAGTCAGGAAAAAGGTATTAGAACCCCCACCCTTTTTAGTCCAAATTAGGCGTGAGTTTACCCACCCTTGAAAGTCTGAAACCGACATCAGCGGCCAGCCCTTCAAAGTCCCAATGAGGCATCATCAACTCCATAGGTGAATCAGCTATCACCTCCCTTGATAGGAGTATCTTTCTATTGAAGAATATTCCCTTCAGCCTGTCTTCTCTGGGGCCCAATGCTGGGATACTGAGGGGCTAAAACCTCCTGGGCCCCCAAGACAGAGAATTTTAAAAAAAGGAAAAAAAGAATTATGTCGCATATAGGGGATACACTATCAGACTAACAGTGGATTTATCAGCAGAAAACTTAAAGGCCAAAAGATAATAGTATGATGTATTTAACATGCTAAAAGAAAAAAAAAAAAAACAACCTTGCATCCAAAAATACTCAGCAAAAATACCCTTCAAAAAGGAAGAACCAATAACTTTTCTGAGATAAGCAAAAAACTGAGGTAATTTATTACCATTACCCTGGCCCTATAAGAAATGTATAAGGAAGTCCTACAAATGAAAGTGAAAGAATGTTACCAGCCATAATAAAAACACATGAAAGTATAAAACTCAGTGGTAGATAAGATACACAAATGAGAACTATAAGTCAAATTATATAATAAAAACCCACCAAATCATAAATATAAAATATAAACAGGAAGAAAGGGGCAAAGAAAAATGAGAAAACAATTAACTAAATGAGAGGTGTAAGTCTTCACCTATCAATAACAATCTTGAGTATAAACAGCTTAAATTCCCCCCATTTAAATGATATAGACTAGGTGACTGGATTTTAAAAATAAGGTTCAAATGAATGCTACCTATAAGGAATTCAATTAACCTGTAAATAGAGACACACATAGACTGAGAGTGAAGGTTAACTAAAAGCACACAAGATTATCTCTACGTATACCAGAAAGAATAAACTTTAAGTCAAAAATCATTAAAAAAAAATAAAAATAAGGTTATTATATAATGATAAAGGGATCAGTTCAGCAAAAGGAACCAAAAATTATAAATATATATGCAGCCAACACTGAAGCAAATATTATTAGAATTAAAGAGAGAAATAGAGCCAATAAAATAATATTTAGGGATGTCAAAAACCCACTTTGAGCATTGGACACACTATCTACACTGAAACTCAAAAAAGAAATGCTAGACTTAATCTGCACTATAGACCAAATGGACCTAACAGATGTTTATAGAACACTTCATCCTACAATGACAAAATGCATATTCTTTGCTTCAGCATATGGAACATCTCCAGCATAGACCATATGTTAGAATATAAAATAAGAATCCACAATTTTTTTTTAAATTGAAATTATATCAAGTATCTTCTTAGATCACAATGGACTAAAACTAGAAATCATTAAAAAGAGGAACTTTTGAAACTATACAAATACATAGAAATTATGCAACATGGTTCTTGAAAAACCATTGGTGCAATGAAGAAATTAAGAAGGAAATCAAAAAAAAGTTCTTGAAACAAAGGAAAATGGAAACACACCATAGAAAAAATTATAGAATACAGTAAAAACAATGCTAAGAGGTGAATTTACAAGCAAAAAATGCCTACATCAAAAAAGTAGCAATGTTTCAAGTAAACAACATAAAGATGGACCTCAAAGAACTAGAAAAGCAAGATCAAAATTAGTAAAAACAAAATAAAAATAATAATGTTCACAGCACAAATAAATGAAATTTGGACCAAAAAACTACAAAGATCAATGAAATAAAAAGCTGTTTTTTGGAGAACATAAAGAAAATTGACATACCACTAGACAGACTAACAAAGCAAAAAGATAGAGGGTCCAAATAAATAAAATCAGAAATAAAAAAGGAGACACTACAACAAATACCAAAGAATCATTAGAGACTATTACGAAAGCTATATACTAACAAATTGGAAAATCTAAATGAATAGATAAATTTCCAGATACATACAATCAACAAATATTGAACCAGAAAAATATAGAAAAACTATACAAGTCAATCATGAGCAACAAGAAGGAATCAATAATAAAAAGTCTCCCAAGAAACAAAAACTCAAGAATGGATGGCTTTGCTGCTTAATTCCACCAAACTAATAAAGAATAACATCAATTCTTCTCTACCTATTCCAAAAAGTTGAAGAGAAAGGAATGCTTCCTAACTTATTCTACAAAGCCAGTATTTCTCTGATACCAAAACTAGACAAGGACACAACAAAAAAGAATACTACAAGCCAACTACACAATAAGTATAGATACAAAATTAATCAACAAAATACTAGCAAAGGAAGAGGCAAGATGGCTGACTGAAGCCAGCTTCCAGCAGAGGCTCCTGTCCAGAGGGAGAAATAATGGCCAGAACCAACTCAAAAAAATGTAAGATCAGGAGCAGAACTGATAGAGAAGATTGATGGGTTTGCATCACCCCTGCTGAGGCAAGCTGGGACTCCAAGGAAACAAATTTCTGGTACAAAACCCATCCCAATGAGGATGGGAATCCTTCTCCCGCCCCTTAAGAGCAGCTTCAGGTGAGTAGTGAACAGAGGACCTTTTGTTTCACCAAAGAGGAGTAAGCATCTGAGGGCCGGGACTCCCTCCACAGAGAGATTCCACTGCAAGCCCTGGCAGTCTCTTGCCTGGGACAAAGTTGAACTAATATTCTCCCTACCTTCCTGAACTCCAAATCCACCCTTCCCCCATCTCATGGCAGTCTGGAAGACTACCTCCTGCAGAGTCCAGAGTGTCTGGCAGATTTTTACGAGGGCTGGGCATCTCATGAGCTGTGGGGCAGCTGCACTGAAACTATAACTTTAATAGAAGCAGGAGTCACAAGAGGAGACAGACTTGCCCTATGTTAGAAAGAGCATAGCACTGATGCACTCTGCCAACCAACGGGGACAGCAGCGGTGCCCAGCAGCTTACCACCCAGCTCCTGTGACCCACCCACAGACACCTCCAGCTCCCTGTCTGGCTCCTGTGTCCCACGTGGCTGGAAGCCAGTGGCACCACACACCGTTACCCCACCAACTCCTGTGACCTGCATACAGCAGTACCCTAGACTTGGGTCACCATCCCCGACAGTGGCAGTACCACCCTTGACAGTGGTGGCAAATCCACGAGCCCTCCCACTGGGGTCAAACTTGGAAGAGACACCCCCTCTATTCTCTAGAACATGGAGGGAGCCTGACCTAGCCTGAAGGGGTTCCAGAGGTGGAGTGTGGCCAAGTCAGATGCGTGGTCTCTGAGGGACAGCACCAAGCTCCCGGACGGTAACCCCCGGCTAGGTACAGATCAAGGGGAATATTCCCCGGTTTCCAAGGATCACCAGAGGGAATCATGCACGCCTGAACTCCTCCTGACTGAAGGTTGCACAGTGAGACTGGCTGGTAAGGTAGGTATGGTCTCCCCTTTGACTCAGGTGCAAATCCCTGGTATACTTGAGTATTAGAGAGAGCTGGGCTGAGTAACCAGTGAGTGGGTGTGATGGTGATGGAAAGTGGGAAAAAGGAACCAGCCCCCCTGAAATAATTATTTTGCTGGGGGGACATTTCTGACTCCATGGACCACTGAAAAGAGTCACACTTGAGCTGCCAGTGGACCCCTGCTGTCCAGTTGCTAGAGACTTTTTGAACTCTCCCACTTGATCGGTGTTTGTGCTACTACGACAATTGGTTTGGAACTCTTGATCTGGGCCAATCACCCAGGGACTCTCCAAGGTTATACCTTGGTTGTGTTGTAGAGGGAGGGTCTGATTCTCGTCTCCCACTTATTGCCAGTGAGGGGTGGAGGGTCTTAATTGCTTGTATTCTTCCAAGCTGAGATTTTAAACCAAAGTCACTAATCCACTAGGATTGGTGAGAGTCTAGCTAAATACAAGACAGACCCACAATCCCCATCATACTAATCAGGTCCCCAGAGTCTCAGGCTGTAGTACTGAACAGGACCTTGGTAAAGCCGTAAGGGAAAAGCTGCAGTCACCAGTCCCAGCACGGTAAAGAGCTGGTCAATTATACTCCAGGAGCCCTCAATTTACTTCCACATTACCAGCCTCTCTAAGCAAATGGTGAAAAATAACCTATGGTAAAAAATAACCATGGGGCACAACCAGTATAAAAACTCGGGCAACCTGAATAACCAGAGTAGATCAACTCCCCGAAGGTAGGACAAAGGAGACACAACAGAAGATCTCATTCATAAACAAATGGCTGAGATATCAGAAATTGAGTTCAGAATTTGGATAGCAAATAAGATTAACATAATTGAAGTAAAATTGGAAGTAGAAGTTCAAGGAGTAATTCAAAAGTTGTGTCAAGAATTCAATGAATTCAAAGATAAGGGTGGTGCCTGTGGCTCAAAGGGGTAGAGCACCGGCCCCATATGCCAGAGGTGGCAGGTTCAAAACCAGCCCTGGCCAAAAATTCATTTGGCCTTCTGGAGTTCTAGAACCACAGGCATAAGCCACCACGCCTGGCCCTGTGGATTTTTTTGATGTACTATTGGATTTGGTTTGATAGTATTTTTTTAATTAAATAATAGCTGTGTACATTAAAGCTGTGTAATACATTAACAATAATGGGGTACAATATGCTGGTTTATATACAATTTGAAATACTTCCATCAATATGGTTAACACAGCCTTCACTGTATTTTCTTAGTTATTGTGTTAAGACATTTATATTCTACACTTAGTAGATTTAACATGTACCCTTGTAAAATGCACCACAGGTGTGGTCCCAACTATTATACTCCCTCCACCCAGTCTCCTCCATCTCCTCACCTGTCCCTCCTCTTTCCCCTTCATCTTGGGCTATAGTTGGGTTATAGCACTCTTATGGATGTGTGGGTGCTTATAAATTGCTTTCATAGTAGGCTGAGTAAATGGGATACGTTTTCTTCCATTCTTGAGATACTTCACTAAGAAGAATATGTGCCAGCTCTACCCATGTAAACATAAAAGAGGCGAAGTCTCCATCTTTTTTGAAAGCTGCATAATATTCCATGGTGTACATATACCACAATTTATTAATCTGTTCATGAGTCAATGGGCACTTGGGCTTCTTCCATGACTCAGCAATTATGAATTGGGCTGCAATAAACATTCTGGTGCAAATATTTTTGTAATAAAGTGATTTTTGGTCTTCTGTATATATACCTAGTACAAGAATTACAGGATCGAATGGCAGGTGTATTTTTAGTTCCCTAAGTGATCTCCAGACATCTCTTTCCAAAAGGAACATACAAGTTTGCATTCCCACCAGCAGTGCAGAAGTGTTCCCTTTTCTCCACATCCACGCCAACATCTATGGTTTGGGAATCTTGTGATGTGGGCTAATCTTATTGGAGTTAGATGATATCTCCAAGTGGTTTTTATTTGCATTTCTCTGATGATTAAGGATGATGAGCATTTTTTCGTGTGTCTGTAGGCCATGCGCCTGTCTTCTTCAGAGAAGTTTCTCTTCAAGTCCCTTGCCCACCCTGAAATGGGATCACTTTTTCCTTTTTTGCTAATAAGTTGGAGTTCTCTGTGGATTTTGGTTATTAAACCATTGTCAGAGACATAACCTGCAAATATCTTCTTCCATTCTGAGGGCTGTCTGCTTGCTTTACCTACTGTTGTCTTGACTTTGTGGAAGCTTTTCAGTTTGATCACCTCACAGTAATTTTTTTTTCTTTTTTTTGCAGCTTTTGGCCAGGGCTGGGTTTGAACCTGCCACCTTTGGCATATGGGGCCGGTGCCCTACCCCTTTGAGCCATATGTGCCGCCCCCATAATGTATTTTTTGTGTTGCTTTAATTGACGGGGATCCTCCTTATAAAATATTCTCCCAGGCCAATTTCTTCAAGTTTTTTCCCTGCACCTTCTTCTAGTATTTTTATAGTTTCATGTCTTAAGTTTAAATCTTTTATCCATTGAGAGTCTATCTTTGTTAATGGTGAAAGGTGTGTGCCCAGTTTCAGTCTTCTACAGGTCGCCACCCAATTCATCCAGCACCATTTGTTAAATAGGGAGTCTTTTCATCACTGAATGTTTTTGATTGGCTTATTGAAGAACAAATATTGGTAAGTAGCTGGGTTCATGTCTTGGTTTTATATTCTGTTTTGAACATCTACCTCTCTGTTTTAGTGCCAGTACCATGCTGTTTTGAATACTATCGATTTATACTATAGTCTGAGGTCTGGTAGTGTGATTCCTCCTGATTTGCATTTATTTCTGAGTAATGTCTTAGCTATTCGAGTTTTTTTATGATTCCATATAAAACAAAATATTATCTTTTCGAGGTCTTTGAAGTATGACAGTGCTGCTTTAATAGGGATTGCATTAAAATTGTACATTGCTTTGGGTAGTATGGACATTTTAACAATGTTGATTCTTCCTAGCCATGAGCATTTTATGTTTTCCCTTGTTAACATCTTCATCTATTTCTTTTCTCAGAGTTTCATAGTTCCCTTTATAGAGAGCTTTCACGTCCTTTGTTAGGTAAATTCCTAAATATTTCATCTTCTTTGGCACTACTGTAAAAGGAATAGAGTCCTTAACTGTTTTTTTCAGCTTGACTATTGTTGGTATATATAAAGGCTACAGATTTCTGAGTATTGATTTTGTAACCTGAGACACTGCTGTATTCCTTTATTACTTCTAAAAGTTTTATAGTTGAATTACTGGGGTTTTGCAGATAAACAAGCAAGTCATCTGCAAAGAGTGAACGTTTGATCTCCTCTGTTCCTTTTTTTTTATTAAGTCTTTTGTAATAGATCATAAATACATTTATGCCATTTTCAATGTGTTGATTATTTGTACAAATTAAAGTGCTTATGTCATACTAATCAACATAGCTTTCACTTCATTTACCCAATTAAACGATTAGGACATTTGTGTTCTACACATGATAGATCCAACTTGTACTTGCAATGTGCTCCATAGGTGTGGTACCCCTACTATCCCCTACTATCCTTTCTACCCCCTCCCTTCCCCTCTCCTTCCCCTTCCCTCCTTCATCCTAGGCTAAAGTTGTGTTTCATTTTTCATATGCAAGTGTGAGTGATTATAAATTGTTTTTACAGTAGTACCGAGTACATTGGATACTTTTTTCCATTCCTGAGATACTTTACTAAGAAGAATATTTTCCAGCTCCATCCATGTAAACATAAAAAAGGTAAAGTCTCCATTTTTTTACTGCTGCGTAATATTCCATGGTATACATATACCACAATTTATTAATCCATTCATGGGTCAATGGGCACTTGGGCTTCTTCCATGACTTGACAAATATGAATTGACCTGCAATGAACAATCTGGTGCAAATATCTTTATTGCCAAATGATTTTTGGTCCTTTGGATATACACCTGGAAGAGGAATTGCAGGATCAAATGGGAGGTCTACATTTAGATCCTTGAGTGTTCTCCAAACTTCCTTCCAAAGGAATGTACTAGCTTTCATTCCCACCAGCAGTGAAGAAGTGTTCCCTTTTCTCCACATCCACACTTGTGTTGTTCATTATGGAGGATAGCTCTGAGAATATCCTGAAGAGCTGGGTTAGTAATGGGAATTTTTTTCAACATGTGAATGTCATTAAAGTATTTAATTTCTTCATCATAAATGAAACTCAGTTTAGCTGGATACAGGATCCTGGGTTAAAAGTTATTTTGTTTCAGGAAAGTAAAGGTCGATGACCACCCCTTTCTGGCTAGAAAGGCTTCAGCAGAGCGATCTGCTGTCATTCTAATGTTCTTCCCCTGGTATGTTATGGTTTTCATACGTCTTACACCTTGCAGAATTTTCTCCTTCATATTAACTTTAGTGAAGTTAATTATAATGTGTCTATAAGAATTTTTATTTGGGTTGAGTCGTGCTGGTGTTCTAAAACTCCGATCTGAATTTCAGAATCTCTTGGCATGTCTGGAAAGTTCTCTTTAATTATTTCCTATAGCAAAGCATCCATGTCCTTCACAGCAACCTCATCACTTTCAGGTATTCCTATAAGGTGCATATTATATCTCTTTGAATTATCCCAGAGCTCTCTGAGAGAATGATCCATTTTTGTTCTCCACTTTTTTTCCTCTTTGAGCATTTGGGAGCGTTCAAAAGCTTTGTCTTCAATGTCAGAGATTCTTTCTTCTGCCTGCTCCATTCTGTTACTGAGGGATTCTACTATATTTTTTAGATCTTTGAGGGCTGCAAATTCTTGCTTCAATGTGTCAAAATCTTTGGTCATTTCATTTTTAAATTCGTTGAATTCTTGAGATATCTTTTGAATTACTGCTTTGAATTCTAAATCCATCATTCCTCCATTTTGTTGATCTTATTTGCTATCCAAACTCGATTTCTGACATCTCAGCCATTTGTTTGTGAATGGGATCTTATGCTGTGTCTGTTTTATCGTTTCTTCGGGGAGTTGATGTACTCTGATTATTCATGTTGCCAGAGTTTTTCCACTGATTATGCCTCATGATTTTTGTTTCACTGTAGGCTAGGTGGTCAAGTAAGGTAAAATTGGATTGGGGTTTCCTGGAGTTGTGGTTAACCAGCCCTTTGTTAAGGATCTGTGACTGATGACTGCAGCTTTTTCCCCTTTAGCTTTGCAAAGGACCTGTACAGTATTACACTCTGAGGCTAAGTAAACCTGCTTGGTGTGGTGGGGTTAGGTGGCTCAGTCTTGCATTCAGGTTGTTCTTGTCCAATCATGCTGGATCGGTGACTCTGGGGAAGTCTTAGCTGAAGATTGCTTTCTTGGAGTCGCAGCTTGCCTCAGCAGAGTTGGCCTACAGTTATCTCACTTCTCTCTCGGCTCAGCTCCCAGTATTCAGCTTAATTGGGTCCTTTCTGGATGGTATCCTTCCCTCTGGACAGGAGCTTCTGTCAGAGGCTGCTTCCAGTCAGCCATCTTGCTCCCTCCTCAATCTCCTCTTTTCCTATTTGGATACACTTGATTGCCTTTTCTTGACTGATTTCAATAGCTAAAACTTTGATTGGAATGTTAAAAAGTAGTTATTTCGTCTTTGTCGTTTCTGATTGATGAGATTAGAGATTTTACTCTTTTTTTTCCTGATTAGGTTGGCCAAAGGTTTATCTATTTTATTGACCTTTTTTGAAAAACCAGCTTTTTGATTTATTGATCTGTTGTATTATTCTTTTGTTTTCAATTTCATTTAATTCTGCTCTAATTTTGGTTATTTCTTTTCTTCTACTGGGTTTGGGGTTGGAATCTTCTCCCTTTTCCAGTTGCTTGAGATGTCCCATTAAGTTGTTAACTTCCTCTCTTTCTGTTCTCTTGAGGAAGGCTTGCAGTGCTATAAATTTCCCTCTTAGAACTGCCCTTGTGGTGTCCCAGAGGTTCTGATATCGTGTCTTCATTGTCGTTTTGTTCCAAAAAATTGGAAATTTCTTTCTTAATCTCATCTCTGACCCAGCTATCATTCAGCATAAGGTTATTTAACTTCCATGTTTTTGTATGAGTATGCAGATTCCTGTTGTTACTCAGCTCAAGTTGCTAAATCATGGAAAAAACCCAAGTGCCCATCAATCCATGAATGGATTAATAAATTGTGGTATATGTACACCATGGAATATTATGCAGCCTTAAAGAAAGATGGAGACTTTACCTCTTTCATGTTTACATGGATGGAGCTGGAACATATTCTTCTTAGTAAAGTATCCCAAGAATGGAAGAAAAAGTACCCAATGTACTCAGCCCTATTATAAACTAATTTAGGGTTTTCACATGAAAGCTATAACCCAGTTACAACATAAGAATGGGGGAAGGGGGAGAGGGGAGGGGAGGGAGGTGGGAGGTGGGTAGAGGGAAGGGGATTGGTGGGATTATACCAATGGTGTATCTTACAAGGGTATATGTGAAACTTGGTAAATGTGGAATGTAAGTGTCTTGGCACAGTAACTGAGAGAATGCCAGGAAGGCTATGTTAACCAGTGTGATGAAAGTGTGTCAAATGGTCTGTGAAGGTAGTGAATGATGCCCCATGATCATATCAATGTACACAGCTATGATTTAATAAAAAAAATAATAAAAATAAAATTTAAAAAAAATGTTAAAACATAGTGGAGACAAAGGGCTATCTTGGCATGTTCCTGTTCTGAGTGATAATGATTTCAATTTATTTCCATTCAATATGATATTGGCTGTGGGTTGGCTGTAGATGGGCTCTCTCAGTTTAAGAAATATCCCTTTCATACCTATTTTCTTAAGTGTTCTATCATGAAAGGATGCTGGATATTATCAGTAGCTTTTTCTGCATCAATTGAGAGAATCATATGGCCTTTGTTTTTTATTTCGTTTGTGTGCTGTATTATATATAGAGATTTGCATATATTGAACCAGCTTTGAGATCCTGGAATGAAACCAACTTGGTTTTGGTGTATAATTTGTTTGATGTGTTGCTGGATTCTGTTTGCTAGGATCTTATTGATTATTTTTGCATTTATATTCATTAAAGATATTGGTCTATAATTTTCTTTTCTGGTTGGGTCTTTTCCTGGTTTGAAGATCAGGGTGATGTTTGCTTCATCGAATGTGTTGGGAAGTGTTCCTTCTTTTTCTATGCTTTGGAAAAGGTTATGTAATATAGATAGTACTTTAAAGTACTATGTAATATAGATAGTACTTTAAAGGTTTGGTACAATGCTGATGTGAAGCCATCTGGTCCCGGACTCTTCTTTTTTGGAAGATTTTATATAGTTGATGTTATTTCAGTACTTTATATTGGTCTGTTCAACATTTCTAATTCTTTCTGGGTAAATCTAGGAAGGTGGTATACTTCCAATATTGGTCAATTTCTTTCAGATTTTCATATTTCTGAGAATAGAGCTTTTCATAGTATTCATTAAGAATTTTTTGAATTTCTGAGGTGTCTATTGTTATTTCTCCTTTGTCATTTCTGATTGATGAAATTAGGGATTTTAATTTTCTATTTCTGGTTAGCCTAGCCAAGGATTTATCAATTTTGTTAAACTTCTCAAAAAAAACACAACTTTTTGATTCATTGATCTTTTGAATAATTCTTTTGTTTTCAATTTCATTTACTTCAGCTCTAATTTTGGTTATTTCTTTTCCTCTGCTGGTTTTCGGGTAGAATTGTTCTTCCTTTTCAAGTTGCTTCAGATGTTCCATTATTCTGTTTACTTCTTCTCTTTCTTTTCTCTTAAGGAAGGCTTGTAGTGCTATAAATTTCCCTCTTAGGATTGCCTTTGCTGTATCCCAGATGTTCTGATAATTCATGTCTTCATTATCATTCTGATCCAAAAACGTGGTAATTTCCTTCTTAATCTCATCTGTGACCCAGCTATCTTTCAGTATAAGGTTATTTAGTTTCCATGTCTTTGTGTGAGTATGCAGATTCCTGTTATTCATGAGTTCAACTTTTATATCTGAGAAAATACAAGGAATGGTTTCTACTCTTTTAAATTCACTGAAGTTAGACTTGTGACCTAATATGTGATCAATTTTGAAGGGTGTTTTATGGGCTGATGGGAAGAATGTATATTCAGTTTTGTTAGGATGAAATGTTCTGTAGATGTCTATTAAATTCAATTTTTGTACGGTGAAGTTTAAGTCCAAAATTTCTTTGCTTAGTATCCTCTTGGAGGATCAATCCAACAATGCCAAAGAGGTGTTAAAATCTCTGACTATTATGGTGTTGGAAGATATTGGATTGTTTATATCTGTTAGGGTCTTGCTTACAAATTGAGGAGCATTTTCTTTGGGTGCATAAATGTTAATAGTTGATACGCCATCATTTTGAGTGTTTCCCTTAACAAATATGAAGTGACCATCTTTGTTTTTCCTTACTTTTGTTTGTTTAAAGCCTAATGTATCTGCAAATAAAATTGCAAACCCCTGCTTTTTTCTGTTTTCCATTTGTCTGGGTTATAGAAGTCCTTCCCTTCACCCTGAGTTTATACGTATCCTTTAAGATAAGATGAAATTCTTGGATGCAACAAATACCTGGCCTGAGTTTTTGTCAGCCAACCTGTGCCTCTTTAGAGGACAACTTAATCCATTCATGTGAATCAAGAGTATTGATAAGCCTTGTGGTATTTTGGGTGTCAAGTTTTTTGAATGTCCAGTGGATGTTTTGAATCCTTTTGCCACTGTGGAAGTTGGGTTTTGATCAATAATTTCTGAGTGAGTTTACTTTTCTGGTAGAGCATTGTGGTGGTCATTATGGAGGATGGGTTTGAGAATATCTTGAAGAGCTGGTTTAGTTATGGCGAATGTCTTCAATGTGTGAATGTCATTAAAGTATTTGACTTCCCCATCAAATGAAACTCGATTTAGCTGGATAAAGGTCTGAACACTATTATGTTTTAGGATATTGAAGGTTGATGACCATCCTCTTCTGTCTTGAATAGTTTTAGCTGAAAGATCTGCAGTCATTCTAAGGTTATGGTTTTCTTACATCTGGCTGCTTGCTGTTTTCTCTCTTTCATATTAACTTTGATGAAGTTAATTTCAATGTGTCTAGGGAATACTTTATTTGGATTGAGTCATGCTGGGGTTCTGAAACTGTCTGCTATCTGAATTTCAGTATCTCTTGTCATGTTTGGAAATTTTTCCTCTAAAATCTTTTGGAGTAGAGCATCTGTGCCTTTCAGATTATTCTCCTCACCTTGAGGAATTCCAAAAAGGTGAATGTTTGCTTTTTTTTTTTGAGTGGTCCCACAGCTCTCTCAGGGA
Source organism: Nycticebus coucang (assembly GCF_027406575.1). NCBI lineage: Eukaryota > Metazoa > Chordata > Mammalia > Primates > Lorisidae > Nycticebus > Nycticebus coucang. The sequence goes on from NC_069804.1 coordinate 88,181,244, forward strand.
ATGATCCATCGTTCCTATCCACTTCTCTTCAGTTTTGAGCATTTGGGAGTGTTCGAAAGCTTTGTCTTCAATGTCTGAGATACTTTCTTCTTCCTGGTCCATTGTATTACTGAGGGATTCTACTGTATTTCTCAGGTCTTTGTGGGATGAAACTTCTTGCCTCAATTTGTCAAAATATTTGGTGATTTTATCTTTGAATTCATTGAATTCTTAACACAATTTTTGAATTACTCCTTGAACTTCTACTTCCAATTTTACTTCAATTATGTTAATCTTATTTGCTATCCAAATTCTGAACTAAAAACAAAAAATGGAGACTTTACCTCTTTTATGTTTACATGTATGGAGCTGGAAAATATTCTTTTAGTAAAGTATCTCAGGAATGGGGGAAAAGTGTACAATTGTACTCAGTACTACTGTGAAACCAATTTATAATCACTCACTTGCATATGAGAAATGAAACACAACTTTAGGATGAAGGAGGGAAGGGGGAGGGATAGTAGGGGACAGTAGGGGGACCACACCTATGGAGCATATTGCAAGTACAAGTTGGATCTATCATGTGTAGAACACAAATGTCCTAATGCTATAATTGGGTAAATGAGGTGAAAGCTATGTTGATTAGTATGATGTTAGCACTCCAATTTGTACAAATAATCAACACATTGAAAATGGCCTAAATGTATTTATGATCTATGTACAAAAGACTTAACAAAAAAAATAATAAAAATATTTCTGAACTCAATTTCTGATATCTCAGCCATTTGTTTATGAATGAGATCTTCTGTTGCATCTTTTTTGTCCTACTTTGGGGGAGTTGATCTACTCTGGTTATTTATGTTGTCTGAGTTTCTACGCTGATTCCTCCCCATTGTTATTTTTCACCATTTGTTTAGAGAGGCTGGTAAGGTGGAATTAAATTGAGGACTCCTGGAGATGTAATTAATCAGCCCTTAACCAAAGTGCTGGGACTGGTGACTGCAGCTTTTCCCCTACAGCTTTTCCAAGGTCCCATTCAGTACTACAGCCTGAGACTCTGGGGACCCACTTGGTATGATGGGGCTAAAAGGGTCTGTCTTGTATTTAGCTAAACTCTACCAATCCTAGTGAATCAGTGTCTTTGGGTTGAAATCTCAGCTATGGAGGAATACAAGCAATTAAGGCACTCTTTCCCCCAGTAGCAATAAATGGAAGAGAAGAATCAAAACCCTCCCTCTACAACACAACCAATGTATAACCTTGGAGAGTCCCTGGGTGATCGGCCCAGATCAAGACTTCCAAACCAATTGTCCCTTTCATCACAAACATGGTTCAAGTGGAAGAGTTCAAAAGGTCTCTAGCAACTGGACAGCAGGAGTGCACTGGAAACTAAAGTACGACTTGCTCTGGTGGTCTATGGAGTCAGAACGGCCCACCCAGCAAATGAATTATTCTAGGGGGGCTGGGGCCTCTTTTCCCACTTTGCATCACTGTCACTCCCAGTCACTGGTTACCCCACAGGGCTGCAGTCAAGCTCTCTCTAATCCCCAAGTACACCAGGTATTTGCACTTAAGTCAAAGAGGAGACCATGCCTCCCCAACCAGGCCATCTCACTGTGCGAGCTGCAGGCAGGAGGAGTTCAGGCCTGATTCCCTCCAGTGATCATTGGAAACTGGGGAGTGTTCCATCTTCATCTGTACTCAGCCAGGTTTTACTGTGGAGGACTGTGGTTCTCTCTCTCAGAGACTACACCTCTGCCATAGCCACACTCGACCTCTGTAACCCTGCAGGTCAGGTCAGGCTCCCTCGGTGTTCCACAGAATTGGGTAGGTGTCTCTCACAAATTTGACCCCAGTGGGAGGGACCATGAAGCCACCACCACTGTCAGGGCATGCACTGCTACTGTTGTGGGTGGTGCTGTCTGTCTGGGGTACTACTGTGCACAGGTCACAGGAGCCAGGTGGGGACCTGGAGGGCATTGCCACTAGCCACACTGTTTGCAGGTGCTGGGCAGGGAGCAAGAGGGTGGAACCGCAGGCCACTGGCCATGGGCTTGGGGAGCCAGGGAGCTGGTGGTTGGTGCCCCACAGGTGGCAGAAGCAGGAGGGGTGCTGGTGGGCATTGCCACAGTCCCTGGTGGTCAGTGGCACCTGTCCCACAGTATGCTCTTTCCAACACAGGACAAGTGTCTCTCCCCTTGTGACTCCCTGCCTTTATTAAAGTTATAGTTTCAGTGCAACTGGCCCACGGCCCAGGCAATGCCACAACCTAGCAAAAATATGCCAGACATTCCAGACTTTCCAGGGGGTAGTCTTCCAGATCGCCAGGAGATGGGGTAAGGGTGGACTGGTAGTTCAGGAAGTTAGAGAGAATATTAGATCAACTTTTGTCCCAGGAAAGAGACTGCCTTGGCTTATCTCTCTGTGGAGGGTGTCCCAGCCTTCAGTTATTCTCTTTCCTTTGGTTAAACAAACGGTCCTCTGTTCCCTACTTACCTCAAGCTGTTCTCATGAGCAGGGGGTAGGTGAAGGATTCCCATCCTCTTTGGGATGGGCTTTGTACCTGAAATTTGTTTCCTTGGCATCCAGCTTGCTGCAGCAGGGGTGATGCAAACCTATCAATCGTCTCTCTCAGCTCAGCTCCCAATCTTCCACTTTATCAGATTGGTTCTTTCCATTACTTCTCCCTCTGGATGGGAGCCTCTGCTGAAAGCTGGCTTCAGTTGGCCATCTTGCCTCTCCCTCCAAGACAAGGTTAATTTAAAGAGAAGTAGGAAGGGAAAGGAAAAAGTAGGGGAGGAAAGTGAACCAGAAAACACTCATGAAGAGTAACCAACACAAAAGTTCTGGCAACATGAAAACTCAGAAGAGATCAACCTCTCTAAGGGATTATGAAGTAGTTACTGCAGAGGATTCCACCTATGAAGAACTTATGAAATCTATAGAAAGAGAATTTAAAATATGGATTCCAAAAATAATGAAGATAATTGAAGGAAAAGAGGGAAATAATCTATATAAAATCCAAAAATTAATGCAAATAATGAATGAAAGACATGAAGAAATTAGAAAGGATATATTGGCACTTAAGGAAATGAGTAGTCATTCAAGAAACATAAAGATATAGTGCAAAGAATCAATGGCATATTAGACCATGAGAAGAAGTAATGTCAGAGCTAAAGGATAAGGCCCTTGGGGTAACCCAGAAAGTTAAAGAGGCACAAAAGAAGAGAGAGAAAGCACTGCATTCACCAGAGAAGTAGAGGACTTCACAAAGTGTTCAGACACAAGAATTACAGATATCCCTGAAGAGGAAGAAGAACATATCAAAAAAATGGAAGTCCTACTTGAGCATACAATAAATGAAAATTTCCCAAGCAACCCCAAAGATACCAATGCACTCCTTTTGGAGGGAATAAAACCCCAGGTCATCTGAACACAAATAGAGAATCTCCAAGAAATATTTGTAATGAAATGCCCCAAAGTCAAGACAAAAGAGAAAATTCTGAAGCAGCCAGGAGTATGTACCAATTGAACTACAGGGGCAGATCCATCAGGGTGACAGCACACTCTTCAGCTGAAAGTTCCCAAGCCATAAAAGAATGATGATATATGTTTAGTGTTCTTTTTTTTTTCTATTTTGGGGGATTCATTGAGGGTACAAAGAACAAGGTTACATTGATTGCATTTGTTGCATAAAGACCCTCTTATAATTGTATCCCACCCCTAAAAGGTATATGATACACTGTGACCCACCATCTCCTCCCTCCTTCCCTCTCTCTGCTCTCCCATCCCGCAGCCCCCACTGTGTACCAGGTAATTAATTGTCCTCATATCAGAATGGAGTACAGAGGATCCTTGCTTCTCCAATATTGTGATGCTTTACTAAGAATGTGTTCCACTTCCATCTGGATTCATACAAAAGATGTAAAGTCTCCACATTTTTGATGGATGAATAGTATTCCACAGTATACATATTCCACAGTTTGTTAATCCATTCCTGGTTTGGGAGGCATTTAGGCTGTTTCCACATTTTTGGCGATTGTAAATTGAGCTGAAATAAAAAGTCTAGTGCAAGTGTCCTTATGGTAAAAGGATCTTTTCTTCTTCTAGGTAGATGCCCAGTAATGGGATTGCCTGATCAAATGGGAGATCTAGTTTAAGTTCTTAGAGGGTTCTCCATATACCTCCTTCAAAACAGGTTGCATTAGTTTGCATTCCCATCAGCAGTGTGAAAATTATTTCCTTCTCTCCACATCTACACCAGCATCTGCAGTTTTGAAATTGTGTGATGTGGTCCATTCTCAGTGGGGTTAGATGATATCTCAGGGTGGTTTTGATTTGCATTTCTCTAATAATTAGGGATGATGAGCATTTTTTCATATGTTTGTTAACCATTAGTCTGTCTTCTTTAGACAAAGTTCTGTTCATCTCTCTTGCCCAGTGATATAAGGGATTGTTAGCTCTTTTTATGTTGATTACTTTGAGATTTCTGTAGATCCTAGTTATCAAGGTTTTGTCCAATTAAAAGTATGCAAATATCCTTTCCCCTTGTGTAGGTTGTCTATTTGCTTTGGTTGTTGTCTCCTTAGTTGTACAGAAGCTTTTCAGTTTAAGTCCCATTTGTTTATTTTAGCTGTTATTGCAATTGCCATGGAAGTCTTCCCCATAAAGTCTTTCCCTGAGCCAATATCTTCAAGTGTTTTACCCACACTCTTTGAGGATTTTTATTCTTTAGTGTCTTAGATTTAAGATTTATGTTTATTACCATCTTGAATCAATTTTTATGAATGGAGAAATATATGGGTCCAGTTTCAGTCTTTTACATGTGTTTACCCAGTTCTCCCAGCACCATTTATTGAATAAGGAGTCTTTCCTCCAGGGTATGTCCTTGTTTGGTTTACCAAATATTAGGTGGCTGAAGGTGTTAGTTTTATCTCATGGTTTTCTATTCAGTTCCAGGAGTCTATATCTCTATTTTTGTGCAAATACCATGCTGTTTTGATCACTATGGCCTTCTAATACAGCCTAAAGTCTGATGGGCTGATGCCCCTGACTTTGTTTTTATGACTAAGACTTGCCTTGGCTATAGGTGTTTTTCTTTTTCTGGTTCCACACAAAATGAATAATTATTTTTCCAAGTCTTGAAAGTATGATTTTGGTATTTTAATAGGGATGTCATTGCATATGTAGACTGCTCGGGAAGTATAGACATTTTAACAATGTTGATTCTTTCCAGCCATGAGCATAGTATGTTCTGCCATTTGTTAATATATTCTGATATTCCTTTTCTTAGGGATTTGTAGTTTTCTTTAGAGAGGTCTTACACCTCTTTTTGAGGTATATTCCTAGGCATTTAATTTTCTTTGAACCTACTGAGAAGTGAATTTTGTCCTTGATTACCTTCTCATCTTCGCTGTTATTGGCATATACAAAGGCTACTAATTTCTGGACATTGATTTTATATCCTGATATGTTGCCCTTTTTTATCACTTCCAGGAGTCTTGTGGTTGAGTCTTTGGGGTTCTCATATAAGATCATGTTACCAGTCAAGAGGGAGAGTTTGATCTCTTCTGCTTCCATTTGAATACCCTTTATTTCCTTCTCTTTCCTGATTGTATTGGCTAGAACTTCCAGCACTATGTTGAATAGTAATGGTGATAGAGGACAACCTTGTTTGGTTCTAGTTCTGAGTGAAAAAGCTTTAAGTTTTACTCCATTTAGTAAAATATTAGCTGTGTGTTTATCATAGATAGCTTTTATCAGTTTAAGAAATGTGCCTCTAATGCCTATATTCTTCAGAGTTCTAATTAGAAAAGGATATTAAATTTTGTTGAATTTTTTTCTGATTTTTTTCTATTGGGAGGATCATCTGGTCTTTGTTTTTACTTATGTTGATATGGTTAATTATGTTTATGATCTTGCATATGTTGCATGAGCCTTGCATCCCTGGGATGAAATCTACTTGATCATGGTTTAAGACTTTTTCAATGATAAGCTGTAATCTATTGGCTGGGATTTTATTAAGAATTTTTGCATCTATATTCCTTAGTGATATTGGTCTGAAATTCTCCTTTTCAGTTGGGTCTTTTCCTGTTTTTTGTATGAGGGTTATGTTTGCTTCATAGAACATGTGTGGAAGATTCCTTCCTCCTCCATTTTTTGGAATAATTTCTGCAGTATGGGTATAAGCTCTTCTTTAAAGTTTAGATAGAACTCTGGACTAAAGCCATCTGGACCAGGCCTTTTTTTTTTGGAGATATTTTATTGTTTCCTTGATCTCAAGGCTTGAAATTGGTCTGTTCAGAAGATCTATTTCTTTTTTATTAAGTCCAGGGAGAGGGTGTGATTCCAAGTATTGATCTGTTTCCTCCACATTGTCAAATTTCTGGGCATAGAGTTTCTTGTAGTACTTAGAGATAATCTCTTGTATCTCTGAGGGTTCTGTTGTTATTTCCCCTATCTCATTTCTGATTGAGGTTACTAGAGATTTTACTTTTCTATTTTCAACTAGAAAATTTAGAAAAACATAAAGGTTTTTTGTTTATAATTTTCTAATTATTATTATTGAATAGGGATTCTTTCTATTTATTATTAGAAAATTTTCTAATTATTATTAGAAAATTAGAAAGAAAAAGCCAACTTTTTGTTTTATAATTTTCTGAAGGATTTTTTGTTTGTTTGTTTTCAATTTCATTAATCTCTGATTTAATTTTGGTTATTTCTTTCCTTTGCTAAGTTTAGAGTTAGATTGCTCTTCTTTTTCCTACTCCATAAAGTGGTTTGGGAGTGTGCTGATGCACTCACTTTCTGTTTTTCAAAAGTAGGCATCTAGCACAATAAATTTTCCTCACTGGACTGCTTTTACTATATTACACTGGTTTAGGTAACTTGTATCTTCATTGTTGTTATGTTTGAGGAAACTTAAAAAATTTCTCTTTTATCTCTTCCTGAACACAACTATCATTGAGAATAATGCTGTTTAGTTTCCAGACTTTGTGTGAGGATGAACATATTTGCTGGAGGGGATTAGGTTGTGTGCTCCTTAGTCAGGGTGGAGCAATCATTATAGCCTTGTGGTTTGAGAAAACACGGTATAATTTCTATTCCTTTAATTTTTCTGAGCCTCCTGTATGCTTTCTTCTTTTCACTTCCTTATGCGCCTTTTTCCTTCTCTCTTCCTGCTTTGCTTCAATAAACTTTGTCTCAGAGTTTACTTGATGAAGAGGCCTCTTGGTATGGAGTCAGAAGGCAGAGAAGGGCTGGAGCAAGGAAGGAGAAGCAAGAGGAAATAAAAAGGAAAAAAGGAAGGAAAGCATAAGATAAAAGAAAAAGAAATGAAAGAAAAGAAAATGGGGCAAAGGAGAATAACAAAAAAAATTGAAAAACTGGAAGAAAGGAGGACAGGAAGGGAGGATGAGAGTGATAGAAGAAATGGAATTGTTCAGCATGGTTCTATGGCCATGGATATAGCTCAAAGGTTTTGAAGAGCAGGGATGGATGGATTCCTCTAAATCAGGCACTTCATATTAGCCTGAACACAGCCAGGCTCTTCTTCTGCCAAAATTAGGAAGAGAAGAAAAAGAGCAAACGCAAAAAAACAAGAAGGAAAAATTGAGTAAGGATGAATTTTTTTTAAAGGAAGAAAAATAGAAAAGTTCTACAGCATGATTTTCCTTATACTTTCTTCCTGGAGCCAATAGTAGTAAGTTCTCTTGGCCTCCTTGAGCCAGACTACTGCTGTGGTATACCTGCCAGATCACAGCTGTGTCACACCCATTCTCAGAAAAGAAAGGGTGGAAAAAGAAGAAAATAAATAAAAATAAAAACTAAAGAAAGGGAAAAAGAAAAAAATATTAAAATAAGAATAGATAAAGAATGCAAAAAAAATCAATAAAGGAAATTAAGCATACCATTGAATCAAATAAATGATAGAGGGGGAAGAGGAATAAAGAAATAAAGAAGAAAGACAACAAACCAAGAAGAAAGAAAATAAAGAAAAAAATGGGCAGTAATATCTTAGCTGATGTAGAAGCACATTTTATGGGAGAGATGAGAAGAGTAGAAGATTCTCTATTGACTGAGAGAATGCCAAGGAGTGAAGTAGGGAGAGAGAACAAATCAAGCTAAAATTCTGCAACCAAAGAAAAATACAGGAGCCCTTCCTCTTGTTGAATGTAAAAATGGAAGTTAGGAAAAGAACCAACCAAACAACTTAGCAAAAACAGACCACATTGAAACAAGATTTTAAAAAGCTCAAATAGCCTGATGTAAGTAATCTCAGCAGACAATAGAGGAAAGAAAGAAGAGGAAAAAATTAATAACAACTACAAGAAAGAAAAAAAAGAAAAAACAACAAAATTATATATATACATAAACATACATATATATGATGTAGGGATCTGACTTTGGTAGGAATATATTTATGCTACAATATACTTCCTGGACACCACTTGGCACAGTGAATTTGGTGGACAAACAGCACAGTTGTTAATCTCTCTCTGGTTCCTAGGCTTAGACCTGTTTCCCAGTTTAATTGTTCCTGATGATCACCCATTTACCTGCTCAGCACTCAGACCTTGCCATTCTGGGATTCCACAGCTCTCAACCATTCTTCAGAGGCAGGTCTCACAGATTCCCTCTACAACAGTTCCTGTGGAGTGTGGGAATCCCTGTTCCTGTTGCCAGTGTAGGTCTGTTCCCCACAGGCAGAACTCAGACTGCCATACCTTAGGCTTGTCCTCACCACTTTCTGGAAACCTTTATGACAATGGCGGTCCCCTGTCCCAGAACTTTCCTCATATGAACGTCTCACCCACAACCAAACCATGGCAGAATTGCTCCACACAGCACTCAATCTGGCCACTAAATTCTGCTTGGGAGTGCACACTTCTCCAATCTTTCCACTCAATGCCCATCTTCCGCTAAAAACTGTGAAAAACTTCTGGGACTTCTGTTGGGGAGCTGGCCACCACCACTGCCACCACCACCACCATGGCCAGGGTGGCCTCACTGAAACTTGCTTAGTGTGCTGGGTCTCTGCAGCTCCAGTTTGCACTCCAAGTCCAGTAGTCCACCACCTTGCTGCACACCCTGAACTACCACTCCATGCCAATATTCCATGCCAAGTATGATCCATCCCTCTTCCTCTCCCCTGTTGCTCCAGAAAAGCTCAGCTAAATATCTTTCCCATCCCTAATTTTTTTTTTGACAGAGACAGAGTCTCACCTTATCACCCTCGGTAGAGTGCCATGGCATCACAGATCACAGCAACCTCCAACTCCTGGGCTCAGGTGATTCTCTTGTAGCCTTCTGAGTAGCTGCCTGGGACTACAGGCACCTGCCACAATGCCAGGCTATTTTTTGTTGCAGTTTGGCCGGCACCAGGTTTGAACCCACCACCCTCGGTATATGGGGCCGGCACCCTACTCACTGAGTCACAGGCACCACCTTCCAATATTCTTAAACAAAACAATTTTTAACCCAGAAATCTGTATCCTGCTAAACGAATCTTCAAAATCAACGGACAAATCAAATCTTTTACTGATATGTTAACATTGAGAAAATTCTCCACAAGACACTGATCATCACAATGCACCACCACCTAAGTAAACACTGAGAAACTAAAGGACAAAACCTACTTTCCCCAATGGCTGAAAGAATAAAACTAAGAAAAGGACTTTCACCAAATAAGTAAAACTCAAACATAGTTATAGTTATCAATTATCTCAATAAAGGTAAATAACCTCAAATTCCTCACTGAAGAGGCACAGGACAGCCTGGATGATTTCATAAAAAGCACAAGCTGTCTCTGTGCTGTCTCCAGGAAACACACCTAACCATGAAGGATAAAACAAACCCACCAGGGTGAAGAGTTTGAAAACAATATTTCAGGCAAATGGTAATCATAAGAAAGGCAAGGTTACTATCTTATTTTCACACAAGTAGATATTTTCACACAAGTAGACCTAAAACAACTAAAGTAAGACAAAGATGGTCACTTCATAGTGGTCAAGGGAACAATACAACAGGAGGATGTTTCACTTCTAAATATATATGCGCCCAACTTAAATGCTCTCAGATTTATTAAATGGACCTTAATAAGTCTAAAAAACATAATATCCTACAACATCATAAAATCTAGGGACTTTAACACTGTTCTGACAGAATGACAGAGATTCTCTAAACAGAAACTAAACAAAAAACAAGGGACTTAGATGCTACCCTAGAACAACTGGGCTTTATTTACATATACAGAACACACCATCTCAAATCTAAGGAATATACATTCTTCTCACCACCCCACATATTATATTCCAAAACTGATCATGCTATGACACAAATCCAACTTAACAAACTTAAAAGAATTGACATTATAACTTGCATCTATTCAGACCACAAAGCAATAAAGGTGGAACTCAACTACTACATAAATGTTCATCTTTACACAAAGTCATAGAAACTAAATAACCTTATGCTGAATGACAGTTGGGTCAAGGAGGAGAAAAAGTAGGAAATTATTTGATTCCTTGAATATAACAATAATGGTTCCCAAAGCTACGAAAACCTGTGGGATACTGCAAAAACAGTCCTAAGGGAGAAATTTATCACGTTGATTCCTACATCTGAAAAACATAAAGAAACCATATCAACAAACTAATGGATCATCTCAAGGAATGGAAAAGAAAGAGCAATCGAATTGCAAACCTAGCAAAAGAAATAATCAAAATTTAATCAGAAATAAATAAAATGGAAAACAAAAGAATAATCAAGAAAATTAATTAAATAAAAGTTGTTTTGTTTAAAAGATAAACAAAATCAATAATCCTTTGGCCAGATTAACTAGAAACAGAAAAAAATGACATCTCTAATAACCTCAATCAGAAATGAAAAAGGTAAAATAACAACAGAAACCATAGAGATGCAAGAGATTATTTCTGACTACTACAAAAAACTCTATGCTCAAAAATTTGAGAATGTGAAGGACATGGACCAAATCCTGGAGTCTCACCATCTCCCTAGACTAAACCAAGAATAAATAGATCTCTTAAACACACCAATATCAAGCACTGAAATTGCAGAAACAATAAAAAAAGTTTCCACCAAAAAAAGCCCTGGACCAGATGGCTTCACTTCAGAATTCTATCAAACCTTCAATGAAGAGCTTGTACCTCTACTGCAGAAACTATTCCAAAACATTGAGAAGGAAGGAACCTTCCCCCAACACATTCTATGAAGCAAACATCCCTCAAATAATAGAACCAGGAAAGCACCCAACTAAAAAGGAAAACTACAAACCAATTTCAATGAACATCAATGTTAAATTACTCAATAAAATCCTAGCAAATAAATTATAGCTACACATTAAAAAAATTGTACATCCTGATCAAGTAGGCTTTATCCTAGGGATGCAAGTTTGGTTTAATATACACAAATCCATAAATGTAATTCATCATATAAATAAAATCAAAAACAAAGACCACAGAATCCTTTCAATAGATACAGAAAAAGCATTTGATAAAACACAGCATCCTTTTCTAACAAGAACACTTAAGAAAATAGGAATAGATGGCACATTTTTCAAACTGAATAAAGCCATCTATGACAAATGCACAGACAATATCATACTAAATGAGTAAAACTGAAAGGTTTTCCACTTAGAGCAGGAACCAGACAAGGATATCCTTTATCATGACTACTATTAAACATAGTTTAAGTTCTAGCCAGTGTGATCAGGCAAGTAAAGAAAGTTAAGACCACCAAAGTAGGGGCAGAGGAGGTCAAACTCTTGCTCTTTGCTGATTATGTGATTTTATACTTAGCAAACCCAAGGGACTCTACCACAAGAATCCTGGAAGTAATAAATACAGTAACATCTCAGGGGGAAAAAAATCAATGTTCACAAATCATTAGCCTTTGTGTATTCTAATAACAACCAAGTTGACAAGAAAAACAAGGACAAAATTCCCTTCACAGTAGTTTCAAAGAAAATGAAATACTTAGGAATAGTCAATAAAAGAGATAAAGGATCTCTACAAAGAGAATTATGAAATCCTAAGAAAAGAAATTGAAGAAAACACTAACAAATGAAAGAACATACCATGTTCTTGGCTGGGAAGAATCAACACTGTTAAAATGTCTCTTCTACCCAAAGCAATTTAAAGATTTAATACAATACCCCATTAAATTGCCAACAGCATACTTTGAAGAACTGGAAGAAAAATGGTTCTTTGTTTTGTATGGAATCAGGAAAAAACTCATATAGCCAAGGCAATTCTTAATAATAAAAAGAAAGCAAGAGGCATACTCTACCAGACTTTAGGTTATATTACATGTCCACAATGATAAAAACAACATGGTATTGGCACAAAAGTAGAGACATAGACATATGGAACAGAATAGAAAACAAAGGGAAGAAACCAAATTCTTATTTCTATCTGCTCTTCAATAAATCAAACAAAAGCATACATTAGGTAAAAGAAAGCTTGTTCAATAAATGCTGCTGAGAGAACTTGATAACCATATGTAAAAGACTGAAACTAGACCCACATCGTTCACAACTTACAAAAATTGATTCAAGATGGATAAAAGATTTACATATGAGGCATGAAATGATAAAAATCCTAGAAGAAAAGATGGGAAAACTCTTATGGATGTTGGCCTGGAGAAAGATTTTATGAAGAAGACTACTGTGGCAATTGTAGCAACAATAAAAATAAACAACTGGGACTTAATAAAGCTAAAAAGCTTCTGCACAGCTAAGGACACAACAATTAAAGCAAACAGAAAACCTTCAGAATGGAAAATAATATTTGCATGTTATGAATCTGACACAGGCTTGATAAGTAGCATCTATAGAGAACTGAAATTAATCAACAAAAAAGAGCAAGCAATCACATATATCACTGAGCAAGAGACATGAACAGAACTTTGAATAAGACAGGCGAATGGCTAACAAACATTAAAAAAAGTTCATATTCCCTAATCAGCAGAGAAATGCAAATCAAAACCACCCTGAGATATCACCTAACTCCAATAAGGATACCCCACATCACAAAGTCCCAAAGCTGCAGATGCTGGTGCAGATATAGAGAAAAGGGAGCACTTTTACACTGTTGCTGGGACTACAAACTAATACAGCATCTTTGGAAAGAACTCTGAAGAAGCCTCAAAGAATTCAAAATAGACTTTCCATTTGATTTTGCAATCCCATCAACCCAGAAGAAAATAAATTATTTTATCCACAAAGACATTTGCTCTAGATTGTTTATGACACCTAAATGTACAATTTCCAACATGTGGAAATAACCTAAATGCCTATCAACACATGAATATATTAATAAACTGTGGTATATGTATACCTATGGATTACTATTCAGCCATAAAAATGATGGCGACCTTACATCTTTTGTGTTATCCTAGATGGAGTTGAAACACATTCTCCTTAGTAAAGCATCACAATTTTGGAAAAGCAAGTATCCAATGTACTCAGTACATTAGATTGTCTGTAGACAATCTAATACATGCCCACAAAAGAGAAGGAAAAAATTCTTTTTGCCACAAGTATATTTGCACTAGATTGTTTATTGCAGCTCAATTTATAATTCCCAATATATGGAAACAACCCAAATGCCCATCAATCTATGAATGGATTAATAAACTGTGGTATATGTATACCATGGAATCCTCTTTAGCCATTAAAAAAGATGGAGACTTTATATCTTTTGTATGAACCTGGATGGATTTGAAACACATTCTTCTTAGTAAAGAATGGAAAAGCAAGTATCCAATGTACTCAATACTAATATGAAGCCAGTAGATGATCCAATTCATGCCCACACAAGAGCAAAAGCTCAATTCATTTCAAGATGGGGTGTGGAGCAGGAGTGAGTGAGAAGAGGGCAGGAGGGTGAGGGATTGGTGTGCTCCCACTTAATGGGCACAATGTGGGGGCACATGGCATATTTCCTGGATGTGGGACACAACTACAACAGGGACTATACCTAACAAATGCAAACATTGTATATTAATTCTTTTTACCCTCAAATTAACCTGAAATAAATAATTAAAATAAAATAAAATAAACAAAAATAGAAGTCAGATCATGTATTTCTCTGCTCATAACTCCCAATGGTATTTTTATAGCAGCCTGAACTAACTAAAACAATAAGAATTATCAGTTTAAAGGTCAGATGGCATAATCTTATACATAGAAAAACACAATGACTTCACCAAAGAAAGAATTAGAACTGATAAACGAATTCAGTGTATTTTCAGGATACAAAATCAACATACAAAAATTCATTGTATTTCTATATACCAATAATGACCTAGCTGATGAAAAATTTTTATTTTGGAACTAGTGGATCAAAACTTATGTTCATATATGAAAGTATTACTCAATGGGCATCAAGTAAGTCAGAGAAGAAGGGGTTGGGTTCATTCGCACCTAACAGGTATAATGCACAAATTTTGGATGAAGAGCACACTGACCTAAAATGTATTAAAGCAAACATGTATATCCCTGTAATATTCTGACATTTTAAAAACATTTAAAAAGTAATTCAATTAACAATAGCTATGAAAATTAAACAAATACCTAAAAAATAAATTTATCCAGAGAGGCAAAAGACCTCCACAGCGAAAACTACAAAACACTGATGAAAACAAATTGAACAGCACACAAATAGAAAGACAACCTTTATTCATAGATAAGAAAAATTAATATTGTTAAAATCTTCATACTATCCAAAGAAATTTATAGATTCATGTAATTTTATCAAAATACCAATGACATTCTTCACAGAAACAGAATAAAAATCCTAAAATTCACATAAAACTACAAAAGACCTGGAATAGTCAAAGCAATACTAAGCAAAGAAAAATCAAATACAAAACAAAACTAGAGTCAAGATATACATGACTTCAAAATATACTACAAATTGGTTCAGCACCATAGCACAGTTGTTATGGCACCAGCCACATAAACTGAGGCTGGTGGGTTCGAATCCAGCCCAGGCCAGCTAACAACAATGACAACTGCAACAAAAAATAGCCAGGCATTGTGGCGGGCGCCTGTAGTCCTAGCTACTTGGGAGGCTAAGGCAAGAGAATCGCTTAAGCCCAAGAATTGGAGGTTGCTGTGAGCTGTGATGCCATGGCACTCTATCAGGGGCTACATAGAGAAACTCTGTCATATATAAATTTATATTAACTAAAATAACATGATACTGGTACAAAAGCAGACAGAATGACCAATAAGAGAGCATAGAGAAGTCATAAATAAATGCACATATTTACTGCCATAGAAACGATAAATGTTTAGAGTGATAGATATCCTAACTACCTTGATTTGATCATTACACATTGAATGCATGCATCAAAATATCACATGTACCTTATAAAAATGTACAATTACTATGTATCAATAAAAATAAATAAATAAAAGGTTGACGTGAGATAGATCATGCTAATACTAATTTTAAAAGCTAGAGTAACTATATTAATTTCAGAAAAAGGAGACTTCAGAGTAAGGAAAATCATCAAGGATAAATAAGGGCATTACGGAAAGATAAACAGGTCAATTCTCCACGAATACTTAATTCTTAATGTGTATGTACCTGTTGCGTGACCGGAGACACGAACGAGCAGCAGCTTTGCTGTAGGTGTAAACTCGCTCCTGTAATTATTAAGTCAAGAAACAGACTATACACTGTGGGATGGCATATAGCAAAATTCTTTATTCCAAGTTTTAGTTTTATACTCTTCCAGTCACATACACACCTACTCTATTATCTATTAGTTTCATCATCTTATCTTCTTTTTTACATATCTGTAATTTAACTTGAATGGAAATATTTATCATATCAATGCAATCACTTGTGTAGTAAATCTCTTCCTCCAAACAGTGACTAGGTTTTGAGGAGGTAGCTAAAAGGAGATCACAAAGACGAAAGTAGCCACAGGGGAATTGAATATCTTCAAGCATTCACTCAGTTTACTCAGTATGAAGTAATGACTGTGACCTTCCTTCAGGGCAGAGCACCTATAGACCTCTGATAATATGTTGTTAACATATGTCAACCCTCTGGCCCATATTTCTGAGGAAGGGCAGCATGCCCTTTGATCTCAGGCTTCACGGGGTGTACTGCTTCAGAGAAAAGGCCTAAGAAATTCGTAACTCCAAAAGCCTAACTCTGCGATTAATCCAGGGGGGTCCAAGCCTCTTAAGCCTCTGGGAGAAAAGCAGGTCATTTTAAACTCACACTGAATTTACTTTGTGTGCTTGATGTAGGATAAGTTTATTTCTAAATATTATCCTACAGTACCTAACAATGGAGTGTCAATATACATAGTACAAAAACTGATAAAATCGAATGAAGAAATAGATAAACCCTTTAGTTGGAGACTTCAATACCCCTCTTTCAGAAATGGAGAGATTCAGCAGAGAGAAAAACAGTTCAACATAGCTGGACTCAATAGCTATCAATCAACTGGATATAATTGACATCTATAGAACATTTCATCCAACAATTGAAGGAGAAAGTACTTTGAATGCACAGAAGTATGTATGTTTGGAGATGGAGTCGTGATGGTTAATCACATAAATGTCTGAGGAGACAGGATAGAATGGGATCCAGAACTTGGGTACAGGGATAGGTTCTGAGCAGCACAGCTGAATAGAAGGTTAGGGAAACTCCTTCCCTCATGTGAGGGCTTTCTGAAATCAGGTCCTTTTCTACTGAGATAAAAGGAAAGGAGAAGATAATAAGCCCAGATATTAATTGAGTTTATGTGTGGTGAGAAATAAAGTTAAGGAAGGTCCTACCTATCTTCATGATCTCAGTCAAGTAGGAAACAAAGAGGATTTCCAAGAATGAGAAAAGAGAAGGTAAGGAGATTAAGAAGAAAAATGGATCTGGGTGTGATATTTCAGCCTATAGTCCTAACTATCTTAGCTACTCAGGAGGCTGAGGCAAGAGGATTGTTAAAAATCAAGAATTCAAGGCTACAGTGCATTATGGCCACAACTATGAATAGCCACTGCACTCCCCCTTGGGCAAGATAGTAAGACCCAATCTCTTTTTAAATGGGGGTGAATAAAAAGAAAAGTGTAAGTGTGGAATAGCCACTTAGAAATTCAAGAATTATCTGCCTAGAGACATACAGAAGGCCTGCTGTACAGCTTAGTTGAAGGCCTAGCTGAAAATGGGAAACCATACATTTGTATTGGTGCTAAACTGCATAGCTGTGTGACTCCTTTTTTTTTGTCCAACAGCCTGAGTGTTGAGCAGAGAAGTGGTAGGAACTTGGACTTGTCCTGGGTTGTATCCCTACAGAGAAGATGTGGAAAAAGAAGTAGGAAGCATGGTAAGAATGATTGAAATGAGATTCCCAGGCTCAATATGGAGCCACGGGAGTAAAAAAATAGAAAGAGTGAAGCAAAGAAAAGGAGCATGCAAAGGCAAATGAGAAGGAACCAAAAGTCAGTGGTGTTACAAAAAGAAATAGTCCTGGGGCGGCACCTGTGGCTCAAAGGAGTAGGGTGCCAGCCCCATATGCCAGAGGTGGTGGGTCCAAACCCAGCCCCAGCCAAAAAAAAAAAAGAAATAGTCCTGAAAACTTCAGAGTTTGAAGAGCCCTCTGAGATAATGTAGTCCAAATCTCTAATTGTGGCAGATGAAGAAACTGAGGCCTAAATAGGTGAAGAGACTTGCCAAGGTTTATAGTGAGTTAGTGACAGAGTTGGGACTAAAATTCAGGTCTTTTAACTATGTCCTGTGCCCTTGTTTATTTTATGACACTTAGTTAACTTTTCTTCTCCTTTTTTGAAAGTCATATATGTTTTCTGTAGATACTTTGGGAAACACCCCCCCCAAATAATTTAAATCTTTGTAATCTTAGATTACAGACTGTAAATCTTTGGCATGTGTGGTGGTTTTTAAGTAAGTTCACAAATTCTTTGACATTCATCCTATCACGAGTTGGGGAATTGCCCTCCCCTAGAATATGGGCTGGCCTTGGTGATTTGCTTCTAACAAATACAGTGCAGTGGAAATGATGCTGCACAACTCCCAGAGAGAGGTCATAAAAACAGTACTTCCTCCATTGGGCTCTTGGGATACTTGTACTGAAACCAATCAACATGCTATGAGGAAATTCAGGCCACATGGAGAGGCCACATGAAAGTGTTCCAGCTGAAAACCCTAGCTGAGTTCCTAGCCAACAACCAGAATCAACTGCCAGACATATGTGAATGAGGAAGCCTTCAAAATTTCTTGAGCCTCAGTCATTGTCTGACTGCAATTGTAAGACTCTGAGCAAAAACCATGTAAATGATCCAGTCAATCCCTAGAGTCTTGAGAATAATAAAGAAAATTGCTGTTATTTTACATCACTAATTTTAGGGGTAGCTTGTTAATGAAGTGCTAATCATCTAATATAGTATATTTCTTTCCAGTCTTTTGTATGCATATATATTTTTACAAAAATATTTGAATCACTATGTATATACTATTTTGTAACCCTTTTTACTTCACAGCATTCATAATCATTTTCATATCTTTAGAATTTATTTTAAGGAGAAGACAAGATGGCTGATTAGAGGCACCTCTTTTTAGACATTCATGGCCACAAATGAGTAAAACTAAACTGAAATGAATTTGGAGCAATAGAAATTAAAGGGTAGATCACAGGAAGAAGAAATTAAGACATTCAGCAAGGCCAGTGAGACAAACTGTGAGGATGAAGAAGAGAAAAAGGGAGTGAGAGAGCAGAGGACAATAATGGAGTGGACCAGACTCAGGAGCCCAGACCTGAACAGAACGTTAGGGAAACTCCTTCCCTCATATGAGGACTTTCTGCAATCAGTGAACAAGATGATCTATAATATCAGGGGAGAGTGCCATAAGGGACCAAATACCCACCTGTCCTGTACTTTGGAGAATCCTTCTCTGAGTACCCCCTCTAGCATGACTGAATAGTGAGCAATTTTGGCTCCAGCTGGCTTATGGCCACAGCCTACACCCTCTTTTCCTCAGTTTCCAGAGACAGTGTCTACTGCTGAGGCCTGCTTCCTTCTGAACTGGAAAGTTAGGAATACTATCCCAGCTCAGACAGCATGGAAGTCCTTCCTTATTCCAAGGCACCAGAGAGGTGAAGAAACTTTGGGCACTACCCAGACGGCATGAGCAACCACTTTCTCTCTCACCGGCAATGGACAAAAACAACTACCACACAGAAAGGGGAAGGGAGACAGGCCCTGCCTCCCCACCAAATCGGACAGGAACTCAGAGGAGACTCTGAACTGTGTGATCCAGTGAGCTGGGAGTGCCCTGATTCAGCTGCAGGTGGAAACTGTGGCTCAACTACACTAGTATTGGTAAGGCAGGGATTCAGGCCAAGTTTTCCTTTTGCTAGGTGGAACCTCTCTCCACCTGTGGAGTGGTTGGATCTGGCATCAGCATGGTGCAGGCTCCTACTGGAGGTTCTCCCAGCTCTGCCCTTATAGGCTCAGAGACCAGTGAACCTAGCCTAGGCAACCTCACCTCTGGGAAACTCTGGGAGACATACTGCAAGCTGCGGATTCCCTCTTCCAACAGCAGGGAAAGGCTGAAGCTTTTGGAATCACTGCAGGCAGGGCTGACAGTTTGCTCAGAACACTTCAGGTTACTACCTGAGAGCCTCCCCTACTGTCATCTGGAGGTTCTAGCCCAGTCCAACCTCACCCAGCTTAGAGAAAACAAAACTGGTTCTAAGGACCTCCACACACAAAGCTCCCAAAAGGATGTTTTGGAGGCTGTATGTGGGAAGGCCCACAGACAAAATTAGTAGTTCATTTAAATAGTCAGTGGTGAAAGAGAATGGTGAGCTTCATATCCTGGGGATTCTGAATCCAACCCACAAGTGTCAGCTTCCAAACAGTCTTAAAATCCTGCTGAGTGTATTAGCATAATAACAACTTGTCACAATCTCTTTCACAAGCCCTGGAAGGAGCACAGTGTACTCCAGGCCCTAGGGCCTTTGAAACTGGTATTAGCCAGACTGTTTTAGTTTGGGTAGGCAAACTGCCCCAAATCCCTGCTGAGTAGGCTTGTAGCAAGCAGCTTCTTTGCTCTGTCAGGTCCTGAAAGGATTGGGGTGAGCTCCACATCCCAGAGCTTCTAAACTTGACATCAGCCCCTCAGATTAGGTATCCAATTGGTCCTAATGAGAGAGGATGCCCAAGAAGGGTGAGGTCTAGAAGAACAGGTGTTCTCGAGGAGACCAAAAGGATACACCTGCAGAGTCCTCTCCATGGTGACTCAGCTCTTGGGAATTTGTAAACTTAAATTCCTGAAACTTGGAAATTTCCAAGTTCTGTGAAATCCTGTAGTTCTGTAGGGGTGGGAATAGCATCTCCCACTTGATTCAAACTGGCCAATGAGAAGGGTACCTGTGGGTGAAACTTTTGACTGTCAATAAAAAGGGAAAGACCAAGGCAGTCGGGAAGCGCGGCCATTTGGAATTCTTCTATGTCATAAGCTCCCAGCTGGTGAATAAAGCCCTTCCTCTTATAAACATGGTGTTTGGGTGCTTTTTCTCTCTGTTGGGCCTTGTCTTCCTGCAACATTTTTGGTTCTCTGACCGGGAAGCGAGATCACCCCTGGAGAGAACACGCACCTGGTAGTTGCCGCCAATCCTCTGGACACCCATGTGGGGGCCCCTGATCAGCCTGGGCAACGTGAACCACTGAGCATGCCAGGGGGGCAGTTTGACCTCCCTGTGTGGATGCCTCAACTGGGCTGAGAAAGGACCCCATTGGCGGGTCTTCAAGGAGTCAAACACCAGGAGGAACTGGCATACAGAAGCGGGTACCTACACAGGTAGACATCTAAGGCAAGGTATCATCAATCTGGGAATCCCACTACAGTTTTAGTGGAAGAGGAACCTGATCAACTCCTTGGGCATTAGATTGCTGGCAGGTCTGTTGAGAGGTGTGTGAGAGTGTGTGGATGTGGTGTGACTGAGAGAACCCTGAGGGTGGAGTTGGACCTCCCTTCACAGGGCCTAGGGGAGTGTTGGTTTGCCTCCTATGGCTAAGTAGAAGCACCAGTGGGAAATTGAGGCTGCCCAGGTTAAGAAGTGAGTTGGAATTGTGTGCATGTGAGTGCTTTGAGAATGACTGAGATGGGTAACAATAGGTGGGGTTTCGCCCCCACCCCCCCACTCATGAGGTGAAACGAATGTGTGAGTGTGCTCTTCTTCCCTGCTCTAACTTTGCCCCTGGCTATTCTGAGAGAAACTGGAAGTTCCAGGTTTTCCACTTTCTGTCTTTGGTGGTGGCCACGTGGTCATGTGGGACTTGGGGGAAAATGAAAAGACATTAGAAAGAATGTTGTTGTAGTTTTGTTACTGGATATTCTTCAGTGAGTGTTTGGTCTCAGGAATTTGAGAATTGAGCCCACGGGCCACAGATCAGTGATAAAATGGCATTTCTTTAGATTGAGGGGCATGCAGAGAGAGTGGAGAGTGCCAGAGTTATTGGCAGAGGGGTTGTGCCTTGAAAAGTGTTGCGGTTTAGGCAGTCCAGTGAGCTCTGGATGGCCCTTCAAAAATCTGGAAAAGAGAGTGCAAATCTCATACTGGATGAGGCTGTATCCATATAAGCAACAGGTCTCCAAGGTGAATAGCCTCTGGAAGGGGGGAAGAGGCCCAGATCGGAGGTTTCCTGCATAAGTCCTTTTTCTACAGGTAAATAATTGGCCCTGAGAGATATTTTGGCCAGGACTTGGTAAATGTAAAAATGCCTTTACAAACCAAAGGGGTGTTCAAGCAAATGAATGAATGCAGCACCTCACCTTGGACAAGGTTATTAGGTCTTTGCTGCAGTTTTTGTCTGTGGAGGGGAAGTCTTATTCAGACTGAGTCATGCTGGGCCTTGCTGGGGCTCAGAGGGTTTGTGCCTGGAGACGGGAGTCTGGTGTCTAAACTCACCTGAGCCTGAAAAATGGGGGTTCCCTGTCCAGCCCTGAGTGGGAAAATCCTGTATCAATGTTACATATCATAAAATGTCTCTCATTTGAAAAATGTAATAATTTGGTTGTTTAAATTGTTGGGGAAACTGAATCTTTGTCAAAGGATAAGATTCTTGCCTTTTAAACCTTCTAGTTATTAGTTTGGCTGAGTGAATGGGTGACTTCATGGTAAACTGGGATCCTGTTTTGTGGGAAGTGAGTTTTTGAGAGTAAGAGAAATTAGACAGAAAGGAGAATGGCATTGTGTAAAGTAAGAATCTTGTGTGATAAATTTTGTCCTGAAACAGAATGGTTGTATAAGAAAGTGAAAGGCAGGGCAAAAATTAAAGAAAGTGTAGAATGTTTGTAGACGGTCTGTGCAGGTTAAATTAAGCTTATAAAAGAGAATTTGTGAAAAATTTACATGTGATCCAGTTGACTATGTATTTTCTTTAAAATCTTTTGGCTTGTAATTTTGTTTAAATAAATGTTTTAGGCCTTTTGATAAACCTTTGATATTTGATAAACCTTCCAAAATAAAACTCTAAATTTGGGGCTTGGCGCCCATAGGGCAGTGGTTGCAATGCTGGCCACATGCACCAAGGCTGGCAAGTTCAAACTTGGCCCAGGCCAACACAACAACAACAAAAAAAAGCACAACTCTAAATTTGGTCTTCTTGAAATATTAACACCACTGAAAGTCATGGGAAAACAAATTAAGCCTATTTGATTTATTCAAAATATATAGAAAACATTGCCAAATATAAAATGGTGATTAATTTTATGTGGGTTATGGTTATATATATGTTCCAATATTATAAAGCATTTGTCTGTCCTAATGTATAAAACATTGGTCTGTCCTCACCTATAAAGCATAAGACACCTAATGTATAAGACATTGGTCTGTCCTAACATATATTGTTGGTAATAATTTTAATTCTTCTAAAAAATAAAGTATTTTTTTATGTAACTGGCTAAGTCCAAAGTTTATCCTAAAAAAAGAAAAAGGAATATTAAGAGAGGCTGACAAGTTCTCTCGAATTCAAATTCCTAATGTCTTTGGAAATTAAATACCTTCAGACTAAAAAGGAGATTTTTAGAACTTTCATTGGAAAGTTAACATGCCTATGAGTATTGCAAACCTAACTTCAACAGAACAGAAATCAGTTACGTGGAACTGGGCTAGTTTGTAATGGATTTTTGTTCAAAATATTGTTCATTCATTCTGTGTTCTGTTTTCAAGAAGTCAAGAAAATAATTTTCTGTCTTTTGAGCTGTTTGTAGCTTTTCAAGCAATGTATGTACTTATGAGCACAGTTTGAAACATGTATTTTTCTCTCTCCTTGATTTCTTGGGAATTTGAAACCCATTCATAAGTATTCTTAATTTCTGACAATACAGTTATTTGCATAAGTTCAATAAGAATCTGTTTTGTTCTATAGGACATGATGAAGGCACTGGTTATTTTACCAAGGCTTTGGCTGGAATAGCATTTCCAGAGGTGTCCAGACTGCGTTAAGGAATTAAGGTTGACTTTATAAGGCCAATAAAAAAAAAAAGCCCTTTGTAAAAATGGCCAGATACCCATCAGTAACATATATATAACTGATCATACATAACAGAACATATATATAACTGATCTGTGGTGAGTAATGAAGGTTGCTTGCTATTGGGTCCAGGAATCAAAATGTGCTTGGGGACCTCAAGAGAAGAAGGATTTACCCAATGCATACAGGTATCTAATGACACAGATGAAACCTGGGCTCTGAAAAAAAGTCCAGCCTGAGGTTCCTTATAAAAGATTCCAGCATAGCCAATTTTAAAGGAAAAGAGCCTAGATGGCCAATAATTAAATATTCTTACAGCACTTTATGCAAATAATCAGACCCTGTATACTGAAGGTACAGTTTATTTTGGCAAATAAGTTAGTTCTACTATAATTTGCCTTTAGTAAAGAGAAAAATTGGAGAAAAATGATTCAAAGAGAAAAGAGGCTGTGGTCCACCTGTATTTAGAGCCCAGCCTTGTCTGTACTGTCAACTCATAAAATGAGATGTAACAGTTTTACTAAAGAGACTGGCCAAAAGGTATAGAATTATATACAGTAGTTATATTTACTATGAAGCCTTAAGACTCCACAAAGGTCGCCTGTTGGCTACACTAGAAAATTTGTGCAGTATTAAATATTATCTAGGATTTCCCAGTAAATAGTGTAACTGTAAAATTGCATCCTACTTTGCTGAATCTGCTGCCAGCAGAAGCCAAGTGGCCCACTTGTCCGAACTTAAAAGATGCCTTTTTCAGTATAAGGCTGGCTCTGGGAAGCCAGAGGTTGTTTGCTTTCCAGTGGGAGAAACCAGACATGGAAACAGTACACATGGACCAGGTTTCCACAGTGGTTCAAAACACCCATGATTTTTGGAGAAGGGCTGGCTCGTGACCTCCAGAAATTCCCAGCTGAGGGATTAGAATGTGTGCTGTTCCAATATGTTGATGACCTCCTTTCAGGACACCCTACCCAAGGGGGCTATGCCCAAAGCATGGACTGTCTTTTATGACATCTATAGGTATGTGGCTATAAAGCATCCAAATGGAAGGCCCAGATTTGCCAGCAGCACGTATGTTATCTAAGATTTCCTATCCAGCAGGGGTAGAGGTATCTATAGGCATGAAATGGAGGCAAGTCATTAATTGCCTCATTAATTGCCTCCTCAGCCCCATGAGCCAAAACAGGTTTGGAAATTCTTAGGCCTGGTCACCTTCTGTCGTCTTTGGACCCCCAACTTTTCTGTCTTAGCTAATCCCTTGTATTAGGCAACTAAAGGAGAGGAGGGAGAGCCCTTGGAGTGAGAAGAAGAGCAGGAACATGCCTTCTCTCAGCTAAAGATGAGGCTGATGGCTGCACCTGCATTGGGACTGCCAGACTTGACCAAGCCCTTTACTCTGTATGTCTCAGAGAGAGATAAAATGGCTCTGAGTGTATTAACCCAGGTGGTTAGGTCCTGGCCAAGGGCTGTAGCCTACCTCTCTAAGCAGATGGATGGAGTGGCAAAAGGATGGCCACCCTGTGTACGGGCTGTAGCCACTACTGCTCTCCTTGTGCAAGAAGCTGATAAGCTGATTCTAGGGCAGGATCTCAGAGTAAAAGTACCTCACTCTGTTGTCACTTTGATGAACAGAAAGAAACATTTTTGGCTGTCTAATGTAAGAACACCCTGAACCAAGCCACGCTCCTTCCAGTCAGTGAAAGGGAAACTGAGT
Source organism: Nycticebus coucang (assembly GCF_027406575.1). Lineage (NCBI taxonomy): Eukaryota > Metazoa > Chordata > Mammalia > Primates > Lorisidae > Nycticebus > Nycticebus coucang. The sequence goes on from NC_069804.1 coordinate 88,206,476, forward strand.
ATGACTGTGCAGAAGTTGTAGATCATGTGTATTCTAGCAAACCTGACTTGTGTGACCAGCCTTGGACAGTTACAAACTGGGACTTGCATGTAGACTGAAGCAGTTTTATGATGGCACAAGGTGAGCGGTGGGCTGGGTATGCAGTGGTTACCTTAACAGAGACTGTACAGCCTAAGACCCTACCCCAAGGAACATTGGCTCAGAAGCCTGAGTTAATTGCCTTGACTCAAGCCTTAGAACTCACTCAAGAGAAAAATGCAAATGCTTTTCTGACTCTCCAAGTACACAGGGCATTGTACAAGGAGAAGGGACTATTAAATTCTGGGGAAAAGGACATTAAGTATCAGCAGGAGATACTTCAGTTACTAGAGGCAGTATGGAACTCTGGAAGGTAGCAGTGATGCACTGTTGTGGACATCAAGGAAATGCTTCCACCATCATTAAAGGGAACACTAGGATTGGTACTGAGGCAAAAAGGGCTGCATCCCAACCATACTAGGTGTTGTGAGTGGCTCCCCTCATCCCGTGGGTTCCAGAGCTCACCCTATCTACTCCCGGGAGGATAAGGAATAGTTGGAAGTGGAGGGGAGCCAGGAAGCAGAGGGAGGATGGATAAAGATGCCAGACAGATGAGTAGCAGTCCCCCAGATTCTAGGAGCCACCATGGTGACAGGAGTATTTGACGAAGTTGCTGAACCAGTACTTCTACATCTACCAACGGGCAGCCCTGGCCAAAACTGTCAGTCTACAGTGTGTCACCTGCAGCCAGTTCAACGTGCACCAAGTACAGACTGTACCCCCAGGAATCTGGTGGTATGGAGCGATGCCCTTCGAGGACTTTCACGTAGACTTTACTGAAATGCCCAGGTTTAGAGGGGGAAAGTACTGGCTGGTAATGGTCTATCAGACTTGGAATAGGCAAAAGCCTTCCCCACTATGATAAAAAAAGGACTCTTAAAGTAATAAAAATATTGCCCAGAGAAATCATCGCACGGTTTATGTTGCCACTCTGTTTTAAAGTTGACAATAGGCTAGCCTTCATAACAGAACTAGTGCAAATAATAAGCTAAAGCTTTGAATAATTTATCGGCCTCAAAGCTTAAACAGGGTAAAGTGAATGAACAGGACCATAAGAGCAGAAATTGGTAAACTCTGCCAGGAAGCAAAGCTTAGCTGAACGCAGGCCTTGGCACTGGTGTTGTTCAAAGAGGCCTCTGTCAATTCTCTGCAATTTAGCAGGAACTCCTAAAAGAACTGGGAAAGACTGAACTAAATAGACAAAACCCTAGAAAGAGTAACAAAGAAAATCTCCACTGGGGTAATTAACTGTGTTATTTTTAGTTTTTTGTGTCTGTACATCTTTTCTCTCTGCAAGATCAAGGGGACCAAGTCTAGGTCTGGAATCAGAAACTTGTCTCCCTGAAACCAAGGTAGAAAGGACTTTACACCATCATTCTGACCATACACATAGCAGTGAAGATGGAAAGAATCCTCACCTGGAGTCATCACAGCTGGCTGAATAGGGCTTAACTGCCCCTTGAAAAGTAAAGGTAACTTTTAAGACAATTGACATGCCCTGCTCCAGCCACATACTGGGAGCTGGCTGGTCAATGCACTGCTGAAGCCTGAGGAAGCTCCTCGAGGGACTTGTCTTAATTGGACTTTGAACTTTGGGAAAAGGGGAGAAATGTCACAGGGAAAAGTAAAAATTCATATATATATTAGCCCACCACCATGGAACTATTAAGACCTGAGTAGAAAACCCAAGGAGAGTCATAGTCCCTAAAACCCCAATGCTAAAAAGTAACTAATATTGGTACCTGCAGAAACAAGCTGATATTGAGACCCCAAGTTAAAATATATTGGAGTCTCAAAAGGGGGAAATGAGAGAGGATACCTGAGAAGGGTGAGGTCTAGAAGAACAGGTCTTCTTGAGGAGACCACAAGGATAAACCTGCAGGGTCCTATCCATGGTGACTAAGCTCTTGGGAATTTGTAAACTTAACTTCCTGAAACTTGGAAATTTCCAAGTTCTGTGAAATCCTGTAGTTCTGTAGTGGCAGAATAGCATCTCCCGCTTGATTCACACTGGCCAATGAGAAGGGTATGAGTGGGGTGGAACTTTGACTGTCAATAAAAAGGGAAAGACCAAGGCAGTTGGGAAGCATGACCATTTGGAATTCTATGCTGTAAGCTCCCGGCTGGTGAATAAAGCCCTTCCTCTTATAAATGTTGTGTTTGGGTGCTCTTTCTCTCCGTTGGGCCTTGTCTTCCTGCAACACTAATATAGGCATCCAAATGGCCTATTATATGCTGAGCAGCTAAAGGAACAAGGAGCTGCAGTTTGGCACTGGCAAGTACTAGAAGGGTCATGGAGAGCTCTGTGTGTTGGGGAAGCTGGTGCCACAACCAACTTACCTGACTGAACATCCAAAAATCTCCAGAGACAGCTGAATAGCACTTTTGATGGCAAAAAGATGTGCCACTTGGGTTCCATAGGCTATGCCATCTAGGCCCTAAATCTTTCCCTAAAGTTCCCTAAGAGATCCAACTAAAATCTCTCAAAATTTGAGGAACACCTAACATACTACCTTACAATTTATATGTATATGATATATAAAATAAATTAATATATATATAATAAAAATGTATATGTATATGATATATAAAATAAATATATATATATAATATATGTATATATATATATACATATTATGTATACAAATTGAAAACACACATGAGGAAGAATCAGCACAAAGACCCTGGCAACATGAAAAAATCAGAACAGATCAACCCCTCAATGAGTTTACAAGGGAGATTCAGATTTAAAAAAAATCTACAAAATAATTGTAAAAATGAAAATAATAATTTCAGAATATTGATGGCAAGTAACAGAATAGAACTGAAGAGAATATAGAAAAGAAGTCTAAAAACTGCCTCTAGTACTCATTGAAAATAAATAAAAAGTCACCAAGGATCTAAACATAATTAGGAAGAATATAGCAGAGTTTAAGGAATTGAAAGAGGCATTCAAGGAGTTTCAAAATACAGTAGAGTCTCAGCAACAGAGTGGAACATAAAGAAGAAAGAATCTGAGACTCAAAAACAAGACTTCTAAACTAATCAATCAGTCAAAGTCGCAGAAAAGAAGAAAGCAAAAGCAGAGCAATCTCTTAGAGAGAGATGGAACTTCACAAAGCATACAAACATACGAATCATAGGAATCTCTGAAGGAGAAAGGGGGTTCTAAAAGCATATCTCTAGTTCATGATATCATGATGAAGAATTTCCTAAGAATTATGAGAGATGCAGATATACAGTTGCTAGATAGTTACAGAACTCCTAGATGACTCAATTTGAACAAAGTTTTCCCTAGACACATTGTAATTACTTGGCCAAAGTCAAAAGGAAAGATAAAATTCTGAAAACAGCCAGGCATGAGCAAACTGCTTACTTCCCAAAGGGAAAAACATCAGGGTAACAGAAGACTTTTTAGTAGAAAATTTATAAGCCAGATGAGAGTATTTGCCTATCTTTAACTTTCTTATCCAAAGCAACTTGCAGCCAGGATTCTGTTTTCTGCTAAACTAAGGTTCATAACCAATCAAGAAATCAAATCCTTTACTGAGAGGAGGGAGACAAGATGGCGGACTGAAGCCAGCTTTCAACAAAGGCTCCCGTCCAGAAGGAGAGTTAAGGGACAGGAATTTAGTAAGTATCCTGGTGGACTTGAGCCTCACCAAGAGAGAAGGCTGAAGAACGCACATCAACACCGCTGAGGCAAGTTGTGATCACAAGGACGCAAACAAAAGGTACAAAATCCACCACCAAGCGGACGGGAGTCCCCCTCCCCCATGAGACCGGCTCTGGAGCCCCACAATTTAACAAGCGGGCAGAAATTAAAGGCCCTCCCACTACACTCCACGGGAAAGACCTTCTAAAAACTGGACCTACCTCCCCTACTGGGGTGCCGTGGCGTTCTCCTGCCGGACATAGGGCTGAATAAAACTTTGGGAATCCTTTGCCGGCAACCCTGAATCCCCGGCGCTCCCCTCCCGCCCACTGAGGTCTGGAGGCCTGTCCCCCAGGACTTCGGATCCTTGGGTGATTTCTCAAGGGGAGTGGACAGTCCCCGAGTTGCGACTGGTAGCATTGACTCTGAGGCCCGCGAGTAAGG